>NW_023270615.1:19745394-19901451 GCF_011800145.1 Mirounga leonina
GATATCCCTGATGAATATGGATTCCAAAATCCTCAACAAAATCCTAGCTAATAGGATCCAACAATACATTAAAAGGATCATCCACCACGACCAAGTGGGATTTATCCCCGGGATGCAAGGGTGGTTCAACATTCACAAATCAGTGTGATAGAACACATTAATAAGAGGAGGGAGAAGAACCATATGGTCCTCTCAATTGATGCAGAAAAAGCATTTGACAAAATACAGCATCCTTTCCTGACTAAAACTCTTCAGAGTAAAATCCATCTATGAAAAACCCACAGCGAATATCATCCTTAATGGGGAAAAGCTGAGAGCCTTTCCCTTAAGATCAGGAACACGTCAAGGGTGCCCACTCTCACCACTTTTGTTCAACATAGTACTAGAAGTCCTAGCAACAGCAATCAGACAACAAAAAGAAACAAAACGTATTCAGATTCGCAAAGAAGAAGTCAAACTCTCTTTCTTCGCAGAGGACATGATACTTGATGTGGAAAACCCAAAAGACTCCACCCCCAAATTACTAGAACTCATCCAGCAATTCAGTAATGTGGCAGGATACAAAATCAATACACAGAAATCAGTTGCTTTCTTATACACTAACAATGCAACTGTAGAAAGAGAAATTAGAGCAATGATTCCATTTACAATAGCACCAAAAACCATAAGATAACCTGGGAATAAACCTTACCAAAGAGTTTAGGATCTATACTCTAGGAAATACAGAGCACTCATGAAAGAAATTGAAGAAGACACAAAAAGATGAAAAAACATTCCATGCTCATGGATCAGAATAATAAACACTATTAAAATGTCTATGCTACCCAGAGCAATCTAGACCTTCAATGCCAATCAAAATTCCAATGACATTTTTCAAAGTGCTGGAACAAACAATCCTAAAATTTGTATGGAATCAGAAAAGACCCCGAATCGCCAAGGAGATGTTGAAAAAGAAAAACAAAGCTGGAGGCATCACGTTGCCCGATTTCAAGCTATATTACAAAGCAGTGATCACCAAGACAGCATGGTACTGGCACAAAAACAGACATTTAGACCAATGGAACAGAATAGAGAGCCCAGATATGGACCCTCAATTCTATGGTCAAATAATCTTTGACAAAGCAGGAAAAAACATGCAGTGGAAAAAAGTCTCTTCAATAAATGGCGCTGGGAAAATTGGACAGCTATATATAGAAGAATGAAACTCGACCATTTTCTAACACCATACACAAAGATAAGCTCAAAATGGATGAAAGACCTCAATGTGAGACAGGAGTCCATCAAAATCCTAGAGAACACAGGCAGTAACCTCTTTGACATCAGCCACAGCAACTTCTTTCAAGATACATCTCCAAAGGCTAGTGAAACAAAAGCAAAAATGAACTTTTGGGATGTCATCAAAATAAAAAGCTTCTGCATAGCAAAGGAAACAGTCAACAAAACAAAGAGGCAACCCACAGAATGGGAGAAGATATTTGCAAATGACACTACAGATAAAGGGCTAGTATCCAAGATCTATAAAGAACTTCTCAAACTCAACACCCAAAAAACAAATAATCAAGTCAAAAAATGGGCAGAAGACATGAACAGACACTTCTCCGAAGAAGACATACAAATGGCTAACAGACACATGAAAAAAATGTTCATCATCATTAGTCATCAGGGAAATTCAAATCCAAACCACACTGAGATACCACCTTACACCATTAGAATCACAAAAATTGACAAGGCAAGAAACAACAAATGTTGGCGAGGTTGTGGAGAAAGGGGAACCCTCTTACACTGTTAGTGGGAATGCAAGTTGGTATAGCCACTTTGGAAAACAGGGTGGAGGTGCCTCAAAAAATTAAATATAGAGCTACCCTATGACCCAGGAATTGCACTACTGGGTATTTACCCCATAGACACAGATGTAGTGAAAAGAAGGGCCATATGCACCCCAACATTCATAGCAGCAATGTCCGCAGTGGCCAAACTGTGGAAAGAGCCGAGATGCCCTTCAACAGATGAATGGATAAAGAAGATGTGGTCCAGGGCGCCTGGGTGGCTCAGTTGGTTAAGCGACTGCCTTCGGCTCAGGTCATGATCCTGGAGTCCCAGGATCAAGTCCCACATCAGGCTCCCTGCTCGGCAGGGAGTCTGCTTCTCCCTCTGACCCTCCTCCCTCTCATGCTCTCTCTCATTGTCTCTCTTGCAAATAAATAAAATCTTAAAAAAAAAAAAGAAGATGTGGTCCATATATACAATGGAATATTACTCAGCCATCAGAAGGGATGAATACCCAACTTTTACATCAACATGGATGGGACTGGAGATTATGCTAAGTGAAATAAGTCAAGCAGAGAAAGTCAACTATCATATGGTTTCACTTTTTTGTGGAACATAAGGAATAGCATGGAGGACATTAGGAGAAGGAAGGGGAAAATGAAAGGGGGGTATCGGGGGGAGAAATGAACCATGAGAGACTATGGACACTGAGAAACAACTGAGGATTTTAGAGGGGACAGGGGTGGGGGGGATGGGTTAGCCCAGTGATGGGTATTAAGGAGGGCATGTACTGCATGGAGCACTGGGTGTTATATGAAAACAATGAATCGTGGATGACTACATCAAAAACTAATGATGTATTGTATGGTGACTAACATAACGTAATAAAAAAAAATTAAAAAAAAAAAAAAAAACCAAATTGTTAAATGGGCAAACGATTCAAGAATACATTTCTCCAAAGATATATACAGATGGCAAATAAGCACATGAAAAGATTCTCAACATAATCAGTCACTGGGTAAATGTCAAGAAAAACAGATGCCACTACACAGCTATGAATGCCCAAAATTAAAATAACAATACCAAGTTTTGACAAAGATGTGGAGCATCTGGAACCCTCATACCCTGCTGGTGGGAATGTGAATGGCATAGCCAGATTGGAAAACAGTTTTTGAGTTCTGTAAAAAGCTAAATATACACCGTATCCTATAACCCAGCCTTTCCAGTCCTAAGCATTCATCTAAAAGAAATGAAAGACTTGTCATGAGTGTTCACACTCATTTTACTTGTATTTGTCAAAACTGGAGACTACTCAAATGTCTTTCAGTAGGTGAATTGTTAAATTGTGGTATCTATATAATGGAATACTATTCAGCAATAAAAAGAAATGAACTATGATACACACAACATTATGGATGAAATTCAAAATAACTATGTTGAGTGAAAGAATCTGGTATATATTCTGTATTGTTCAATTTATATTAATTCTAGAAAATGTGAACAAATCTGTAATGATAGAAAGCAGATCAGTGGTTACCTGGGTATAGAGAGGAGGAGGAGAGGAGCATAAGACAGGGAGGGACAGGAGATAGGGATTATAATAAGGCACAAGGAAACTTTGAGGTTATAGGTATGCTTGGTATTTGGATTGTGGCAATGGTTTCATAGTTGTGTACATATATCAAAACTTTATACATTTTATGCTTTAAATATGTGTAGACTAGGGGCGCCTGGGTGGCTTAGTCAGTTAAGCATCTGCCTTTGGCTCAGGTCATGATCCCAAGGTCCTGGGATAAGCCCCACGTTGGGCTCCCTGCTCAGCGGGGAGTCTGCTTCTCTCTCTGTCCCCCTTCACCCCTGTTCATGTTCACTCACTCTCTCTCATTCTTTCTCTCAAATAAATAAAATCTTAAATAAAGAAATATGTGTAGTCTATTATATTTTGATTATATATCTCATAATTATCCCTTAACTATTATACTATAATACCTTATACCATATTTTTATACCATAATTATAGCTTATATAATAGTTCCCCTTAAAGACAAAAGCACTGAGTTAGGTATAAAGTACAAGTCCAGATACATGGTTGTATTTAGAAACAAAATAAAATGCCAGGAATGTTAAAAATAAAAGAATAAAAAAGATAAATCAGGAAAAAAATTTTTGTATTCTTACCTCTAGACATTCACATAAAATTAATTCCCATTGCATTAAAGACATGAATGTTCCCTGAATTTATGTGGAATTTCTACAATCAGTAACAGAAACAACCCAAATGAAAAGCAGGGAAACTCTTTGAACAGACAAATCACTGAAGAGTCAATACCAATGGCCAAACAACATAGGAAAAGATACTCCTGCTCCCTGAAAAGCAAAGTCCCTCTGAGGTTTCACTGCAAAGGGAAGAGATGAGTGGAAAATGAGATCTGACAATACTTAGTATTGGTAAGGATGTGGAACAAGAACCCCTAGGCTACCCGTGCCTAACGACCAGCTACTGTGCTCCTAGGTATGCATCCTGGAGAAACTTGCCCTTGTTTCCACGGAAGTAACAAAAATATATAGTGGCATTATTTAATAACCAAAAATTGGAAATACATGTCCAAAAAAAGGGAACTGATAATTCAACCGCATTTAAATAGAAATATTCATATAAGGGAATCAATATAAGTTTTTAAAAGTATAAACTAAATCTACACATTTTAACATGATTCTCACATAAAGTCAGTAAAAAAGCATTTTCCAGAAGGATGTATATAGTATACAATACTATATACAAGGAAGTTTATAAACATGCAAAACCCTACATGGTTGAAGGAACCATCGGATGGGAAAAAAAGGATTAAGGCACAATGAGAATGCTAATGCAGAAACTGGATTCTCAGGTGCGGTGGAGAAGCAAGACGCACCAGGGAAGGTGCAGGGACTGTTTTCTGGTCTTTAAGGTCTGTTTCTTACACCACAGGGAAGGTACACAACAGGCACTCATCATACAATTCTACACATCCTGTTGTAATCTTAAATAATCCATCATAAAAGAAACAAGGTTATGGGGATTTATGGGGTAGAACCAATGCACTAAGAAGTTAGCAGGTTAAGAACAGAAACTGGACAGTGTCTCCCAAGGGCAGCAGACTTAGTCTCTGAGGGCAAATGCTATGCAGAATATTAGGCCAACCAACAAAAGCCCAAGAACGGGGAGATCAGAGAACTAGAAAAGGTGCTGGAAAAGAGATACCAGTGGAGAGTGGAATGAGGCTGCCAGGGAAGCCCTCTCTGGGTGAGCGGGATGGCATGGAAGGGAGGCCTGGAGAAAAGCCCTCCCCAAAAGTTCATGGGCTCTCCTTCCTCATCTGCTGAGCGCCTCACGGCCCAGTCTCCTCATCTGCCTACTGCTTCCCACTCACCTGGACAAAGGTCCAGAAGACATTCACTCTCCTCTCTCCAGGGCTCATCCCCTTGCTCCAGCTGTGTGATGAGTTTGGGTTTGGAAAAGGCAATTCCTACTCAAAGGGAAAGAAACCAAGGGGACCCTGGGTTAGTGATTTAAGAGGCTATGGCAGAACTCAGTCAACAGGCAAATGCAATAACCCAAAAGGGGGCAGGGAAGCAGAGGGTGTGCAAAGGCTCTCTGAGTGCTGAGAAATGATGACTAAAGGGAGGGGGGATCCCGGATCTAAAGGCAGTACACTAATTCTCCTCTGTGGTTAAGTGAATACTAGTATTCCCAAATTTGAGGTAAAATCACTTTGGAGGATGAGCCCAGCCTCAGAAAAGGCCTGGCAATTCAGTGTCAGACCATACCCTCCCAAAGACACCTTTACTCTTTCAACTCTACAGAATCCACACATTCTCTGGGGGTATAGAGAAAATACTATTTTTCTTTCTGAGCCAGAAGCATGGTGGCTGTTACATAAAATCTTAAGGTGCCCACAGGCAGTCTGAGACCTGAGACAAGCCGTCCTTACCCAGTGACACCAAGTGGCTGTAGTTCTCCAGCATTACATCCCGATACAGGGTCCTCTGAGCAGGACTCAGTAACTTCCACTCCTTCTGGGTGAAGGCCACTGCCACATCCCTGAAGGCCATTAATGTCTGAAACACAAACACATTCCTGCTCACGCAGAAGCCAGCCACATGCACTAGTCAACCTAACCTAAGCCACTAACCAGGGCCAAATCAGGAAGAATGCTGGTGTGGGGGCACCCTGGTGAGATTCACGGATCCTGCTTTTAACCCAAACTCTAGTGCCATGTGTTCAAGACTATTAATCCCCTTCTCACGTTGCTCATGGGTCTAATTAGGGGTCCTCTCCTTTCTTCTCTTGATCTTATGTCTATGATGCTGTCAAAAACACAGTTTTGATTACCTATAGAGTAAGTCTTGAAATCAGCTAGACTGATTCCTCCCACCTTATTCTTCATTTTAAAGGTTATTTTAGCTACTCTAAGACATGTCCTTTCCATATAAATTTTAGAATCTTAATATATATCTACCAAAAAAACCTTAGAATTTTGATAAGATTTGCATTAAACCTTTATATCAATTTGAGGAGACCTAACATCTTTACTAGGTTGACTCTTCAAATCCACGAACATGGTATGTCTCTCCATTTACTGAGATGTTCTAATTTCTTTCATCAGCATTTTGTGGTTTTCAGCATACAAATCCATATATGTTTTTTTTTAGACTGACACCTAAGAACTTCTTTAAGTACTTCTAATGGTATTATATTTTTAATTTCAGCGACACTGTGTTCATTGCTAGGACATAGAGATACAACTGTCTCTATGTTTATCTTAAATCCTGCAGCCTGGCTGAACTCACTTAGTTCTGATTTTTTTCCCTCCTAGATTCCTTGAGATTTTCTACATAGACAAGCACGGCATCTGCATATAGGAACAGATTTATTTCTTCCCTTATATAAATCTGTATGCATTCTCTTTCCTCTTCTTGCTTTATTACATTACTTCTAGCATAATAAAGAATGAGTGGTGAAAGCAGACATCCTTGCTTTATTCTTGACCTAAGGAGGAAAGCGTTATGTCTCACAGCATTAAGAATACTATTCCAAAATGAGATGCTATGCCATACCCACTGGGATAGCTATTACCAAAGGAAAGGGAAAGAACAAGTTCTGGCAGGGTGTGGGGAGACACTGGAACCTTTGTGCATTTTTGGTGGGAAATGTAAAATGGTGTCGTTTCTGTGGAAGAGTCCACCAGCTCCTCAAACATTAAATGTACAACTGACCCTATGACCCAGCAATTCCACTCCTAGCTATCTACCACTTTATACTTGTACACCAACGTCCTTAATGGCATTATTCACAATAGCTCAAATGTCCCTCAACAGATAAAGAAAATGTGCTTTTATTCAGTCATAAAAAGCAAGGAAATTCTGATACATTCTACATCGAGGATTAGCCTTGAAAATATTATCTAATTGAAATATGCCAGTCACAGGACAAAAAGTGTTTGATTTCACTTATAGCTGGTACACAGACCTTAGAGACAAAGTAAAATAGAGGTTACCAAGAGCTGGGAGGAGTGGGGAATGAGTCAGTTTTTAATGGACAGAGTTTCAGTTTGTGAAGATTAAACAGTGCTGGAGATGGAAAATGGGGATGGTTTCACAACAGTGTGAATGTACTTAATACCACTGAACTGTACATTTAAAATTGGTTAAAACAGTAAATTTTATGTTATGTATACATCAACAATAAAAAAAATGTTAGATAAGTGGCCAAGAAAGGCCTGAGGAAAAAAAAATTTTATTGTTTTTTTTTGGTAGATGTCCCTACTCAAATAGAATTCCCCTGCATTCCTTTTGTTCTAAGACTTTTTTTTCCACCACGGTTATTGAATTCTGTGAGATAAATGCTTTTATTGCATCAACTGATACAATCATGTGGTTTTTTAGTCTGTTAATATGGTGGATTACACTAAGTTTCAAATATGGAACTAGTCTTACATTCCTAAAGTAAATTGCACTTGGTAATAGCACATAATTATTTTGATATCAATGTAATACCTTCTCCATAGAACGAATTGGGAAGTGTTTCCTCTTCTATTTTCTGGAAGAAATCATGTAGCACTGGTGTTAAGTCTTCTTTAAAGATCTGGCAGAATTCCACAGTAAAAACATCTGGGCCCATAGAGTTCTTCTGTAGGAATTTTTAGATTGCAAAGTAGACTTCATGATAGTTACAGAGCTGTTCAAATTACTCCAAATTGGGTGGGTTTTGGTAGTTTGTGTTTTTCAAGGAAGCAGTTCATTTCATCTAAGTTGTGAGATTTATGGGTGAATATTCTTTTGGTGGTTTCAGAGTATGTAGTGATAGCCTTTATTTCATTCTCTCTTTTTTTTTAAGATTTTATTTATTTGAGAGAAAGAGAGAGCATGAGATGGGGGAGAAGTAAACTCCCTGCTGAGCAGGGAGCCCAACACTGGACTCGATCCTGGGACTCTGGGATCATGACCTGAGCCAAAGGCAGACGCTTAACCGACTGAGCCACCCAGGCGGCCCTTTGTTTTGTTCTTGATATGGTGATTTGTGTCTACTCTTTTTTTTCTTAGTATTGTTAGAGGTTGTTTCAATGTTATTGTTTTCAGAAGAGTAGCTCTTTAACTGATTTTCTCTATTTATTTTCAGTTTCACTGATTTCTGCTTTTATCACTATTATTTCCTTCTATTTGTTTCCTCTGGGTTTATTTTGCTCTTATTTTTCTAGGTTCCTGAGGTAGAAGCTTATTGATTTGAGACTCTTCCTCTTTTCTAATACATATGTTCAGTGCCACAGGTTTTCCTCTCAGGACTGCTTTTGCTGTATTCCACATACTTTGATATATTGTATTTTCTTCTCCATTCTCTTTCATGTATGTTTTTATTTCCCTTGAAACTTCATTTCTGATGCATGGATTATTTAAAAGCATGCTTATTTTGTAAGTGTTTATAGACTTTTCTGTCAACTTTCTCTTACTGATTTCAATTTTGATTCCACTGTGGTCAGAGAACACACCTCGTATCAGTTCTTTACTTTTAAGGTAAACAAATTCTTATGTTTTATGGCCCAGGATAGGTCTATCTTGGTGTATGTTTTTGTGAGCATCTGAAAAGAATATGTATTCTGCTATTGTTGGGTAAAGTGTTCTGTAAAGATTAGATTCTGTGGTTGATGGTAATGACAGACTCCTACTGATTTGGGGTCTAATTTCCATCACTGTGAGATGGGTGTTGAAGTCTCCCAGTTGTTGATTTGTCTATTTCTCTTCACATATGGTGAAACTGTAATGTGATGCATACATATTAAGGATCACTGTCTTCCTGGAATTGACCATTTATCACCCTGTGTCTGGTAACTTTCCTTGCTCTGAAATCTGCCTTACTTGATTTAATAAAGCCACTCCAGCTTTCCTTTGATTAATGTTTGCATGTTTCTTTTTATCCTTTTAACTTGCCTATGTGATAATATCTGAAGTTTCATTTAGATAGAATACAGGGTTTGTTGTGTTTTGTTTTGTTTTTTTTCTTAGTCTACTATGCCAGTCTGTCTCTTTTGGTTGGTGTATTTAGATCATTTTCTTTTTGCTTCGTTTTCTTTTACTGACTTCTTCTGGGTTACTTGGACTTTTTTTTTTTTTTTTATAATTCTATTTTGACTTATCCAGTGCTTTCTGTGTATTTCTTTGTATAGCATTGTGTGTGTGTGTGTGTGCGTGTGTGTGTGTGTGTGTGTGAGTAAAGCGATAGAAGTTTATTAAATGAAGATATAGAAAAAGCTCTCAAGAGTGAGAGGGGTCCTGACAGGGTTGCCAACGAGGGCCTTTAGGCTTGGTCTTTTATAGAAAGCTAACCAGGGAACTTAAATCCTTTGAACATTTCTACTGATATCACCATTGAGCAAGGACTAGTGATAACACCTTCAATGGCTTACTTTCTTTTTAGGGTCTGGTTATTCTTTGTTGTTCATAGGTGATTATCATAAAAAAGACACCCACCCCCCACGCCTACAGCAGCGAGGTCCTAGGGCAGGGTGGCCCAGTTTATTCCTTTATCTCTGGTTTTCCCACACCTCCACATTTATGGGATTTCTGTGTTTGTACAGCATTTTTAGTGGTTACTCTAAGAGCTACATTATGTACACATAACTAATCAGTCTACTAGTATCTTCATTTTCCAGTTTAATGAAGTATAGAAACTTTACCTCCCATTACATCCTCTTGCCCTTCTGGTAATTTTAAGTAGTTCCTTTCTACATATTTAGAATCACATCATACTGTGTAATAATTTTTGCTTCAACCATCAAAATTAGTTTGGAAAATTCATGTGTAAGAGGAGTGCCTCCTATATTTACCCCTATTTTTCCTGTGTTTTCTTTCTTCCTGATTGTGTCAGGGGTCCCCAAGACCACCCCCAGGTTTGATATTCACTAGGACTTGTAAGACTCATCATATAGTTTTGTACACATGGCTACAAAGGGATACAAAGCAAAAGAGAAATGGTACGAGACAAAGTCCAAAGGAAACCAGGAACAACCTCCCAAGAATCCTCTCCCAGTAGAGTAACAACATGACCCACTTAACTCCACCACCAAGGACTTGTGATAACGTGTGTTAAATGTTGTCTAACAAGGAAGCTCATTAGAGGCTCAGTGCCCAACTTTTTTAGTGGGGACTGGTCACACAGGCACTTTCAGCATAAACCCTAGTTTGCACACTTTTAGGCACAGTGAACCATTCTTATCAGTTCTGAGAATGGTGCTAACCCTCCAGAAATGCAAGATCCCAATGCCAGCCAAAGGATAATCTTGCAAGCAGGATTTCCGAAGAATAGCAGTCTCAAGCCTGTTATGTTAACTCTACTGCACACAGATGCTCCAAGGTTCCCTCTTTTATTGTTTCCTTGTTTATAAAATTGCCTCTGTCCACGCTCCTGGAGACAAATTCTGTTTTTCTCCATCTGAGAATGTCCAGATTTTCCCTTCATTCCTGAATGATATTTTTATTTGGTACAGGACTTGGAATTGACAGTTCCTTTCTTCCAGCACCTAAAGAACATCACACCACTTCCATCTAACTTCTGTGGTTTTTGATGAGACATCTACTACCATTCCAATAGCTTTTTCCTTGTAAGAAATGCATTTTCTTTGGTTGCTTTCAAGATGTTTCCTTCATTTTGGGTTTGTCATGTTTGGCATATGTTCAAGCTTTTTCAATCTGTAGGTTTACATCTCTTGCCAAATTTGGGAAGTTTTCAGCCATTAATTCTTCTAATATTTCTTCAGCCTCTGCCTACCTTCACTTCTTTTTCCAGAACTACAATGACACAAATGTTAGATATTTTGTTATATTCCCACAGTTTTTGAGGCTCTGTTCATTATTTTTTCCCAGTATATTTTCTCCCTGTTGTGCAGATTGGCTAATTTCTATTGTTCTATCTTCTAGTTCACTGATTTTTCTGTTACCTCTAATCTGCTAGTAAGCCCATCTACTGAGCTTTATCTTTCAGGTATGTATTTTTCAGTTCTGAAATTTCCATATACTTATTCACTGTATCTCTTATTTCTTCAGAGACTTTCTAATTTTTCATTTATTTCACATATTCTTTTAGTGTGGATGTCCAGTTGTCCAAGCACCATTGTATGGACTGTCCTTTTCCAGTTGAATGGTCTTGGCGCCCTTGTCAAAAATCAATTGACCATGTATGTGAGGCTTTTTTCTCAGGCTCTCAGTTCTATTCCATTGATCTATGTATTTATTCTTATGTCAGTGAGAACCTATGTTGCCACTGTTTGTAGCTTGGTACTAAGTACTGAAATCAGGCAGTGTGACTCCTCCAAACTTGTTGTTTTGTAAGACTCAAGATCCCATGATATTCCAAATGAATTTTAGGATAGTCTCTTCTATTTCTGTAAAAAAAAAAAAAAGGCATGAAAGGTATTTTGATGGGGATTGTTTTGAATCTATAGATCACTTTGGGTAGTACTGTCATCTTAGCAATACTAAGTCTTCCAGTCTATAAGCATGCAAAGTCTTTCCATATACTTAGGTCTTCTTTAATTTCCGCAATACTTTATAGTTGTCAGTGAGCAAGTCTTTTGCCTCCTTGGTTAATTTATTGCTGAGTGTTTTCTTCTTTTAGATGCTATTATAAATTGGAATTTTACTGGAATTTATTCTTTGGGTTTTATTTTATTGGAACTTAAAAATATATATATTTCCTGTTTGGATAGTTTTTGAAAATATACTGAAATAAAACTGACTTTTTCCTTTTCTTTTTCTTTTTTTTTTTTTTTAAGATTTTATTTATTTATTTGACAGAGAGAGAGACAGCGAGAGCAGGAACACAAGCAGGGGGAGTGGGAGAGGGAGAAGCAGGCTTCCCGCCGAGCAGGGAGCCCGATGTGGAGCTCCGATCCCAGGACCCCGGGATCATGACCTGAGCCAAAGGCAGACACTTAACGACTGAGCCACCCAGGCGCCCCAAAACTGACTTTTTCTATGTTGATTTTGTATCCTGCAACTTTGCTAAATTTATTTCTTGCTCTGACATTTTTTTATGTGTGTGGATTTTAAGGTTTTATGGATATGAGAGAATGTCTTCAGTGAAGAGATCATTTTACTTCTTTTCCAATAGGATGCCTTTTCTTTTTCTGCCTAATTATCCTAGCTAGAACTGCCAGTACTGTGTTGAACAGAAGTGGCAAAAGCTGACATCCTTATCTCAGATTTCGTGTTCTTCAGAAAAAAAAGCATTCAGTCTTTCACCACTAACACTGATGTTAGTGTGGATTTTTCATATATGACCTTAATCATGTTGGGAAGTTCCCTTCTATTCCTAGTTTGCTGAGTGTTTTTTCATGAAAGGGGGTTCAGTTTTGTCACATGCTTTTTCTGCATTAGCTGAGATAATCATATGGTTTCATCCTGCATTCTCCTAATGTGGTATGTTACAGAATGGATTTTAATATGTTGAAACATTCTTGCATTCTGGGAGTAAATCTCACTTGCTTAAGAAGTACAACCCTTTTAATACGCTGAATTAGCCGGCATATTTTGGTGAAGATTTTTGCATCTGTGCTCATAAAGGATATTAGCCTGTAATTTTCTTTTCTTGCAGTGTCTTTGTCTGAGACCTCTAGTATCAAAGTAATGCTGTCCTCATAGAATGAGTTAGGAAGTGTCTTAATATTTCAGAATAGAGAAAGATTTTGTTAATTCTTCTTTTTATGTTTGGTAGAATTAACAAGTAAATCCATCTGGTTGTGAGCTGTTCTATGTTGGGAGAGTTTTTTTTATTGATTTAATATCTACAGTATTCCTAGGTCTATTCAAGAATCTGTTCTTTCCTGAGTCAGTTTAGATAAATTGTGCATTTCTAGAAACTTATCCATTTCACCTTGGGTAGCCAATTTGTTGGCATACAGCTGTTCTCTTACACTAGCATTCCCTTATCACCCTTCTTACTTTAAAAAAAAAAAAAAAAGGACAGTAGTGTCTCCAAGTTCATTTCTGATTTTAGTAATTTGAGTTTTTTGTTAGTCAATCTAGATAAGGGTTTGTCAATTTTGTTGATCTTTTTAAGGAACCAGCTTTAAGTTTTGTTGATTTCTCTATCATTTTTCTGTTCTCTATTTTAGCTCATCTTTGCTCTAACCTTTATTATTTCCTTCCTTCTTCTAGCTTGGGTTGTTTGCTCTTCTTAAATTGTGTAATTAGGTTGCTGATTTTAGATCTTTCTACTTTTTACATGCTATATCTATAGCTATGAAATTCCCTCTAAGCATTGCTTTTGCTGTATCCCATAATTTTAGTATGTCTAGTTTTCACTTCCATTTGTCTCAATGTATTTTCTACTTTCTCTTGTGATTTTTCTTCTTTGATAGAATGGTTGTTTGAGTGTGCTACTTAATTTCCACATATCTGTGAATTTTCCAGACTTCCTTCTGCTGTTCATTTCTAGTTTTCATTCCACTGTGATCAGAAGTTACTTTGTATCATTTCAATCATTTCAAATTCATTAAGACTTACTTGTGGCCTAATATATGGTCTATCCTAGAAAATGTTTTAGGCACACGGGTGAAATATATATTTTGCTGTTGTTGGGCAGTGGTATGTGTGTGAGGTGTGTGAGCTGTGTGAGAGGTGTGTGTGTGTGTGTGTGTGTGTGTATTAGTTGCAGCTGATATATAGTATAGTTCAAGTTGTGTATTTCCTTCGCTCTCCTGTCTGGCTGCTCTATCCATTATAGAAAGTTGGGTATTGAAGTCTATACCCATTATTGTAGCACAAGTTTTTCTCTTCGAATCTGCCCATTTTTATTCCATGTATGTTGGTACTCTACTGCTAGGTATGTACATATTTATAATTGTTATATCTTCTCTCCATAATAAACCTGTTTTCAACATATGATATCCTTCTTAATCTTTTGTGACTTTTTAAAAATTGAAATATAATTGACATGCAGTATCCTCTTAGTTTCAGGTGTACATCATAGTGATTCAATATTTTTATACATTACAAATATAGCCCCACAATATCTAGTTACCATCTGTCACCAAAGTTATTACAGTATTGCTGACTATATTCCCTCTGCTATAGATTGCATCCCTGTGACTTACTTTATAATTGGAAATTTGTACTTCTTAATCCCCCCTTCACCTCTTTGGCCCACTCCTCAGCTCCTCCCCACTTGGGTAACTAATAGTTTCCTGTATCCATGAGCCTGTTTCTGTTTTGTTGTGTTTGTTTTTCAGATTCCACATACAAGTAAAATTGTACAGTATCTGTCTTCAACTTATTTCACTTGGCATAATACCCTCTAGGTCACCTCACCCATGTTGCCACAAACAGCAAGATCTCACTCTTTTCTTTATGGCTAATATTCCAGTGTGTGTGTGTGTGTGTGTGTGTGTGTGTGTGTGTACACTTCTTTATCCATTCATCTATTGATGGGCACTTAAGGTGCCTTCATACCTTGGCTTTTGTAAATAATGGTGCAATGAACAGAAGGGTGCATATATGCCTTTGAATGGATGTTTTTGTTTTATATGGATAAATACTAGAAGTGGAATTGATGGACTGTGTGGTAGTTCTATTTTTACCTTTATGAAAAGTCTCCATACTGTTTTCCACAGTGGCTGTTTTCATTCCCACCAATAGTGCATGACACTTGTTATTTTTGATAAGAGCCAATCTGACTGGTGCAAAGTAATATCTCATTATGGTTTTTTATTTTTATTATTTTTTTAAAAAGATTATTTATTTATTTACTTACTTACTTACTTATTTGAGAAAGAGAGCACAAGAAGGGGTAGGGCCAAAGGGAGAAGCAGACTCCCTGCCGAGCAGGGAGCCCAATGCAGGACTCGATCCCAGGACTCCGGGATCACATGACCTGAGCTGAAGGCAGTCGCTTAACCAACTGAGCCACCCAGGCACCCTCATTATGATTTTTTAAAAAGATTTATTTATTTTAGAGAAAGGGAGAGCATGCATGCAAGCGGAGGGAGGAGAAGAGGAAAAGAGAGAGAACCTCAAGCAGACTCCATGCTGAGTGCTCTAGTGTTCACTTTTCTTACAGTTTAGAGTTACTGTCTAGTGTCCTTTCATTTCAGACTGAAGCATTTTTTTGTAGAGCAGGTCTACTGTTAATGAGCTCTCTCCGTTTTTTTTAAGTCTAGAAACCTCTTAATTTTTCCTTCACTCTTGAAGGATAATTTACTGGATATAGAAATCTTAGTTGAGGGGCGCCTGGGTGGCTCAGTCGTTAAGCGTCTGCCTTCAGCTCAGGTCATGATTCCAGGGTGCTGGGATCGAGCCCTGCATCAGGCTCCCCGCTCTACAGGAAGCCTGCTTCTCCCTCTCCCACTCCCCCTGCTTGTGTTCCCTCTCTGTCTTTCTCTCTGTCAAATAAATAAAACCTTTAAAAAAAAAAAAAAAGAAATCTTAGTTGACAGTTTTTCTTCCAAGACCTTATATATGTCATCCTACTGACTGGTGGTCTCCATGGTTTCTGATGAGAAATCAGCTCTTAATCTTATTGAGGATTCCTTCCTTGTAGGTAACAAATACCTTCTTGCTGCTTTCAAAATTCTGTCTTGGTGTAGGGGTTTTGATAATTTTGACTATATGTCTGGGTGTGGATCTTTTTAAGTTTATCCTACTTGGAGTTTACTAAGCTTCTTTGACATATAGATTTGGGGGGGGGTTAAAATCATATTTGAGGAGTTTCTGGATATTTCTTAAATTTTTCTCTCCCTCCTTTCCCTCTGCAATTCCCACTATGTATATGTAAGTACATCCGTTGGTGTCTCACAGGTCTCTTAAGTTCTGTGCATTTTTCAGTGTTCTTTTTTTTCCGCTCCTCAGAGTGGATAATCTCAGTTGAAGTATTTTCAAATTCACTGACTATTTTGCCTACCTAAATATGCTGTTAAACCCCCACACCAAGTTTTTCACTTCAGTTGTACTTTACAGCTCCAGAAGTTCTGTATGACTCCTTTTTATAATCTCTTAATTGATATTCTCTATCTCTTCAAACATTGTTGGCCTACTTCCTTTAGTTCCATGTTCATGGTTTCCTTTAGCTCTTTGTGTGTATTTAATATAGTTGATAAGCAGGCAGTTTAAAATGCTGCAGCACTCTTCTGCCATAAAGTAGGAACTTCTTTCTTCACCAAATTTTCCACTTTTGACTAGGTTCCAAAGTTTGACAAAAGGTAATTCTGGCAGATTTTAGCAGCTCATTAGTTGTTTTGCAGCAGGCACAGAGCCATGTATTTCCCTTACTCCATCATTTTGATGTCACAATGCAATTTCTTCTTCAACGTAAGGATTAGTGAAGAAATGTGTTGTTTAGTTTCTAAATATTTGAGACTTACTTAGATAACTTATTATTGGTTTCTAATTTGACTGGAATCTCAGAATATAAGCTGTATCTTTAAACCCCTTCAAATTCACTAAGTCTCTCTTGCTGAACATACTTGAAAAAATGTATATTCTGCAGTTGCACAGTACAGTGTTCTGTAACTGTTGATCAAGATGATGTAGCTGCTAGTTTTCTTTAGATCGTATGTCTTTACTGACTTTTTACCTACTTGTTCTATCAATTGCTCAGAGGAGATTAAATTACCTATAATAGTATAATTTCCATTTTCTCCCTTTAATTCTGTCAATTATTTTAAAGCTTTGTTATTAGACACATACATACATTACTGCTATGGCTTCCTGCTAAAGTGACTCTTCTATCATTCTGAAATGGTTTTCTTTCCCCTTGTCTTGAAGTTCATTTTATCTGATATTACGACATTTTCCTTTTCCACATTGAGCATAGTTAAGACAGAGACTTTAAAGTCCTTATCTGATCATTTCATCCATAGGGTAAATTATGGTATGTGAATTATATCTCAAAAAAAAAAATTGAAAGATGGCTAAGATTCAGAATAATCAAGAAAAGAGTAGAGGGCTAAGAATCTAAATGAAGCATGTAGGGAGGCAGGGAACACAGATGCCATGAGCAGAGGAAGAGAAGGGAGAAGTCCATGATGTGGGTGAGAAGCACCTGGCAGGAGGGAAAAGTAGCTAGTGGTAGAACAGAAAGCAGAGGTGTTGTAGTAACCTGTGGATGGTTTTGAAAGCAGACAAAAAGAACACAGACACTCTACTACAGAGTTGTAGCTTCTACAATTTAAAATACTCATGTGTTCTCACTTGGTCATATTTTGTGGTGAGAAAAACTGTCAGACTAAAATTCATTTCATGAACAAAATTTCCCACAGAAATAGGTTCTCAAGGGGTGCCAGGATGGCTCATTTGGTTGGGTATCCCACTCTTGATTTCAGCTCAGGTCGTGATTTCAGAGTTGTGGGATTGAGCCCCATATCAGGCTCTGCACTCAGTGGGGAGCCTGCTTGAGAGTTTCCCCTCCCCCGGCTTGGGTATTCTCTCTCTCGCCCTCTCTCTCAAATAAATAAAACTTAAAAAAAAAAGAAAGAAATAGGTTCTCAAACATTGGGAACAAGTTAAATTCATAATGACTGAGAAATAATGGGATGGGATAGTGAAAATCCATGAATGTTTTTAACTTGCAAAGAGTCATAGATTTGAATGTGAATGTAGGTGGTGTCTTCATCTTTTTTTTATTATTATGTTCAGTTAGCCAACATAAAGTACATCATTAGTTTTTGATGTAGTGTTCAATGATTCATTAAATTGCATATGACACCCAGTGCTCATCACAACACATGCCCTTCTTAATACCTATCACCTGGTTACCCCCTCCCTCCACCCCGCTCCCTTCTGAAACCCTCAGTTTGTTTCCCCGAGTCCAGAGTCTCTCATGGTTTGTCTCCCTCTCTGATTTCTTCCCAGTTTTCCCTCCCTTCCCCTGTGGTCCTCCATGCTATTCCTTATGTTCCACATATGAGTGAAACCATATGATAATTGTCTTTCTCTGCTTTACTTATTTCACTTAAGCATAATCCCCTCCAGTTCCATCCATGTTGACGCAAATGACAGGTATTCATCTTTTCTGCTGTCTGAGTAATATTCCATTATATATATGAACCACCTCTTCTTTATCCATTCATCTGTTGAAGGACATCTCGGCTCCTTCCACATTTGGGCTATTGTGGACGTTGCTGTGCAGGTGCCCCTTCTTTTCACTACATCTGTATCTTCAGCATAAATACCTAGTAGTGCAATTCCTGGGTCGTAGGGTAGCTCTATTTTTAACTTCTTGAGGCACGTCCATACTGTTTTCCAGAGTGGCTGTACCAACTTGCATTCCCACCAACAGTGTAAGAGGGTTCCCCTTTCTGCACATCCTCGCCAACATTTGTTGTTTCCTCTTTTGTTAATTTTTGCCATTCTAACTGGTGTAAGGTGGTATCTCATTGTGGTTTTGATTTTTATTTCCCTGATGGCTAGTGATGTTGAATATTTTTTCATGTGTCTGTTAGCCATTTGTATGTCTTCTTTGGAAAAGTGTCTGTCCATTTCTTCTGCTCATTTCTTGACTGGATTATTTGTTTTTTAGGTGTTGAGTTTGATAAGCTCTTTATAGATTTTGGATACCAGCCCTTTATCTGAAATGTCATTTACAAATATATTCTCTCATTCTGTAGGTTGCCTCTTAGTTTTATTGACTGTTTCCTTTGCTATGCAGAAGCTTTTTATCTTGATGAAGTCCCAAAAGTTCATTTTTGCTTTTGTTTCCCTTGCCTTTAGAGACATGTCTTGAAAGAAGTCTCTGTGGTCAATGTCGAAGAAGTTACTGCCTATGTTCTCCTCTAGGATTTTGATGGATTCCTGGGTTTCTTCATCTTTAAAGATCTGATACTGGGGTAGTCACTAGTTTTAATACAATTTTACCATTAAGATCTATCAAAAATGTGCATAGACCAAAGATATTAAGTTCCAATAACAGGAATAAATGAAATGTCCATCAACTGATGAATGAAAAAACAAAATATCATATATCCATACAATAGAATGCTATTCGACCATGAAAAGGAATGAAATATTATTGATTTGGGCTACAACATGAATGAACCTTGAAAATATTATGCTAAATGAAAGAAAACAGACACAAAAACCACATATTATGATTCCATTTATAGGAAATACCCAGAATAACCAAATTTATAGAGACAGAATATAGATGAGCACTCACCAGAGGTTGGGAGAGGGGATAAAAGAGAGTGACTCCTAATGGGTGTGGGGTTTCTTTGGGGGTTACAAAAACATTATGGAATTAGATAGGGGCGAGGGTTGCACAACTTTGTGAATATACTAAAATCTACAAACTGTACATTTTAAAATGGTGAATTTTATTGGATGTAAATTATACCTCAATAAAGGAACTTTTAAATGCTTAATTCCAATGATAGGTAAACACCTAAGTAAGTTGGGAGTCTTATAAGAATGGAGGCTGTGCTGTGGATATCATTGTTGACCAAATGCTCCTTCACACAGCAGACATTCAAAACGATTTTTTAAGATTAATAATGAAAGAGTGCTAATTTCTTACCAGTTAACAACCTCTAGGTCCAGCCCTCATCTAGGTCACAACCCTAAAGCATATTCCAATTTCTTTTGTATCAGGCCAAACTCCTTCGACATGCGTAAATACCATGTGTATATATGGTCAACAATATATTCAATTAAAATATAGGTCAAAAGATTTTATATAATTCAGATCAGATACATACCAAAGGAAAAAAAAAGATATATATCAAAGTATATGGAAATGCAATTTAAAGATTCCTAAAACATGTAATTTCTATGCCTCAAATAACAAAAAGCAAAACAAAGAAACCCCTTTGTTCTTTCATTCTTTCAAAAAAAAGTTAAGGGGCGCCCGGGTGGCTCAGTCGTTAAGCGTCTACCTTTGGCTCAGGTCATGATCCCAGGGTCCTGGGATCGAGCCCCGCATAGGGCTCCCTACTTGGGAAGCCTGCTTCTCCCCCTTCCACTCCCCCTGCTTGTGTTCCCTCTCTCGCTGTGTCTCTCTCTGTCAAATAAATAAGTAAAATCTTAAAAAAAAAGTTAAGATTGTATGGGGCTCCTGTGTGGCTCAGTTGGTTAAGCATCCAACTCTTGATTTCAGCTCAGGTCATGATCTCAGGGTTGTGGGACTGAGCCCCACATCAGGCTTCATGCTGGGTGTAGAGCCTGCTTAAGATTCTCTCTCTCCCTCTCCCTCTGCCCCTCCTATAAAAAAAACAAAAACAAAAACAAAAAAAAGTTCAGACTGTGGTCCCTTTATGAAACAAGTAGGTTTGGATGCCTGACACTCTTCCAGGTATGGAAACTTCATCTTAAAAAACTAAACCCTTCAGATATTTATGCCCTCACATCAATTTTTCACAAGGAAATGAATAAAAGAAAAAATATATATTGAGAGATACTGGTCACAGACAGGATGAGATACAGGGTGTGCTAAGGATCCCACAGGAAGTGGCAGAGTAGGGACAGAAAAAGTGAGCCAGTGCTACATTCCATTTTGGCCAAGAATGCTGCTCTATTAACATCATAAATGGTAAAATGAAACATATAAAAGTTTTCTCTCTTACCTAAGTAACACTCTGAGTTGCATGCACTACACAAACATTTTCCCTCAAAGGTATAAAATATTTGACAACTGAGGGACACACAGCTCTCAATGGCTCTGATAACCAATCATTTTTAACTTGTACAGTAAGAGACAAATATCCACCATATGAGCCCAGTATTAAGATCAAGTTCAGATCTTCTTGTAAAAAAAATTCTACACTTGATATGACAGGCAATTAAAAACTGAATATAACTGACACTATTTTGTGTAACTGATATAAGCAACACAAAAGTATCCCACTTGGTATGTATTTAGGTGGTTAGTAAATGTTAATTTTATCCAATTATGTAAAACTCACATCCTGCCTAATCTTGGGGATTAGAAAATCTTTCCTTTAGGACATATATTCACTCAGTTACAGTTGACCTTTGATCAACAGGGGGGTTAGGGCTGCCGACCCACCATACAGTCAAAAATCTGTATAACTTTTCACTCCCCAAAAACTTAACTAATAGCCTACAATTAACCAGAAACTTCACTGATAACATAAACAGTCAGTGAACATATATTTTGTATGCTGTGTATTACATACTATAATCCTACAATAAAGCTAGAGAAAAAAAAGTATTATTAAGAAATTCATGAGGGGGCGCCTGGGTGGCTCAGTTGGTTAAGCGACTGCCTTCGGCTCAGGTCATGATCCTGGAGTCCCGGGATCGAGTCCCACATCAGGCTCCCTGCTCAGCAAGGGGTCTGCTTCTCCCTCTGCCCTCTTCCCTCTCGTGCTCTCTGTCTCTCATTCTCTCTCTCAAATAAATAAATAAAATCTAAAAAAAAAAAAAAAAAGAAAAAAGAAATTCATGAGAAAAATACATTTATAGTACTGTCCTGTATTTACTGAAAAAAATCCACACGTAAATGGACCCACACAGTTCAAATCCATGTTGTTCAAGGATCAACTATACTGTTTATTTCCTAATTCTTGATTTCAACATGGCGAAATCCTTCTCAAAATCCTTCAAAATCCAGTTTACTCCCAAGTTCAAGCCCACAGTCCTCAACCTAGCTTTCCAAATTCTGGCTGAACTGTCCATCCAGGCTCAGAGCAGGTGAAGGCAAAGCCTTCAGGGGCCAGGAAAATAATAAGTGAGTGAATCAGACTCCTCGGCCTATTCTCAGAGAAATTGGCAATCCAGACCTTCAGACATAATCTTCCAATTTCTAAGTGTGGAAAACTCATTTAAATATAAAGTACAGGGGGCGCCTGGGTGGCTCATTCAGTTAAGCATCTGCCTTCAAGCCCTCTGTTGGGCTCTCTGCTCAGCAGGGAGTCTGCTTCTCCCTTTCCTTCTGTGCTTTCTCTCACTCTATCTCTCAAGTAAAATAAAATCTTAAATATATATATATATATAGCACAGGACTGGCCAAACTAAACGTATCCACAAGTTACACACAAGCAGACAGCAGGTCAGCATCTTCACCACTACACAGAGAAAACTGATGTGACCAAAGGCCACTGGCTGCTCCAAGCTTTCCAAATGGTGAGGGACAGGCTGCCAGTCACGCAGTTTCTGAGATGCACTAGACTTCCTGTCACACTCCTACTGGAAGTTCTTCAACTTCCCAAGTCCATCAGGGGCAGCTCAGGCAGCTCTGTAAAGAGCTTTCTCCTGAAAGCCTTCCTTCACTTTTTTATGCCTTGGGAATTACTGGGCACATAAGCATGAATGTCCTGTATTTGTATTTTAACTGTGTTGATTACAGTTCACTACTTGGTGAATGCCTAAATCATGAATGGAACAGAGGAGTCTGAGAAAAGACTCTGGGTAAGATGGGCCACACCTCCAAAATCAGGGCTAGATATGACCTAACACCACGAGGGCAGCTCTAGGACAAGGAAAGGCAATGAGTCCATCCTACAAGAGCTAGGAAAAAACTTCAGGACTCACCTCATCCCTGGTTGTCAGGAGCCCTGGGGCCATATTCCTGGTCAGCTGAGTGCTCTTCCTAGAGAAGAGTCAAGTTGCCAGGCAGAGCTGGGGAAAGAGAACAGAAGTAAGGGGGCGCTTAGGAGAAGTACCCTTCCATTAGCCTCCCAGTACAGCACGGGTGAGTGGAGATAAGAAAGGCAGGTTGCAGGGGGCATTAGAGCTGCCCATTCTTAGCCAGTGTCCAAAAAAAAAAAAAAGGCCCCCACAGCCAGATCAGCAACAGGCTGTCTCAATCCCCAGTTGAGAATTGAAGCCTTCAGCCCCCTGCAGGTAGATGAGACTTTTCTCACTGTGGGGACTCTATTAAGAGGGAAAGGGCCTCAGAGTACCCAAAGGAGGGCACTCACACTGAGAGCCAAAGTCACCTCTCAGAGGGAAACAGAAACTCCCCATCCACATCTGCCCTGAAGCCAAAGGACAAGTCCCAGGAAATCCAAACAGAAAGAGTGCTACAGGTCTCCAACAGAATGTAGATTTGGGAGGGGGGGCATGAAGCAGGGTGGGTGCCATCATTGTGGCTGCCCCTCTCACTTAAATGTCCAAGATTGAGTTCCCGAGATTTTAAATGCGACTTGAGATTTAAAAAGGTGCAGTCAGCAAATGACACAGGTCTTCAACAAGCCAATGTCATGAAGAAATGAAGAGGGGAGACTTTCAGGGGTGCCTGGGTGGCTCAGTCGTTAAGCATCTGCCTTCGGCTCGGGTCATGATCCCAGGGTTCTGGAATCGAACCCCACATCAGGCTCCCTACTCCATGGGAAGCCTGCTTCTCCCTCTCCCACTCCCCCCTGCTTGTGTTCCCTCTCTCACTGTGTCTCTGTCAAATAAATAAATAAAAAATAAAAAAAAGAGGGGAGACTTTCCTTCACACAAAGACTAGATAACCATTCTTCAGATGTGAGTATACGCTTCGCACAAATGAACTAGAAAGTATTTTGGGGATTACAAAGGACAATTCAAGATGAACTGGGTGTTACAGAACTATTGTGAACACTGTTAGCTGTGATCATGATATTCTGCACATGGGGAAAACAAGTTGTTATTAAGAAATGGTGAAGTAATGGGGCGCCTGGGTGGCTCAGTTGGTTAAGCGACTGCCTTCGGCTCAGGTCATGATCCTGGAGTCCCTGGATCGAGTCCCGCATCGGGCTCCCTGCTCAGCGGGGAGTCTGCTTCTCCCTCTGACCCTCCCCCCTCTCATGTGCTCTCTCTCTCAGTCTCTCTCTCTCAAATAAATAAATAAAATCTTTAAAAAAAAAGAAATGGTGAAGTACTGAGGAGTGAAATGATATGTGTGTAATCATTTTAAAATGTGAAACTTTCAATAAGTTAACACCATAAAAAAGAGAGCACTTGTGGAATAAAAGGGGGCTTTAGAGACCCAGCAACCAAATGCAATGTGTGGACACTGTTTTAGCAGTTTTGAGCAATCCAGGAAATAAGAACACTGGCTGGATGTTAGAGAACAGTAAAGAAGTAATATTAATTTTGTCAGGCTCAGGTTAAGAACAGGCTGTGCTGGGGGCGCCTGGGTGGCTCAGTCGTTAAGCGTCTGCCTTCGGCTCAGGTCATGATCCTGGGGTCCTGGGATCGAGTCCCACATCGGGCTCCCTGCTCGGCAGGAAGCCTGCCTCTCCCGCTCCCCCTGCTTGTGTTCCTGCTCTAGCTATCTCTCTCTCTGTCAAATAAATAAATAAAATCTTTAAAAAAAAAAAAAAAGAACAGGCTGTGCTGACGGCCTCTGCAGATAACTATGGCTGTGCTTAAAGAAAGAGTGGAAAAGCCACGACTCATATACCCTGCTTAGTGCTGAGAAAGCAGAAAGCAGTGCTGACCCTGAAGAACAAGAACAAAGCAAGGATGTCCCCTCTCACCTCTCCTATGAACATCACACTGGAAATACTAGTTAATATAAGAACATAAGAAAAGAAATAAAAGGTACACAGATTGGGAAGGAAGAAACAATACTATCTTTGTCTGCAGATGACCTGATTGACTATTTGGAAAATACCAAAGATTCAACCAGAAATTTCTGACACTAACAAATGAGTATATCAAAGCTGCAGGATACAAGGTTAATATACAAAAATCAATTGCTGGGGCACCTGGGTTGCTCAGTCAGTTAAGTGTCTGCCTTCAGCTCAGGTCATGATCCCAGGGTCTTGGGATGGAGCCCCACATCAGGCTCCCTGCTCAGCAGAAAGCCTGCCTCTCCCTCTCCCTCTGCTGCTCTGAGCCAGAGTAGCAATATATAAATTGGACAAAAGCAAGACCCATCTATATGTTGTCCACAAGAGCCTCATTTCAGAATGAAAGACACATGCAGACTGAAAGTTAAGGGATGGAAAGGCACTTACTATGCAAATGGAAATAAGAGAGCCAGAGTAGTAATATATAAATTGGACAAAATAGACTGGACACTATATAATCATAAAAGGAACAATCCAACAAAAAGATATAATAATTTTAAATATTTGTGACCCAACATGGGAGCACCTAAATACATAAAGCAGCTAATAACATGCGTGCTCTCTCTCTCTAATAAATAAAATCTTAAAAAAATAAATAAGGTCATGATTTTCAAAAGCAGGAAACATAGCTGACTTTCCTAACAGAGAAACAGACAAGAGTTAGACAAAATGAAGAGACAGAGGAATATGTCCCACATGAAAGAACAGAACAAAATCACAGCAAAATAGCTAAACTAAATGGTAGTAAGTAATATGCCTCATAGAGAATTTAAAGTAATGGTCATAAAAATACTCACTGGCCCTGAGAAAAGACTGGAGGACCTCAATGAGACCCTTGACAGAGACAGAAAACACAAAAAAAACTAATCAGAGATGAAGAACTTAATAACAAATTAAAAATACACCAGAGGGATTAAACAGTAGACTAGAGAAAGCAGAAGAATAAATCAATGACCTAGAGGACAGAGGGATGGAAAGCAATCAAGCTGAACAGGAAAGAGAAAAAATAGTAATAAAAAATGAAAACAGACTTAGAAAACTCAGCAACACCATCAAGAGTAGTAACATTTGCATTATAGGGATCCCAGAAGAAGAGAGAGAAAAGGGAGCAGAAAATTTATTTGAAGAAATAATGGCTGAAAACTTCCTGAATCTGGGGGAGGAAAGAGAAATCCAGATCCAGTAGGCAGAGAGTTTCCCACAAAATAAACCCAAGGAGGTCCACACCAAAACACATAGTAATTAAAATGGCAAAAAGCAGTGATAAAGAGAGAATTTTAAAAGCATCAAGAAAAAAGAAAACAGTTACCTGTAAGGAAACCCCATAAGGCTATCAGCTGATTTTTCAGCAGAAACTCTGAGGCCAGAGAGAGTGGCATGTTATATTCAAAGTGCTAAAACGAAAAAATCTGCAACTAAGAATACTCTATCTGGCAAGGCTATCATTCAGAATAAAAGGAGCAATAAAGAGTTTACCAGACAGGGGCGCCTGGGTGGCTCAGTTGGTTAAGTGACTGCCTTCAGCTCAGGTCATGATCCTGGAGTCCCAGGATCAAGTCCCGCATCGGGCTCCCTGTTTAGCAGGGAGTCTGCTTCTCCCTCTGACCCTCACCCCTCTCATTCTCTCTCTCTCTGTCATTCTCTCTCAAAAAGAAAATTTAAAGAATATATATTTTAAAGAGTTTACCAGACAAACAAAAGTTAAAGAAATTCATGACCACTAAACCAGCCCTACAAGAAATGTTAAAGGGGACTTTATGAATGAATACAAAAGTCAAAAAAAATCAGCCAAGAGAGGGGCGCCTGGGTGGCTCAGTTGGTTGAGCATCCAACTCTTGATTTCAGTTCAGGTCATGAGATTGGGTACTGCATCGGATCTTGCACTCAGTGCAGAGTCTGCCTGTCCCTCTCCCTCTGCTCCTCCCCCCCAACTGGCGCACTCTCTCTCACTCCCTCTCAAATAAATAAAAATAAAATCTTTAAAAAACATCAGTCAAGGGATTCACAAAATAAAAGGATGTAAACTATGACACCATATACCTAAAACATGGCAGGAAGAGGAAAAAAGAATGGGTTCAAACTTAAGTGACCATCAACTTACATCAAAAACTAATGATGTATTATAAGTTGAATAATTGAACATAAAAAATAAACAAAATAAAGTGCTATATACATAAGATATTATATATAAACCTAATAGTAATCACAAATAAAAATAACAGATAAGCAAAAGACAAAGAGAAAGTAATCCAAGTATATCACTAAAGAAAGCCAACAAACTGTTAAGAGACAAAAAGAAAAAGGAACAGACAAGAACTACAAAAACACCGTAAAAGAAGTAACAAAATGGCAATAAATACATACTTAATAATAATCACCTTGAATGTAAATGTGCTAAATATAACAATCAAAAGACACAGGGTACCATTATGGATAAAAAAGAAAGACCCATCTATATGTTGTCCACAAGAGCCTCATTTCAGAACCAAAGACACATGCAGACTGAAAGTTAAGGGATGGAAAGGCACTTATTATGCAAATGGAAATAAGAGAGCCAGAGTAGCAATATATAAATTGGACAAAATAGACTGGACACTATATAATCATAAAAGGAACAATCCAACAAAAAGATATAATAATTTTAAATATTTGTGACCCCACATGGGAACACCCAAATACATAAAGCAGCTAATAATAAACATAAAGGAAATAATCAATAATAATAAAATAAGAGTAGGGGACCTTAACACCCCACCTACATCAACAGATAGATCATCCAAACAGAAAATCAACAAGGAATCAGTGGCTTTCAATGACAAATTTGGCCAGATGGCTCTAGCAGATATATTCAGAACACTCCAACCTAAAACAGAATACACATTCTTTTCAAGTGCACATGGAACAGTCTCCAAAAGAAATCACATTAGGCCACAAAACAAGTCTCAACAAATTCAAGAAGATCAAAATCATACCATGCATCTTTTCAGACCACAACACTATCTATGAAACTAGAAATCAACCACAAGAAAAAATCTGGAAAGAGCACAAATACATGGAGGTTAAATAACATGCTACTAAATAATGAATGGGTCCACCAGGAAATCAAAGAAGAAATTTTAAAAAAAATGGAAATAAGTGAAAATAAAAACACAATGGTTCAGACTTTGGGAAACAGCAAAGGTGGTCCTAAGAGGGAATTATATAGCAATATAGGCCTACCTCATCACAAACCTTACCTTACACCTAAAGGAGCTAGAAAAAGAACGAACAAAACCCAAAGCCAGTAGAAGGAAAGAAATAATAAAGATTAGAGCAGAAATAAATGAAATAGAAGCTACAAAACCAAACCAAACAAGCAAAAACCCAATAGGACAGATCAATGAAACCAGCATCTGGTTCCTTGGGAAAAAAAATAAATAAATAAAGTTGATAAAAAGTAGACTGCTCAAAAAAAAAAAAAAAAGAGTAGAATCAAATAAAATCAGAAAGAGGAGAGAAAGAACAACTGACACCACAGAAATTAGGATTAAAAGAAAATATTATGAAAAATCATTTGCCAAGAAGTTGGGACAACCCAGAAGAACTGGACAAATTCCTAGAAACATATAGCCTCCCAAAACTGAAGCAGGAAGAAATAGAAAATTTGAACATTGTGATTACCAGCAGTGAAACTGAATCACTAATTAAAAACCTCCCAACCAACAAAAGTCCAGGACCGAATTCTACCAAACATTTAAAGGACAGTAAATAACTATTCTTCTCAAACTATTTCAAAAATAGAAGAGGAAGGAAGCTTCCAAATTCATTTATGAGGCCCAATTTACCCTGATACCAAAACCAGATAAAGACACCATAAAAAAAAAAAAGAGAGAGAGAGAACTACAGACCAGTATCTCTAATGAACATAGATGCAAAAAATATTAGCAAACTAAATCCAACGATACATTACAAAAATCATTCACAATAATTAAGTGGGATTTATTCCTGGGCTGCAAAAGTGGTTCAGTATTCACAAATCAATCGACATAATATATCACAAGAGAAAGCACAAAAACCATATGATCATCTCAACAGATGCAAAAAAAAGCTTCTGACAAAGAACGACATCCATTCATGATAAAAACCCTGATCAATACAGGTTCAGAGGGAACATACCTCAACATAATAAAGGCCATATATGAAAAACCCACAGCTAACATCATACTTAATAGTGAAAAACTGAAAGCTTTTCCCCTAAGATCAAAAATAAGACAAGGATGTCCACCCTCACCACTTTTATTCAACATGATACTGGAAGTCCTAGCCACAGCAATTGGACAAGAAATAACAGGCATCCAAATTGGTAAGGAAGAAGTAAAACTTGCACTACTTGCAGATGACGTGAGACTATATACAGAAAACCCTAAAGACTCCACAAAAAAAAAAAAAACAATAACAGTACTGATAAATGAATTCAATATGGTTACAGGATACAAAATCAATCTACAGAAATCCGTTGCATTGCATTTCTATACACTAATAACAAAGTAACAGAAACAAAAATTAGGAAAACAATCCCATTTACAATTGCCTGAAAAATAATAAAACCTAAGGAATAAACTAAACCAAGGAAGTAAAAAAACCTGTACTCTGAAAACTATAAAACACTGATGAAATTAAAGATGACACAAATGGGAAGATATTCTATGCTCATTGATCAGAAGAACAATCACTGTTAAAATGTCCACACTAGAGGAGGAGGGGGGAAAGATGGCGGAGGAGTAGGGGACCCTATTTCAACTGGTCCCTGGAATTGAGCTGGATATCTACCAGACCACTCTGAACACCCACGAAACCAGCCTGAGATGTTAAGAAGATCTGGATCTTTACAAACAGAATATCGCAGGTGGTTGGTTTCGAGGTACGAAGCGGGGAGCCGTGATTCTGAGGGCAGATATCGGAGGGTAAATGACAGCGGGAGGGTGCCTGGCCGTGGGAATCCTACACTGCCGGTGAGCGACAGCCTCGCGTGCTGTGGACGGGGCACAAACTCACAGACCGGTAGTGGCGGGGAAAGGACTTTAGGGCAGCCCCCGGGGAGGAATCCCGGAGCAGCGGGGTCACACATTCAATCTGGGAGCAGCTGGCGGTTTTAGAAGCACAAAGGGCAGAGATGTGCCCCAACCTGGAGGCGACCCCAGTCGCGGAGGGGCGCACAAGCCAGGACGCTGCAGTTTATAGCAGCACAGACAGAAACGGAGACAGTGTGGCCTGGAGAGCTCACTGAAGAACAGACTACGGTCTCTCTGCTCTGAGGTAGAGGGTTGGAAATGGTCTCTTCTACTCTAACTCGCGGAAGAGACGTGGAAAGCCACCAGAGAACAAAAGCCCCAAAAACTGATTCCCGCTGAGCCCATCCCCCGCCACAGGGGGGCAGGGCAAATCCGCCCAAACAGGGTTGCCTGAGTAAACGTGCAGCAGGCCCCTCCCACAGAAGACAGGCTGGGAAAACAAGAGGCCAGCAACACTAAGGTCCCTATAAAACAAGTGCACCTTGCTTGGGTTCTGGTCAAGAATTTGGACTCTATACATTCCCTCAAACACCCATCAACAGAATGACTAGGAGGAGGAGCCCCCAAAATAGAAAAGACTCAGAGATTATGACTTATGCTGCAGATTTACAAATGGATGCAGATATAACCAAGATGTCAGAGATGGAATTCAGGCTAGCAATTGGGAAGACAATGGTTAGAATGGAGAAATCAATTAATGGCAACACAGAGTCTCTAAGGGCAGAAATGAAAGGTGAATTGGCAGAACTTAAAAATGCTATCAGTGAGATCCAATCCAATCTAGATAATTTAACAGCCTGGGTAACTGAGGCAGAAGAACGAATAAGTGACCTGAAAGACAATATAATAGATAAAAAGGGAAAAGAGGAGGCCAGGGAAAAACAACTCAGAACCCATGAAAATAGAATCAGAGAAATAAGTGACACCATGAAGCATTCCAATGTCAGAATAATTGGAATCCCAGGGGGAGTGGAGAGAGAGAGAGAGGACTAGAAGATGTATTTGAGCAAATCGTAGCTGAGAACTTGCCTAATCAGGGGAATGAAACAAACATTCGTGTCGAGAGGCAGAGAGGACCCCTCCCAAGATCAAGGAAAACAGGCCAACACCCCGGCATGTAATAGTAAAACTTGCAAATCTTAGAACCAAGGAAACCATCTTAAGGGCAGTTAGAGGGAAGAGATTCCTTACGTACAGAGGGAGGAACATCAGAATAAGGTCAGACCTATCCACAGAGACCTGGCAAGCCAGAAAAGCCTGGCAAGACATATTCAGGGTACTAAATGAGAAGAACATGCAGCCAAGAATACTTTATCCGGCAAGGCTTTCATTTAGAATGGATGGAGAGAGGCAGCGCTTCCAAGACTGGCAGAAACTGAAAGAATATGTGACCACTAAGCCGGCCCTGCAAGAAATATTAAGGGGGGATTCTATAAAAGGAGAAAGACCCCAAGAGTGATATACAACAGAAGTTTACAGGGACAATCTATAAAAACAAGGTCTTCACATTCAACATGATGACAATTAATTCATATCTTTCAATAATCACTCTCAACGTGAATGGACTGAATGCTCCCATAAAACGGCACAGGGTTGCAGACTGGATAAAAAGACAGGACCCGTCCATATGCTGTCTACAAGAGACTCATTTTGAACCTAAAGATACATCCAGACTGAAAGTGAAGGGATGGAGATCCATCTTCCATGCCAGTGGACCTCAAAAGAAAGCTGGGGTAGCAATTCTTATATCAGACAAATTAGATTTTAAGCTAAAGTCTGTAATTAGAGACACAGAAGGACACTGTATCATTCTTAAAGGGTCGATCCAACAAGAAGAGCTAATAATTGTAAATATCTATGCCCCCAACATGGGAGCAGCCATCTACATAAGCCAACTGTTAACCAAAATAAAGAGTCATGTTCATAACAATACGTTAATTGTAGGAGACCTCAATACTCCACTCTCAGCAATGGACAGATTATCTAAGCAGAAAATCAACAAGGAAACAAGAGCTTTGAATGATACATTGCACCAGATGGACCTCATAGATATTTACAGAACATTCCACCCTAAAACAACAGAATACTCATTCTTCTCCAGTGCAAATGGAACTTTCTCCAGAATAGACCATATACTGGGTCACAAATCAGGTCTCAACTATAACCAAAAGACTGAAATTATTCCCTGCATCTTCTCAGAACACAAGGCTTTAAAACTGGAACTCAATCATAAGAAAAAATCTGGAAGAAATTCAAACACTTGGAAGCTAAAGACCACTCTGCTCAAGAATGTCTGGGTCAACCGGGAAATCAAAGAAGAACTTAAACAATTCATGGAAATCAATGAGAACAAAAACACCTCAGTCCAAAACGTATGGGATACTGCAAAGGCAGTCCTAAGGGGGAAATACATAGCCATCCAAGCCTCACTCAAAAAAAACAGAAAAATCCCAAATTCACCAACTAACTCTCCACCTTAAAGAACTAGAGAAAAAGCAACAAAAGATGCCTAAGCCACGCATTAGAAAAGAAATAATTAAAATTAGAGCAGAGATAAATGATTTAGAAACCAGAAACACAGTAGATCAGATCAACGAAACTAGAAGCTGGTTCTTTGAAAGAATTAATAAAATCGATAAACCACTGGCCAGACTTATCCAAAAGAAAAGAGAAAGGACCCAAATTAATAACATTATGAATGAAAGGGGAAAGATCACAACTAACACCAAAGAAATAGAAACAATTATTAGAAATTCTTATCAACAACTATATGCCAATAAACTGAGCAATCTGGATGAAAGGGAGGCCCTCCTGGAAACTTATAAGCTGCCAAGAATGAAACAGGAAGAAATCGACAACCTGAATAGGCCAATAACCAGTAACGAGATTGAAGCAGTGATCAAAAAACCCCCAAAAAACCAGAGTCCACGGCCTGATGGATTCCCTGGGAAATTCTACCAAACATTCAAAGAAGAAATAATACCTATTCTCCTGAAGCTGTTTCAAAAAATAGAAACAGAAGGAAAACTTCCAGACTCATTCTATGAGGGCAGCATTACCTTAATCCCCACACCAGGCAAAGACCCCATCAAAAAGGAGAATTTCAGACCGATATCCCTGATGAATATGGATTCCAAAATCCTCAACAAAATCCTAGCTAATAGGATCCAACAACACATTAAAAGGATCATCCACACAACCAAGTGGGATTTATCCCTGGGATGCAAGGGTGGTTCAACATTCACAAATCACTCAGTGTGATAGGACACATTAATAAGAGGAGGGAGAAGAACCATATGGTCCTCTCAATTGATGCAGAAAAAGCATTTGACAAAATACAACATCCTTTCCTGATTAAAACGCTTGAGTATAGGGATAGAGGGCACATTCCTCAAGTTCATAAAACCCATCTATGAAAAACCCACAGTGAATATCATCCTCAATGGGGAAAAGCTGAAAGCCTTTCCCTTAAGATCAGGAACATGTCAAGGATGCCTACTCTCGCCACTATTGTTCAACAGAGTACTAAAAGTCCTAGCCACAGCAATCAGACAACAATAAAGAAATAAAAGGTATTCAGATTGGCAAACAAGAAGTCAAACTCTCTCTTTTCGCAGACGACATGATACTTGATGTGGAAAACCCAAAAGACTCCACCCCCAAATTACTAGAACTCATCCAGCAATTCAGTAATGTGGCAGGATACAAAATCAATGCACAGAAATCAGTTGCTTTCTTATCCACTAACAATGCAAAGTGTAGAAAGAGAAATTAGAGAAACTATTCCATTTACAATAGCACCAAAAACCATAAGATACCTCGGAATAAACCTAACCGGAGAGGTAAAGGATCTGTACTCTAGGAACTACAGAACACTCATGAAAGAAATTGAAGAAGACACAAAAAGATGGAAAAATATTCCATGCTCATGGATTGGAAGAATAAACACTGTTAAAATGTCTATGCTACCCAGAGCAATCTAGACCTTCAATGCCATCCTGATCAAAACTGTAATGACATTTTTCAAAGTGCTGGAACAAACAATCCTAAAATTTGTATGGAATCAGAAAAGACCCCAAATCGCCAAGGAAATGCTGAAAAAGAAAAACAAAGCTGAGGGCATCACGTTGCCTGATTTTAAGCTATATTACAAAGCAGTAATCACCAAGACAGCATGGTACTGGCACAAAAACAGACATACAGACCAATGGAACAGAATAGAGAACCCAGATATGGACCCTCAACTCTATGGTCAAATAATCTTTGACAAAGCAGGAAAAAACATGCAATGGAAAAAAGACAGTCTCTTCAATAAATGGTGCTGGGAAAATTGGACAGCCACATGCAGAAGAATGAAACTCGACCCTTCTCTAACACCATTCACAAAGATAAACTCAAAGTGGATGAAAGACCTCAATGTGAGACAGGAGTCCATCAAAATCCTAGAGAACATAGGCAGTAACCTCTTTGACATCAGCCACAGCAACTTCTTTCAAGATACATCTCCAAAAGCTAGTGAAACAAAAGCAAAAATGAACTTTTGGGACTTCATCAAGATAAAAAGCTTCTGCACAGCAAAGGAAACAGTCAACAAAACAAAGAGGCCACCCACAGAATGGGAGAAGATACTTGTAAATGACACTACAGATAAAGGGCTGGTATCCAAGATCTATAAAGAACTTCTCAAACTCAACACCGAAAAAACAAGTAAGTCGAAAAGTGGGCAGATGATATGAAAAGACACTTCTCTGAAGAAGACATACAGATGGCTAACAGACACATGAAAAAATGTTCATCATCATTAGCCACCAGGGAAATTCAAATCAAAACCACATTGAGATACCACCTTACTCCAGTTAGAATGGCAAAAATGGACAGGATAAGAAACAACAAATGTTGGAGAGGTTGTGGAGAAAGGGGAACCCTTATACACTATTGGTGGGAATGCAAGTTGGTACAGCCACTTTGGAAAGCAGTGTGGAGGTTCCCCAAAAATTTAAAACTAGAGCTACCCTATGACTCAGCAATTGCACTCCTGGGTATTTACCCCAAAGACACAGATGTAGTGAAAAGAAGGGCCATATGCACCCCAATGTGCATAGCAGCAATGTCCGCAAAAGCCAAACTGTGGAAAGAGCAGAGATGCCCTTCAACAGGGATAAAGAAGATGTGGTCCATATATACAATGGACTATTACTCAGCCATCAGAAAGGTTGAATACCCAACTTTTACATCAACATGGATGGGACTGGAGGAGATTATGCTAAGTGAAATAAGTCAAGCAGAGAAAGTCCATTATCATATGATTTCACTTATTTGTGGAACATAAGGAATAGCATGAAGGACATTAGGAGAAGGAAGGGAAAAATGAAGGGGGGGAAATCGGAGGGAGAGATGAACCATGAGAGACTATGGACTCTGAGAAACAAACAGGGTTTTAGAGGGGAAGGGGGAGGGGGGATTGGTTAGCCCGGTGATGGGTATTAAGAAGGGCACGTACTGCATGGAGCACTGGGTGTTATACAAAAACAGTGGATCGTGGATCACCACATCAAAAACTAATGATGTATTGTATGGTGACTAACATAACATATTAAAAATAAAAAAATGTCCACACTACCCAAAGCAATCTAGATTTAATGCAATTCCTATGAAAATACCAATAGCTCTTTTTCACAGAACTAGAACAAATAATCCTAAAATTTGTATGGAACCACACAAAAAAACAAAAAACAAAAAACAAAACAAAACAAAGTACCCAGAAATAGCCAAAGCAATCTTAACAAAAATAGAGGTATCACAATCACAGATTTTAAGATACACTACAAAGTCGTAGTAATCAAAACAGCATTGTACTGGCACAAAAGGCAGACACATAGGTCAACAGAACAGAAAAGAACACCCAGAAATAAACCCATGACTAATGGTCAATTAATCTTCAACAAAGCAGGAAAGAATATCCAATGGGAAAAAGTCTCTTCAACAAATGGTGTTGGGAAAATGACAGCTATACATGAAAGAATCCAACAGGACCACTCTCTTACACCATACACAAAAATGAACTCAAAATGGATTAAGAACCTAAATGTGAGACCTGAAACCGAAAAATCCTGTAAGAGAGCACAGGCAGTAATTTCTCTGACATCAGCCAGAGCAACATTTTTCTAGCTATGTCTCCTGAGGCAAGGGAAACAAAAACAAAATAAACTATTAGGACTACATCAAAATAAAAAGCTTCTGCACAGCAAAGGAAACAATCAACAAACCTAAAAGACAACCTACTGGATGGGAATATATATGGCAAGTGACGTATGCAATAAAAGCTTAGAATGCAAAATATATAAAGAATTTACACAATACCTCCAAAAACCCCCCAAATTATCCAATTAAAAATAGGCAGACGACAAGAACAGACATTTCTCCAAAGACAACAGACACACGAAAAGATGCTCGACATCACTGATCATGAGGGAAATACAAATCAAAACCACAACAAAATACCACCTCACACCTGTCAGAATGGCTAAAATAAAAAATACAGGAAACAAGTATTGAAGAGGATGTGGAAAAAAAGGAACCCTCTTGCACTATTAGTGGGAATGCAAACTGGTGCAGCCACTGTGGAAAACAATATGGAGGTCCCTCAAAAAAATAAAAATAGAACTACCATATGATGCAGTAATTTCACTATTTGGTATTTACTCAAAGAATATGAAAACACTAATTTGAACAGATATAGGTACCCCTATGTTTACTGCAGCATTATTTACAATAGTAAAGATATGGAAGCAACCTAATTATCCAGTGATAGATGAATGGATAAAAAAGATTTGATATACACACAAAAAAATGGAATTACTTAGCCATAAAAAAGAATGAAATCTTGTCATTTACAACATGAATGGATCTAGACGGTATTATGCTAAGTGAAATAAGCCAGTCAGAAAAAGACATATACCGTATGATTTCACTTGTATGTGGAATTTAAGAAACAAATGAACAAAGGACAAAAGAGACCAAAAAGCAGACTCTTAACTATAGAGAACAAAGTGATGATTACCAGAGAAGAGGTGGGTGGGGAGATGGGTGAAATAGGTGAAGAGGATTAACAATACACTTATCTGATGAGCACTGAGTAATGTATAGAATTGCCGAATCACTACACTGTACACCTGAAACTAATATAACACTGATGTTAACTGTACTAGAATTTAAAAAAGAGAAAAGGCCTCAAAATGGATTAAACACCTAAATGTGAAACCTGAAACTATAAAATTCCTAAAAGAAAACAGTAATTTCTTTGACATCAGCTGTCACAGCATTTTCCTAAATATGCCTCCTCAGGGAGGCCTGGGTGGCTCACTTGGTTAAGTGTCTGCCTTTGGCTCAGGTCACGATCCCAGGGTCCTGGGATCAAGTCCCGCACTGGGTTCCTTGCTCAGCGGTGAGCCTGCTTCTCCCTCTGCCTGCCACTCCCCCTCCTTGAGCTCTCTCTCTCTAATAAATAAAATCTTAAAAAAATATATGCCTCCTCAGGCAAGAGAAACAAAAGCAGTAATAAACTATTCAGACCACATCAAAATAAAAAGCTTCTGCTTAGTATAGAAAACCATCAACAAAACAAAAAGACAACCTGTACTGAATGGGAGAAGATATTTGCAAATGATATCTCCAATAAGTGGTTAATTTCCAAAATATATAAAGAATTTATACAACTCAACACCAAAAAACATTTTTTTTAATTGGCAGAGGACCTGAATAGACATTTTTCCAAAGAAGACATACAGATGGCCAACAGACACATGAAAAGATGCTCAACATCACTCATCATCAGGGAAATGCAAATTAAAACTACAATGAAATATTACTTCACACCATTCAGAATGGCTGGTATTAAAAAGACAAGAAATAACAAGTGTTGTCAAGGGTATGATGAAAAAAGAACCTTCATACACTGTTGGTGGAAATGTAAACTGACACACTGGTACAACCACTGTGTAAAACAGTACGGAGTTTCCTAGGAAATTTGAAAATAGAACTACCATATGATCCAGTTATTTCACTACTGGGTATTTACCCAAAGAAAATGAAAATGCTAATTCAAAAAGATACATGCATCCTTATGTTTATTACAGCTTTATCTACAATAGCAAAGACATGAAAGCAACCTGAGTGTCCATCAATAGATGAATGGATGAAGAACAAACAAAAAACAAGACTCCTAAATAGAGAGAACAAAATGGTGGCTGTCAGAGCCGAAGTGTTGGATATATGGGCAAAATAGAAAAAGGGGATTAAGAGGTACAAACTTGGGGCACCTGGGTGGCTCAGTTGGTTAAGCGACTGCCTTTGGCTCAGGTTATGATCTTGGGAGTCCTGGGATCCAGTCTCGCATCAGGCTCCCTGCTCAGCAGAAGTCTGCTTCTCCCTCTGACCCTCCCCCTCTTGTGTTCTCTCTCTCTCTCTCTCTCTCTCTCTCTCAAATAAATAAAATCTTAAAAAAAGAGGTACAAACTTCCAGTTTTAAAATAAATAAGTCACGGAGATGAAAAGTACAGCATAGGGAATATAGTCAATGATATTGTAATAACATTGTATAGTGACATTTGGTGACTACACTTATCGTGGTAAGCAATGAGTAATATAATTGTTGAGTCAATATATTGTACATGAACTAATATAACATTGCATGTTAATTATAATAAAAAATTTTTAATAAAAATATTTTTTAAAATTATTCATTCATAGGAGATGCATACTGAAGTATTCACAAGTAAAATGATATCTGGGATTTGCTGCAAAATACTTCAGCAGAGAAAACCAAAAAGGAAGACAAAGAGCAGAATGGTGACAATTGCTGAAGCCAAGTGAGGGGTACAGAGATGCTCTTTCAATATTCTTACTACATGTGGCTCTATTTGTAAAATTTCCACAATAAATTTTAAATTTAATAACCCCCTCTCCCTCCACACCCCCCAAAATAAGGAAAGTAGAAGAAACTTTAAAGGGTGGGGATATGCGGACTGCAAACACTGGATGGTCTGATTCCTGTTAATGTCCTTAGGGGCTGAGACCAAGGATCAGGAGAAAATGAATGAATGTTTTTTTAATCAGCATTAGATGTATGAGACAATCTTTAAAAATAGAGCACCTCCTTTTAAATTTTCATCAACTTTGAAAGTGAAAGAAGAACAGCTAGCTCCAAGGAAAAAGTCATTTAATCCTCTACTGCACCATTTACTGTTCTACAAAATGAAAATTCTACCACCTAATGTGCAAGATGGCTATGGAAATAAAAATATAGCCAATACAAGACTACTGTTCTCAAACCAGCACTTCTCCCCATCTTTGTTTTGCCAGCACTGCCAAGGCCCTGGGAATACAGCACAGTGAATGTATGGAGAGGTTGAAAAGCTCCTGAATGAAGGCAGAGAAATGTGCCCCAGGAGGACACCTGTGCAGGAATGTGTGCTTTCAAGATCAGGCCAGGCTTCCTGGGAATCCATCTGCAGCTCTGAGCCCCACAGGGAATATTACACACACAGCAAAGCTGACACCACAAGAACACAAAGAAGTGGTGCCCCCCTGAGATGGGCTGCTAGGCCCTTAAGAGTTCTCCCCTCCCTAACAGGCAGTTCTCCCTGGGTGTGGTGGGGGAGGGCAGGCAGACTGCTCCAGGGCCCACCTGGGCATACCAGCAGCAGTTCCCACCTCAGGAGTCTCTCCCCGCCCAGAAACAGGCTGGAAACTTGCAAGGCTGCAGCTGGGTTCCACTTCACTACAGCATCAGACCAGGCAGGGAAGGGATGCACCTCCCCAGGAACAGTCAGGGTGTGATTTTAGCGCAAACCTGCTCTGAATTCAGGCTGACACCCAGTATGTTAATCCTCTACACGCCCACGGGGCTCAGTAAAAACATACATGCCCGTTATCGATCACTTAGTATGTGTCAGACACAAGTTTTAACTCTTTCCGCGCTCACACCAGCTCCAAGGAGGGTCAATGCCTTGATCAGGATGAGTCAGTGGAAGGGGCAGACCGGGATTTGAACTCTCCCAATGGGACAGTCGGGGCGGGGGCGGGGGGGGGCGCTCTGGCCGAGGGGGAGGGGGTGTCTCCAACGGCAAGCCCGGCACAGGCCCCTTGGACGAGGCAGTGCCCAAAGAGATGGACACTCGGGGTTGCAGACGGGGGGAGAAAGGCCAGGGTTCTCACTGATAACTGGTGAATCTGAGTGATGAACCCCCGAACTTCACGGCTACTTCTGGGCACGCCTGGGTTTCATTTCCGTAAGGAAAGTTAGAAAGAAGACCTTAAGTGCGTAGGTCTTGCCCTCCATTGCCTCTCCCACCTCCAGTAATTCAGGGCTCAGCCAGCCCGTGCCCTGTCCGGGGGACTCCCCTCCACTTGCGCCGCCCCAAGCTCCTGGAAGGGCCCCCACGGCCGAGGAGGCAGAGAGCAGAGGAGGCGCCGATGTGGACCCAAGGACGCCGCACGCAACCGGGGATGTCTGACCGCGCCGGGCCTTCAGCGCCCTCAAGGGTCCGCGGACCTGAGCCACCGACCCGAGTCCCTCGCCCCGGCCGCCCCCACCACTGAGGCAAAGCTGGGCCTTTGCCCCAGGCCGGTCTTCCCCGCCAAGAGCCGGGCGCGTGGGCCAAGCGGCGCCGGCATCGCCGCGGTGGGCTCCGCCGGCCCACGCGCCCACCGCCCGCGCGCCGCTCCGGGACAGGGCGCTGGGACCCCGGCCCCCGGACCGAGCGCGCCGAGCTCCCGCCGCAGCCCCTCCCGGGTGGCCCTCCGCGGCCCTGCCGGGAGAACCAAACCGCCAGGAACCCGCGGCCCCAGCCAACCACCCTGCTTGTCCTCGCCCGCGTTCCCCACCCTGCTTCCCCCGCGGCGGACTCGCTTACCAAAGCGCGCAAGGACGGTCCCCGGCGACCAGCCACCGCGGCGGGCGCGGGCAACACTACCCACAGTGCCCCGGGGCGCCGGACTGCGCTACCCACAGGGCGCTGGGCGAGGGTCTTCAATACCCACAATGCCACAGAGCACAGCGCGCTTGCGCTGACACTCCCTACCGGACTGGGCCTTGGGCGACCCCATGTGGTAGTTGCCCGCTGCACTCCATGGGCCCCTTCAACTACAGGCCCTTGGGCTTTTGCAGAACTTGTGAAGAATCAGGCAAGTAAAATCAAACGGACTTCCCCGTACAAGAGAAGGGTGGCTCAGGTGAGCAGAAAATCGTTTTAATTTATAGGGCCCTTGTATTTTTTAATAATAATAATAATAAAAAAAATGGTTACCTGGATGTGTACTTGTCCTCCATCCTTCAGATTCACCCCTGTGTTTACGTTTAAATAACAGTGCAAAATTAACGAACTTCTAAAAAAATGCCAAAGGTACTGGTATTGTTCTTTTTTTAAAGAAAATACTGAAGTTCATTAAAAAGATAATAATTAGAGGAAAAATGAGGAAAAACTTGTTCACCTTAAAAATAAAACTGCCAGGGGCAGCTGCGTGGCTCAGTTAAGTGTGGGACTCTTGATCTCAGCTCAGGTCTTGATCTCAGCCTGTGAGTTCAAGCCCAGCGCGGGGCTCCCTGCTGGGGGTGGAGCCTACTCATAACATAACATAACATGACATAACATAACATAACATAACATAACATAACATAAAACATAACATAACACTGCCAGTTATTTTAACAGCAAAAACAGGTTCATTGAGAAATAGAGAATTGCAATCCCAGACAAGCAGGTTTTGGCAAAACCATCAACAAGTTCAGGAGCGAAGAAGAGAAAGCTCTTTTAACGAAGAACGGGGGCTTTGGGAGGGGCTGTTCTAAACTAAAAGTCCATTGGAGAGAACCGGGAGCTGGAAGTGTAGTGGCTTCTCATTGGCTGGGCTGCTGCAGGGGAGTGTGGAGGAGGAGGAAAACTACCTAACTCCTCCTGGGGTAGTAAAGTAGCATCCCAAGGTCTATCTTTTCCTATTGGTCTGCAGCTGTCCATGAGTGATAGGAATTGAGAGCTCCCCCTGCCGGCCTCGCGGCTCCATTCTTCTTTTTTTTTTTTTTGGCTCCATTCTAAATGAGGTTTCCTTTTATTTTCACATTTCCCCTTTTCAATCAAGATCTTTCTTCAAAAGCACTGCTGATCACGAGTCAGGTTTTTTATGTTTAGCGGTTTTGTCCCTCGGTGCCAGGAAAAATGTTTCCTGGTTGTCATAGCCTACATCAGAGGGAAAATGCATAGCAGTTGGAAACCACTTAAGGCCACATTTGATTAACAAAGAAGGTTAGGAGAGAGAACTCTCAGATACTCTAACCTGAAGTCCGTTATCTTCTCAAGATCATAAGTGTATGGGGCACCTGGGTGGCTCAGTCGTTAAGCGTCTGCCTTCAGCTCAGGTCATGATCCCAGGGTCCTGGGATCCGGTTCCCTGCTCGGCAGGAAGCCTGCTTCTCCCTCTCTCACTCCACCTGCTCCTGTTCCCTCTCTCACTGTGTCTCTCTCTGTCAAATAAATAAATAAATAAAATCTTAAAAAAAAAAAAATCACAAGTGTTGGAGATCATCTTGGGTTGAGCCAGCATTGCTTTTTTGGGTACATGAAGGGTTTTTTTAAGTTTGACCAGGCAACAAAATATGAAACTTAATTATATACAACAGAAGTAACATAACAATTCCAAATTGTACAATGGTTCTAAACCAGGAATCTAGGTCTGAAAGTAGCCAACTAAAAAATCTATTGGCCTTTATTCCAACTTAGGGGAGAATGGTTCTCATGAAGGCAAACCTGGGATCATGTATACCTCCTGGAAGTTTCTGCTTAAAGCAACCATAATGGGGTGCCTGGATGGCTCAGTCAATTAAGCACCTGCCTTCAGCTCAGCTCATGATCCCCAGGGTCCTGGGATAGAACCCTGAGTTGGGCTCCTTACTCAGCAGAGAGCCTGCTTCTCCCTCTGCCTGAAGCTCCCCCTGAGAGGCGCTCCCCCTGAGAGAGCTTGTGCTCTCTCTCACACTATCTCTCTCTCTCTGTCAAATGAATAAAAAAAAAAAAAAAAGGCAACCACAAAAGCTGATAGTGGATACTGCAAGAGCACACTGCAAGAATTAACCAAGTATATTTGGGAAGATACAGTGCAGATATAAATATGAAACAACAGCTGATGAACTTTTTGCAAAAACAGCACAACTTCAAAGACATTCTAAAACAATGTTGTTATCTCAAAAGAACGGTTTGGGGCCAAATCTGCTATTGATAATACAGCTTATAAGCCTGTAAATTCAGAGATCATGAATTTAGAGAAGAATTCAAAGTCAGTTAATAGTTCAGAAGTAAGAAGACTCTTGTGAATTCTGAACCTTCTATCCCTTTGAAGAACACAAGTGAAAATTTTACTTGTCCTGGGATCATAATGAGGTTGTTTCTTAAAAAAAAACAAAAAAACAATAAGAAGAGATTTCCCCCTTTCACAAGAACTTGGATAAAGCAGAAAGGGGCATTTGTCTCCCTACAAAAAAGAGAAGAAACAACAGTGAGAAGAAGATATAGTGGCCTGGTCCAGACATCATGGAAAAGCTGTCTGGTCAGATGATGTATGTTGTCTGCTTCAATTCTGGGAAATCTGTACTTTCTAGACATGTCTCCCAAGGCAAGGAAAACAAAAGCCAAAATAAACTATTGGGATTATATCAAAATAAAAAGGTTTTCAAATCAAAACCACACTGAGATACCACCTTACACCAGTTAGAATTGCAAAAATTGACAAGGCAAGAAACAACAAATGTTGGAGAGGTTGTGGAGAAAGGGGAACCCTCTTACACTGTTGGTGGGAATGCCAGTTGGTACAGCCACTTTGGAAAACAGTGTAGCGGTGCCTCAAAAAAATTAAAAATAGAGCTACCCTATGACAGCAATTGCACTCCTGGATATTTACCCCAAAGACACAGATGTAGTGAAAAGAAGGGCCATATGCACCCCAATGTTCATAGCAGCAATGTCCGCAATAGCCAAACTGTGGAAAAAGCCAAGATGCCCTTCAACAGATGAATGGATAAAGAAGATGTGGTCCATATATACAATGGAATATTATTCAGCCATCAGGATGAATACCCAACTTTTACATCAACATGGATGGGACTGGAGGGGATTATGCTAAGTGAAATAAGTCAAGCAGAGAAAGTCAATTATCATATGGTTTCACTTATTTGTGGAACATAAGGAATAGCATGGAGGACATTAGGAGAAGGAAGGGAAAAATGAAGGGGGGGAATTGGAGGGAGAGATGAACCATGAGAGACTATGGACTCTGAGAAACAAACTGAGGGTTTTAAAGGGGAGGGGGGATGGGGGGATGGGTTAACCTGGTGATGGGTATTAAGGAGGGCATGTACTGCATGGAGCCGTGAGTGTTATACAAAAACAATGAATCATGGATCACTACATCAAAAACTAATGATGTATGGTGACTAATATAACATAATAAAATAAAATTTAAAAATAAAAAAAATTAAAAAGTTTTGCATAGCAAAGGAAACCACTAACAAAAAGGTAACCTACTGAATGGGAGAAGATATTTGCAAATGATATATCTGATAATGGGTTAACATCCAAAATATATAAAGAACTTATATAACTCAACACCAAAAAAAACAATCCATTTAATAAATATCAATAAATAAATGTCCTGAATAGACATTTTTCCAAAGAAGACATATATATGGCCAAAAGGCACACAAAAAGATGCTCAACATCACTAATCATCAGGGAAATGCCAATCAAAACCATAATGAGATATCACCTCACATCTGTCAGAATGGCTAAAATAAAAAAGACAAGAAATAACAAGTACTGGCAAGGATGTAGAGAAAAAGGAACCCTCATACACTGTTGGTGGGAATATAAACTAGTACAGCCACTGTGGAAAACAGTATAGAGGTTCCACAAAAAGTTAAAAATGGAAATACTATATGATCCAATAATTCCACTACTGGGTGTTCACCCAACAAAAATTAAAACACTAACTTGAAAAGATACATTCATCTCTATGTTTGTTGCAGCGTTATCAACAACAGCCAAGTTACAGAAGCAACCTGAGTACACTGATAGATAAATGGATGAGGAAGATGTGGTATGTATACATACATACACACACACACACACACACACAATGGAATATTACACAGCCATAAAAAAAGATGAGATTGTGCCATTCACAACATGGGTGGACCTTAAGAGTATTATGCTAAAGGAAATAAGTCAGACTGAGAAAGACAAACACCATATGATTTCACTCATATGTGGAATCTTAAAAAAATGAATAAACAAAAAGCAGAATTAGAACTATAAATACAGAGAAGAAATTGATGGTTTCTAGAGAGAAAGGGTGAAGTGATTGCCAAAATGGGTGAAAGGGAGTTGGACATACAGGCTTCCAATTATGGAATGAATAAATCATGGGAATAAAAGATACAGCATAAGGAATATAGTCAGGAATATTGTGATAGTGATGTATGGTGACAGATGGTAGCTACACTTGTGAATATAGCATAATGTATAAACTTTTAAAATCACTATGTTGTACACCTGAAATTAATGTAACAGAGTGTGTCAACTATGCTCAAATAAAAAAATAAACAAATTACTTTTGGTTAAGTCAGTGCACATGAGGAACGACCATAGTCTTTTTAAACATAAAATCCTCTGGAGTTCCAATATATGTGTGTGGCGGGGGGACCCTCAAAGTATTTTGATGCCTGAGATCCCATTTCTTAGAGGTTTTTCTCTAGAACATAAAGAAAAATACCAAAACAACACAGTTTCAACAGGAACAGCCTGGCTCCAGAAGGAATCAAACGAAAGGCCAGCATGGTTCCAGTAAGAACAGTCCAATTCCAAAAAGAAGCCAGACTGGAGGCTAAATGGGTACTCTTGGAAAAAACAAAGCCTTAAAACAGATCCTGAATAAAGCCTGGAGAGCTGGAACACAAAGAGAGCAGAGCTCAAAACCCAGGAGAAAATTTACCCTCACACTATATGGTCAGCAGGACCCAATTAGCCCAGTTGGCTCTGTGGGCACCAGCACCTGTTTGCTCACTAGCCTTGGTGTGGTTGAGGGTCTTTGCTGGATCTCATTTCTGATCACAAGTAATGTTAACCTTAGAAATAAAACTGCCAGTTATTTTACCAGTAAAATATAGGTTTATTTGGGAACAGCAGAGGATTGCAACCCGGGACAAGAAAGCTGTGGCAAACCATAGGCGAATGCAGAAATCAAAGGATTGAAAGGTTCTTTTATAGAGGAAAGGGGAATTGGGGAGGGGCTGTTGTAAACTAAAAGTCCCCTGGAATAAATGGGGAGCTGGAAGTGTATTGGCTTCTCATTGGCTGAGCTGTGAGAATCTCTCATTGGCTGAGCTCTTGCCCGGCAGAAGAAATCTTCCTTCTTCCTGCTGGGTTAGTAAAGTAGTAGCTAAGTGGTGTTCATTTACAAGGTGCATCTTTTCCTGTTAGGTCTGCAATTGACCATGAGTCGTAATGTGGGAGAGTGTGAGAGTTCTCCCTACTGTCCTCCTGACTACATGCTAAACCAGGTTTCCTTTTATTAATTTTTACAAAGTAAATGTGAAAACACTTAAAGCTGTAAAAATTAAAACTAAAATTATTTTAATACAAAAATCATTGATCAGATGTAACAGAATAGAGAGCTCAGAAACATCAAGGCCTTTATAAAGAGACACATACTCTTTTTCTAGGAATTTGACAAGTGTTTTCAAATTACTTCCTATTAGCTTTGGCTCAAAATGAAGTAACAGGAACCAGATTTAGCCTCCTGCCTATAATAAATTTTAAAAGGAGATGGGTTTGAAGACATTGGTTATAAGACAACGAAGAGCAGTGAACCTTGAGAGATAAGTAATAAACCAGGTAATCCCTTGAACTTCCCTGGATGGAGACAAACTTCAGGTCATAAGCCAGAGAAGGGAAACCCAAGTGGAGGATCTTCCCCCTCAAGTATCAGCTGATTGCTGAGCAACAAAGGCCTGTGCAACCCTGAGGAAAGAACCACTGGACAGGATTAGAAGGAAATACTGTGAGCTCACATATGCCAGGAATAGTGCCTGTTTCCACCAGACAGACTGAAAAATCTTCATAATTCACATGGCATGGAGGAAAACTACTCAAAAGGGTTTTGCCTCAATAGTGGGGCAAAATTAGGCCTGAATGCTTAATAGAGATAATTCTTTTTTTTTTTTTAAGATTTTATTTATTTATTTGACAGAGAGAGACATGGTGAGAGAGGGAACACAAGCAGGGGGAGAGGGAGAGGGAGATGCAGGCTTCCCGCCTAGCAGGGAGCCCGATGTGGGGCTCGATCCCAGGACCCTGGGATCATGACCTGAGCCGAAGGCAGATGCTTAACGACTGAGCCACCCAGGTGCCCCTAGAGATAATTCTTATATTCAATTTGGGGGAGAAAACATGTGTCTCAGAAATCTTAAAAGTCGCTTTCATTTTTGCATGAATTACGTATGCAGAATTACACATAGTCTTATATAAATAAATTTTAAAGAAGCCTAAATTCATGGTCTCCATAAAGTGAGTTGTACACTTAATATGATCCAATTAAAATAGCATTTGCATACTTTTCAACACCAAAAGTAATTCTAATATTATCTGGGTGGCTATATTCATCAATACAATGGTGATAATCAATAAAGCTTAATTTCCTGTATTATTAGCATTTTAATCTAAAACTAAAATAATCAGTGTGATGATGGTGCAAGTCAACTGAACAGAACTAAAGGGAAAGTCAGTAAAGCAACCAGGAAGGGAGAAGCAGAGAGAGAGGAAAAGTGAGAGAATGGTTTCAAATCAGTTTGAAATGCTTGAGAAAATAGTTATTTGTGGGAAGGTAAGCTAGCTCACAAAACAAATGTAAAAAGAAATCAAAGACATAACATGATGAAGTATAAATGATTTTGAAAATGATCTTGTGGTATGGAAGGCTTTTGTATGAATTACACCAAAGCAGAGACACGAAAAGAAGGCTTCAAGACAGCAGCACCAGGACAAGTGTGCTAATGCTCATAGGCAGAGGTCTCTCTCATCTCTCTGGCTGAAGTCCAGCTGAAGTTACTGAGTCTGCTATGGAGAAAGAGAAGGGACATTTCTGGAACTTCTTTAGTGCTGGCTTAAGTTTTGAAACCACAGAAGAAAGTCTGAGGAACTACTGTAAGCCATGGGGAAAATTTACAGACGGTGTGGTAATAAGAAATCCCTCATGCAAGAGTTCAAGAGTATTGGGTTTTGTAATTTTTTCATACATGACAGAGGTTGGTGCTATCATGGCTGCAAGATCTCATTCAATTGATGGGAGAGTGGTTGAGTCAAAATGTACTGTAGCAAGAGAAATCTGGAAGACCTGGCACTCATGTAACTATGAAGAAGCTACCTGTGGTGGAATTAAAGAAGATACTAAGGAACATCACCTAAGAAACTATGCAAGGAATATGGAAAACTTGGTACCACTTGAGATCATTACTGATAGGCAGTCTGGAAAGAAGAGACGCAGTGGTTTTATTACTTTTGATGATCATAATCCTGTGGATAAAACTGTACTATGGAAATACCATACCATCTGTGGTCAGAAATAAGAAAGTCTTTGTGCAGGCAAGAAATTCAGGGGATCAAAAGTTTCAGGAGTGGCAGAGGGAGGTATTTTGCTGTGAAGGATTAATGCAGAGGCAGTGGATCAGGAGGCAAGATTAGAGGAGGTTCTGATGGGTATGGAAGAAGACATGCAGGGGCGCCTGAGTGGCTCAGTTGTTAGGCGTCTGCCTTCGGCTCAGGTCATGGTCCCGGAGTCCTGGGATCGAGCCCCGCATCGGGCTCCCTGCTCCACGGGAAGCCTGCTTCTCCCTCTCCCACTCCCCCTGCTTGTGTTCCCTGTCTCGCTGTGTCTCTCCCTGTCAAATAAATAAATAAAATCTTAAAAAAAAAAAAAAGGAAGAAGACATGGATTTGGAGGTGGCTATAATGGGTATGGAAGAGGATTTGGAGGTGGCATTTTTGGAGGCAGCATGGTTATGAAGGAGAAGAATAGAAGAATGAAGATATAGTGGTGGAGATATAGGCTGTGGAAACAGGGTGGGGGCTACAGAAGTGGTTTTGACAACGATATAGGAAGAAATTATGCAAGTGGAAATTACAATGATTTTGAATATAACTAGCAACCTTACAACTATGGTCCTGGAAGAGTGGACATTTTGGTGGCAGCAGTAACACAGGGGGACCATGTGGTGAAGAAAACTATAGTTCAGGAAGGAGTGGAGGAAGTGAGGATTGTGAGGGAGGAACCAATAATGAGTTTCTTTCTATATTCCATGGGTTTCACTGTATAACTTGGAGAGGACAAGAGCCCAGAAGTAGCAAAACAGCTTTGGGTTATCAAAATAACAGTATTTAGAAAATTTATATCTCAGACATGCATAAATATGGGATAATATGGTCATACTTTCCCCAGCATACAATTATCCTGTATACAAATGAAGACACTAACCCTTTTTCCAGAAAATGATGCAAAGACCTTAAATAATGTTCACTCTTCTCCTTGATATCCTATAACTTAAATACCATAATGTTTTTTCTGCAGAAAAAGCATTTGACAAAATACAACATCCTTTTCCTGATTAAAACTCTTCAGAGTATAGGGATAGAGAGAACATTCCTCAAGTTCATAAAATCCATCTATGAAAAACCCACAGTGGATATCATCCTCAATGGGGAAGAGATGAGAGCCTTTCCCTTAAGATCAGGAACACGTCAAGGATGCCCACTCTCGCCACTATTGTTCAACACAGTACTAGAAGTCCTAGCAACAGCAATCAGACAACAAAAAGAAATGAAAGGTATTCAAATTGGCAAACAAGAAGTCAAACTCTCTCTCTTCGCAGATGACATGATACTTGATGTGGAAAACCCAAAAGACTCCACCCCCAAATTACCAGAACTCATCCAGCAATTCAGTAATGTGGCAGGATACAAAATCAATGCACAGAAATCAGTTGCTTTCTTATCCACTAACAACGCAACTATAGAAAGAAAAATTAGAGAAACGATTCCATTTACAATAGCACCAAAAACCATAAGATACCTCGGAATAAACCTAACTGGAGAGGTAAAGGATCTATACTCTAGGAACTACAGAACACTCATGAAAGAAATTGAAGAAGATACAAAGAGATGGAAAAATATTCCATGCTCATGGATTGGAAGAATAAACATTGTTAAAATGTCTATGCTAACCAGAGCAATCTAGGCCTTCAATGCCATCCTGATCAAAATTCCAATGACATTTTTCAAAGTGCTGGAACAAACAATCCTACAATTTGTATGGAATCAGAAAAGACCCCGGGGCGCCTGGGTGGCTCAGTTGGTTGGGCGACTGCCTTCGGCTCAGGTCATGATCCCAGGGTCCTGGGATCGAGTCCCACATCGGGCTCCCGGCTTGGCGGGAAGCCTGCTTCTCCCTCTCCCACTCCCCCTGCTTGTGTTCCTGCTCTCGCTGTCTCTGTCTCTGTCAAATAAATAAATAAAATCTTTAAAAAAAAAAAAGAAAAAGAAAAGAAAAGACCCCGAATCGCCAAGGAGATGTTGACAAAGAAAAACAAAGCTGGAGGCATCACGTTGCCCAATTTCAAGCTATATTACAAAGCAGTGATCACCAAGACAGCATGGTACTGGCACAAAAACAGACACACAGACCAATAGAATAGAATAGAGAACCCAGATATGGACCCTCAACTCTATGGTCAAATAATCTTTGACAAAGCAGGAAAAAAACATGCAATGGAAAAAAGACAGTCTCTTCAATAAATGGTGCTGGGAAAATTGGACAACTATATACAGAAGAATGAAACTCGACCATTCTCTAATAGAATACACAAAGATAAACTCAAAATGGATGAAAGGCCTCAATGTGAGACAGGAATCCATCAAAATCCTAGAGGAGAACATAGGCAGTAACCTCTTCGACATGGGACACAGCAACTTCTTTCAAGATACATCTCCAAAGTCTAGTGAAGCAAAAACTAAATAGATTTTAAATTAAAAAAAAGTTTACATTCCCACCAACAGTGTAAGAGGATTCTGCTTTCTCTGCATCCCCTCAACATGTGTTTGTTTCCTGAGTTGTTAATTTTAGCCATTCTGACCAGTGTGAGGTGATATCTCATTGTGGTTTTGGTTTGTATTTCCCTGATGATGAGTGATGTTGAGCATTTTTCATGTGTTTGTTAGCTATTTGTATGTCTTTTTTTTAATTTAAATTCAATTAGCCAACATATAGTACGTACATCATTAGTTTCAGATGTAGTGTTCAATAATTCATCAGTTGCCTATAATACCCAGTGCTCATCACATCATGTGCCCTCTTTAATGCCCATCACCCAACTACCTCATCCCCCCCATCTCCCCTCCAGCAACCCTGTTTGTTTCTTATAGTTAAGAGTCTCTCATAATTTATCTCGCTCTCTGATTTCCCATTGAGTTTTTCCCTCCCTTCCCCTATGATCCTCTGAGCTGTTTCTTATATTCCATATGAGTGAAACCATATGATAATTGTCTTTCTCTGATTGACTTATTTTGCTCAGGATAATACTTTCCAGTTCCATCCACGTTGATGTAAATGGCAAGTATTCATCCTTTCTGATGGTTGAGTAATACTCCATTGCATATATATACCACATCTTCTTTATCCATTCATCTCTCCATGAACATTTGGGCTCTTTCCATAGTTTGGCTATTGTGGACACTGCTGCTATGAACATTCGGGTGCATGTGCCCCTTTGGATCACTACATTTGTATCTTTGGGGTATACCTAGCAGTGTAATTGCTGGTTCATAGGGTAGCTCTGCTTTTAACTTCCTGAGAAACATCCATACTGTTTTCCAGAGTGGCTGTACCAGCTTGCATTCCCACCAACAGTGTAAGAGGGTTCCCCTTTCTCTGAATCCTCGCCAACATTTGTTGTTTCCTGTCTTGTTAATTTTAGCCATTCTAACTGGTGTGAGGTGGTATCTCATTGGGGTTTTGATTTGTATTTCCCTGATGCCAAGGGATGTGGAGCATTTTTTCATGTGTATGTTGGCCATTTGGATGTCTTCTTTGGAGAAATGTCTGTTCATGTCTTCTGCCCATTTCTTGGCTGGATTCTTTATTTTTTGGGGTGTTGAGTTTGATAAGTTCTTTATAGATCTTGGATACTAGCCCTTTATCTGATACGTAATTTGCAAATATCTTTTCCTATTCCATAGATTGCCTTTTAGTTTTGTTGACTGTCTCCTTTGCTGTGCAGAAGCTTTTTATCTTGATTAAACCCCAATAGTTCATTTTTGCTTTTGTTTCCCTTGCCTTTGGAGATGTGTCTAGCAAGAAGTTGCAATACCATTGAGAGTGCTTATTGAAAGATATGAACTTATTGTCATCATGCTACCTGTGAAGACCCTGTTTTTATAGATTGTCTCTGTAAATTTCTTTTCTATATCACTCTTATATCACTCTTGGGGTCTTTCTCCTTTTATAGAACTCCCATCAATATTTCTTGCAGGGCTGGCTTAGTGGTCACATACTCTTTAAGTTTCTGCCAGTCTTGGAAGCTCTGCATCTCTCCATCCATTCTAAATGACAGCCTTGCCAGATAAAGTATTCTTGGCAGCATGTTCTTCTCGTTTAGTACCCTGAATATGTCTTGCCATCCCTTTCTGGCTTGCCAGTTCTCTGTGGATAGGTCTGATGTTATTCTGATGTTCCTCCCTCTGTACATTAGGAATCTCTTCCCCCTCACTGCCTTTAAGATGGTTTCCTTGGTTCTACTATTTGCGAGTTTTACTATTACATGCCGGGGTGTTGGCCTGTTTTCCTTGATCTTGGGAGGGGTCCTCTCTGCCTCTAGGACATGAATGTTTGTTTCATTCCCCAGATTGGGGACATTCTCAGCTACGATTTGTTCAAATATATCTTCTAGTCCTCTCTCTCTCTCCACCCCCTCAGGGATTCCAATAATTCTGACATTGGAACATTTCATGGTATCACTTATTTCTCTGATTCTATTTTCATGGATTCTGAGTTGTTTTTCCCTAGCCTCCTCTTTTCCCTTTTTGTCTATTAATTGGTCTTCTAGATCACTAATTCATTCTTCTGCCTCACTTACCCTAGCTGTTAGATTATCTAGTTTAGATTGGATATCATTGATAGCATTTTTAAGTTCTGCCAATTCAGCTTTCATTTCTGCCCTTAGAGACTCTATGTTGCCATTAATCGATTTCTCCCTTCTAGCTATTATCTTCACAATTGCTATCCTGAATTCCATCTCCGACATCTTGGTTATATCTGTATCCATTTGTAAATCTGTGGCAGAAGTCATAGTCTCTGAGTCTTTCCTATTTTGGGGGTTCCTCCTCCTAGTCATTCTGTTGATGGGTGTTTGAGGGAATGTACAGAGTCCAAATTATTGACCACAACCCAAGCAAGATGCATCTGTTTTAAAGGGACCTTAGGGTTGTCAGCCTCTTGTTCTCTCAGCCTGTCTTCTGGGGGAGGGGCCTGCTGCACTGTTACTCAGGGAACCCTGTTTGGGCAGAGTTGCCCTGCCCCCTGTGGCAGTGGATGGGCTCAGTGAAAACCGTTTTTTGGGGGCTTTTGATCTCTGGCGGCTTTCCCTGGTGGCTTTCCACTGGGAAAATTGGACTGCTATATACAGAAGAATGAAACTCGACCATTCTCTAACACCATACACAAAGATAAACTCAAAATGGATGAAAGACCTCAATGTGAGATAGGAATCCATCAAAATCCTAGAGGAGAACATAGGCAGTAACCTCTTTGACATTAGCCACAGCAAATTCTTGTAAGATACATCTCCAAAGGCTAGTGAAACAAAAGCAAAAATGAACTTTTGGGACTTCATCAAGATAAAAAGCTTCTGCACAGCAAAGGAAGCAGTCAACAAAGAGGCAACCCACAGAATGGGAGAAGATATTTACAAATGACACTACAGACAAAGCGTGATTTCCAAGATCTATAAAGAACTTCTCAAACTCAACACCCAAAAAACAAATAATCAGGTCAAAAAGTGGGCAGAAGACATGAACAGACACTTCTCCAAAGGAGACATATAAATGGCTAACAGACACATGAGAAAATGTTCATCATCATTAGCCATCAGGGAAATTCAAATCCAAACCACATTGAGATACCACCTTACACCAGTTAGAATGGCAAAAATGGACAAGGCAAGAAACAACAAATGTTGGCGAGGTTGTGGAGAAAGGGGAACCCTCTTACACTATTGGTGGGGATGCAAGTTGGTACAGCCACTTTGAAAAACAGTGTGGAGGTGCCTCAAAAAATTAAAAATAGAGCTACCCTATGACCCAGCAATTGCACTACTGGGTATTTACCCCAAAGACACAGATGTAGTAAAAAGAAGGGCCATATGTACCCCAATGTTCATAGCAGCAATGTCCACAATAGCCAAACTGTGGAAAGAGCCGAGATGCCCTTCAACGGACAAATGGATAAAGAAGATATGGTCCATATATACAATGGAATTTTTTTTTAAGATTTATTTATTTATTTATTTATTTATTTATTTATTTATTTGAGAGAGAATGAGATAGAGAGCATGAGAGGGAGGAGGGTCAGAGGGAGAAGCAGATTCCCTGCTGAGCAGGGAGCCCGATATGGGACTTGATCCTGGGACTCCAGGATCATGACCTGAGCTGAAGGCAGTCGCTTAACCAACTGAGCCACCCAGGTGCCCCTATACAATGGAATATTACTCAGCCATCAGAAAGGATGAATACCCAACTTTTACATCAACATGGAGGAGATTATGCTAAGTGAAATAAATCAAGCAGAGAAAGTCAATTATCATATGGTTTCACTTATTTGTGGAACATAAGGAACAGCATGGAGACATTAGGAAAAGGAAGGGAAAATGAAGGGGGAGGAATCAGAGGGAGAGATGAACCATGAGAGTCTATGGACTCTGAGAAGCAAACAGGGTTTTAGAGGGGAGGGGCGGGGGATGGGGGGATGGGTTAGCCTGGTGATGGGTATTAAGGAGGGCATGTACTGCATGGAGCACTGGGTGTTATACGAAAACCATGAATCGTGTATCACTACATCAAAAACTAATGATGTATTGTATGGTGACTAACATAATAAAATTACATTAAATTTTAAAAAAAGAAGTTGTAATACCATAAAGTAAAACAGTACTAGAATTATTGGGGTCCCAGAGCAAGAAGAAAGAGAGAGGGACAGAAGGAATATTTGAGCAAATCATAGCTGAGAACTTCCCTACTCTGGGGAAGAAAACAGGCATTCAAGTCCAAGAGGTAGAGAGAACCCCATCAAAATCAATAAAAATAGATCAGCACCCTGATATATAATAGTGAAGCTTGCAAATTTCAGAGAAAGAGAAAACCCTGAAAGCAGCTTGAGACAAGAAGTTCTTAACCTACAGGGGTAGGAATGTTAGACTGGCAGCAGACCTATCCAAAGAGACCTGGCAAGCCAGAAAGGGCAGGCAGAATATATTCAGGGTACTAAATGAGAAAAACATGCAGCCAAGAACACTTTATTCAGCAAGGCTGTCATTCAGGTTGGAAGGAGAGATAAAGAGCTTCCCGGACAAACAGAAACTAAAATAATTTGTGATCACTAAACCAGCCCTGAAACAAATATTAAAGGGGATCCTATAAGGGTCCCCTTTAGAGAAATGTCTGTTCATGTAAGGGAAGAGAGAGCCCAAAAGTAACATAGATCAGAAAGAAACAGAGAGTGTACAGAAACGAGGACTTTACAGGTAATACAATGTATGTCTTTGGAGAAATGTCTGTTCATGCTTTCTACCCAATTCTTGACTGGATTATTTGTTTTGGGGGTGTTGAGTTTGATAAGTTCTTTACAGATTTTGGATACTAGCCCTTTATCTGATATGTCATTTGCAAATATCTTCTCCCATTCCATAGGTCGCCTTTTAGTTTTGTTGATTATTTCCTGAGGTTCCTCAAAAAGTTAAAAATAGAACTACCCTATGACACCACAATTGCACTACTAGGTATTTATCCAAAGGACACAAAAATAGTGATTCAAAGGGGCACATGCACCCTAATGTTTATAGCAGCAATGTCCACAATAGCCAAAATATGGAAAGAGCCCAGATATCCATCGAGGGATGAATGGATAAAGAAGATGTGAGACACACATATATACACACATATATACACACATATACATACATATATACATACCCAATGAAATATTCATCAGCCATCAAAAAGAATGAAATCTTGCCATTTGCAACAATGTAGATGGAACTAAAGTGTATTATGCTAAACAAAATAAGTCAGTCAGAGAAAGACAAATACCATATGATTTCACTCATATGTGAAATTTAAGAAACAAAACAGATGAACTTAGGGGAAGGGAAGTTAAAAATAAAATTAGATAAAAACAGAGGGGGAGGCAAACCATAAGGGACATTTAAAAATAGGGAACAAAATGAGGGTTGCTGGAGGGGAAGTGGGTGGGGGGATGGGGTAATTGGGTAAAGGGCATTAAGAAGGGCACTTAATGTAATGAGCACTGGGTGTTATATGCAACTGATGAATCAATAAACTCTACCCTGAAACTAATAATTCACCATATGTTAACTAACTTGAATTTTTAAAAAATTTTTTTACAAGAGACAAAGGGTATTATATATTAATAAAAGGCCCAATACAGTAAGAAAATATAACAATTGTAAGCATTTACACACCTACTGACAGACCATCAAAATATATGAAGCAAAAACTGACATAATTGAAGAGAGATATAGACAGTTTTTCAATAACAATTGGAGCCATCAATACCCCACTTATCATAATGGACACAAAAACTAGACAGAAGATAAGAAAATGGAGGACTTAAACAACACAATATACTAAATAGATCTAACAGACACATACAGAACACTCAACCCAACAACAACAGCATACACATTCTTCTCAAGTGGTCATGGAACATTTTCCAGGATAGACCATACATTAGGCCACAATTTGGTTTCATTAGATTTTAAAAGATACATATTGTACAAAGTATCTTCTCTGACCACAAGAGGATAAATTAGAAACCAATAACATAAAGAAAACTGAAAAATTCAAAAAATTATAGAGACTAAACCACAAACTTTGAAACAACCAATAGATCAAAAAATATCACAGGGGAAATTAGAAATAGGAGATGAACAAAACCAAAAACACAGCATACCAAAACCTATGGGACACAGCAAGAACAGGGTTAAAGGAGAAGTATAGCTGTAAGTGTTTCCATTAAAAAAAAAAAAACAAAAAAAAAACAAGAAAGATTTTAAGTCAACAACTTAACCTTACAACTTAAGGAACTAGAAAAAGAACCAACCAAAACCCAAGCTAGCAGAAGGGAGGAAATAATAATGATTAAAGCAGGGATACATGAAATAGAGATAATCAATGAAACCAATATATTATTCTTTGAAAGGATCAAAAAATTGACAATACCAGCAGCACTTTTCACAGAGCTAGAACAAACAACCCTAAAACTTATATGGAACCACTAAAGACCTCAAATAGCCAAGGCAATTTTGCAAAAGAAAAGCAAAGCTGGAGGCATCACAATTCTGGACTTCAAATTATATTAAAAAGCTGTAGTGATCAAGATAGTATGGTATTAGTACAAAAATAGACACACAGATCAATGGAACAGAATAGAGAGCCCAGAAATAAACCCACAATTATGTGGTCAATTAATATTCAACAAAAGAGGAAAGAATATCCAGTGGGAAAAAGACTGGTCCCTTCAACAAATGGTGCTGAGAAAGCTTAAAAGTAACATGCAAAAGAATGAAACTAGACTACTTTCTGACACCATGCACAAATAGAAATTCAAAACGGATGAAAGACCTAAATGCGAGACCTGAAACCATGAAAATCTTAGATGACAGTGCAGGTGGTAAGGTCTCTGACATAAGCTGCAGCAACATTTTTTCTAGATATGTCTCCTGAGGCAAGGGGAATAAAAGCAAAAATAAACTATTGGGACTACATCAAAATAAAAAGCTTCTGCACAGCAAAGGAAACAATCAACAAAACCAAAAGAAAATCTATACTTAATGGGAGAAGACATTTGCAAATGACATATCCGAAAAGGGTTAGTATCCAAAATATATAAAGAACATATAAAAGTCAACACCCAAAAGACAAATAATCCAGTTATAAAATGGGCAGAAGACATGAATAGACATTTTTTCAAAGAAGACATACAGATGGCCAATAGACAGATGAAAAGATGCTCAACATCACTGGTCATCAGGGAAATGCAAATCAAGGCTATAATGAGATATCACCTCGCACCTGTCAGAATGGCTAAAATAAAAACCACAGGAAACAACAAGTATTGGCGATGATGTGGAGAAAAAGGAACCAACCCTCTTGCAGTGTTGGTGGGCATGCAAACTGGTACAGCCACTCTGGAAAACAGTATGGAGGTTCCTCAAAAAGTTAAAATGAGAACTACCCTATGACCCAATAATCACGCTACTGTGTATTTACCCAACAAACAAACAAACAAACAAACAAAAAAACAACCCTAATTCAAAGGAATACATCCACTCCTGTGTTTATAGCAGCATTATTTACAATAGCCAAATTATAGAAGCAGCCCAAGTGCCCAACAATAGATGAGTGAATAAAGAAGATCAATAGATGAATAAATAAAGAAGATAATAAACGAATGAATAAACAATATAATGGAATATTACTTGGCCATAAGAAGAATTTGCAATGTCCTGGATTCAGCTAGAGAGTATAATGCTAAGTGAAATAAGTCAGTCAGAGAAAGACAAATACCATATGATTTCACTCATGTGGAATTTAATAAACAAAACAAACAAGCAAGGAGAAAGAGAGAGACAAGCCAAGAAACAGACTCTTAACGATAGAGAACACACTGATGGTTATGAGAGGAGAGGTGGGCAGGGGGATGGGGGAAATTAGGGATGGGATTAAGGAATGTACCTTCTGTGATGAGCACCAGGTATTGTATGGAAGTGTTGAATCACTACATTGTACACCTGAAACTAATATAACACTGTATGTTAACTACACTGAAATAAAATAAAATAATAAAGTAAAATAAAAGCCTGAAATAAACTCTTACATATATTATCAAAGGACTTTTGACATGGGTGCCAAGACCAATGAATGGGGAAAAGACAGTCTTTTTAACAAACGGTGCTGGAAAAACTGGATATCCATATGCAAAAGTATGAATCCTTACCTAACACCACATACAAGAGTAAATCAAAATAGATCAAGGAAATAACTCAAAAAGTACTTAAGAATCTAAAACAATAAAAGTCTTGGAAGAAAACGTGGGACAAAAACATGAGATTTAGCAATGATTTCTTGGCATAGGCAACAAAAGAAAAAACAGGCAAACTAAGCTTCATGAAAATTTTAAAATTGTGTGCTTCAAGAAACACTACACATTAAAAATGCTACCCATGAAAAGGGAGAAATATTTGCAAGTCATATATCTGATTAGAGATTAATCTTCACAAAATACACCCCTAAAACTCACCAACAATGACAAATCTCAACTCAAAACTGGGGCAAAGGACTTGAATAGACTCTTCTCAAAGGAAGATATACAAATGGCCAATAAGCACATGAAAAGATGCTCAATATCACTAATCATTAGGGAAATGTTAATCAAAACTACAATGAAATACCATCTTGCATCCATTAGGATGCCTACTGTTTAAAAAAAAAAAAAGAACCTAACAGAAAACAAGTGTTGGCAAGGACATGGAAAAATTGGAACTCTTGTACACCATTGGTGGGAATGCAAACTGGTGCAGCCACTGTGAAAAACAGTATGGAAGTTCCTCAAAAAATTAAAAATAGAATTGCCACATTACCCAGAAATTCCACTTCTAGGTACATAACTGAAAGAAATGAAAGCAGGGTCTCAAAGAGATATTTGTACACCAATTTTTATAGTAACGTTATTCACAACACCAAAACATGGAAGCAATCCAAGGTTCCATCAACTGATGAACCGATAAGCAAAATGCGGTCATTAAGGAGGACACATGATATGATGAGCACTGGGTGTTATACGCAACAAATGAATCGTTGAACACTACATCAAAAACTAATGATGTGCTAAATGTTGGTTAATTGAATTTAAATAAAAATGTGGTCCATATATACAATGGAATGTTACTCAGACTTAAAAAGGAAGGAACTTCTGCAATGTTCTGCAACATGGATGAAACTTAAGGATATTGTGCTAAGTGAAGTAAGCAATTCACAGAAGACAAATACTATGTGATTCTACCTACATGAGGTACTTAGAGTAGTCAAAATCATAAAGTATGCTAATCCATAAAGACAGAAAGTAGGCTAACATTAGAAGGTATAATGGTGGTTTTCAAAGGCTGAGGGGGAGGGGAGAAGGGGGTCATTGTTTAACAGGTACAGAGTCTCGTTTACAAAAGTTATAGGTGTGGATGATGGTGACAGCTGCAAAACAATGTGAGTGTATTTAATACACTGAACTGTACACTTAAAAACGTGAAGGTGGTAAATTTTTATGCATATTTTACCTCAATAAAAAAAGAAAAATATTCTATTCCTCCAGAATTATTCTCATTACCAAAATCTGTATTAGTCAGAACTCTCCATAGAAACAGAATAATAGGATATATTTATATCTATACATACATATTTTGTACAAAAGAAATTGACTCACATGATTGTGGAGGCTGGGAAGTCCAAAGTCTGCAGTGGGGACTGGCAGGCTCGAGACCCAAGAGAGCCAGTGGTATAGTTCCAATCTGAAGTCCAGTAGGCAGAAACCCAGAATTTCTGATAGTATAGACGAAATGTGAAGGCAGTCTGCTACAGAATTCCCTCTTACTTGGCAGGGGGTCAGAGTTTTGGTTCTATGTAAGCCTACAACTGATTAGATGAGGCCCATCCATATTATGAAAGGCAATCTTCTTTACCTTTCCAATGAAAACATTAATCTCATTCAAAAACGCCCTTGCAGAAACACTCAAAATAATATTTTACAAAATATTCAGTCACCTTGAGGCTCACTCAAATTCACAAATAAAATTTACTGCTGCTGGGTCTATGTTAGCCTACTTTCTGTCTCTATGGATTAGCCTACTCCAGACATTCTATATAAAAGGAATCCTACAAAGAAATGGAAAAACATTCCATGCTCATGGATTGGAAGAACAAATATTGTTAAAATGTCTATGCTACCCAAAGCAATCTACACATTCAATGCAATCCCTATCAAAATACCATCAGCATTTTTCACAGAGCTGGAACGAATAATCCTAAAATTTGTGTGGAACCAGAAAAGACCCTGAATAGCCAAAGTAATATTGAAAAAAAAAAACCAAAAACCCAAAGCTGGAGGCATCACAATTCTGGATTTCAGGCTATATTACAAAGCTGTAATCATCAAGACAGTATGGTACTGGCACAAAAACAGACATATAGATCAATGGAACAGAATAGAGAACCCAGAAATGGACCCTCAACTCTATGGTCAACTAATCTTCAACAAAGCAGGAAAGAATATCCAATGGACAAAAGACAGTCTCTTCAACAAATGGTGTTGGGAAAACTGGACAGCAATACGCAGAAGAATGAAACTGGACCATTTCCTTACATCATACACAAAAATAAACTCAAAATAGGTGAAATACTTAAATGTGAGACAGGAATCCATCAACATCCTAGAGGAGAATGCAGACAGCAACCTCTTTGACCTCTGCCACAGTTTTTTTTTTTTTCTTTTGACATCTTGAATGTGTTAATTTGTTCTGGCCTCCAATGTCAGCACTTTGATGTCATCATTTTGAATATGTCAATATGTTCTGGCCTCCAGTGTTACTGATAAGTCACCTAGTTAAATCTTATTGATGTTCCCTTACATGTAATGAGTTGGGTGGGTGGGGGGAGGTGCTGCTTTCTAATTCTTGTCTTTGTCATTTGAGATTTTGGCTATGATGTACTTGGGTATGGATCTCCTACTAGGAGTTCACTAAGCCTCTTGGATATGTGAATACATGTTTTTCACCAAACTTGGAAAGTTTTCAGCCACTATTTCTCCTAATTATTTTCTGCTCTTTTCTCTCTCACCTCTCCTCTGGTACTTGTATTATGCATATTTTGGTGCACTTAATGGTGTTCAATGTTTCTCTGAGGCTTTGCTCATTTTTCTTCATCCTTTTCTCTCTCTGCTATTGAGATTGCATGACCTCTATAAATATATTTCTAAGTTTGCTGATTCTTCTGCCAGTTAGAATCTACTGTTGAGTCCTTCTAATAAATTTTGCATTCTCCCTATTGTACTTTTCAACTCCAGAATTTCTATATGGTTATTTTTAATATTTCTGTCTCTTTATAGATGTTTTCTATTTTTTTAAAGATAATTTATTTATTTATTTGACAGAGAGAGACACAGCGAGAGAGGGAACACAAGCAGGGGGAGTGGGAGAGGGAGAAGCAGGCTTCCCATGGAGCAGGGAGCCCGATGTGAGGCTCGATCCCAGGACCCTGGGATCATGACCTGAGTGGAAGGCAAATGCTTAACAACTGAGCCACCCAGGCGTCCCTAGATATTTTCTATTTGATGACATTGCCATCATAGTTTCCTTTAAGCATAGTTTTTCTTTAGTTCTTTGAACAGATTTATAATGACTGCTTTGAAGTCTTTGCTAAATCTGACATCTGGGTTCTTTCACAGGCAGGTTTTTTTGCTTGCTATTTTTTCAGTGTATGAATCACAGTTACATTTTTTTGCGAGTTTTATAATTTTTTGTTGAAAACTGAACATTTTAAGTAATATATTGTAATAACTGAATGTTGATTACCCTATCCCCTCTCTATGGCTTCTTTTGTTGTTGTTTGCTTGTTTATTTGTTTAGTGATTTGGCTAGAGAAATTTAGTGAGTAGATTATTCTATTTCCTCTGAAGTTTGAAGACTCTGCTGTCACTCCTCAGAGGGTACAGTCCTGGGCATTCACACAATTACCCTGGGATAACAAAAGTTTTTGCAGGGTAACTGCTGAAAAGGAAAATCTTCCCTGATCTCTCTATTATGTTGTTCCCCTTTACTGGTATTACACCCATCTGTTAAGCTTCACTAATGCTGTTTATCACTCTACTGTTTTTAACAAATTCTGGGGGGTAAAAACTGCCCCACAGTCAGATGTAATTAAATTCAGGAAGAGTTATTTTGGGGGGCCAGTATTTGAGGTTTGTTCTAACCCCTGGAAGGTTCTTCTTAACTGTCTTTCCCCCTGGTTTTCTCTAGTAAACTAGCTGGCCTACAATTAGCTGTTGTTTTCATATGGCTACCAGCCTCCTCTTGATTGCTTACCACCAAGGTTTTTTTGTTATTGTCCCACAAAACTGAGGCCTTGTTCATTCTTTTTCATTTCTATTTTTACTTCATTTCTATTTCCTCTATGTTGTTCTGATTGTGTAGTTTCTATTTATCTCTCATTGACTTCATTAATTCTTCCATCTAACATCCAAGCTATTGTTTTGCTCATCAATGAATTGTTAATTTCAGTTATTGTATTTCAGTTCTTTTTGTTTGTTTTAAGATTATGTATTTTTCTGCTGAGATTTTCTATTTTTTCATTTGTCTTAAGAGAATTTATAATTACTTAATGTATCATTTTTATGGTTGCTACTTTGAAGTTCTTGTCAGTAGTGTCAGTGTCACCAAGTTAGGAGTTAATATTTCATCCTCTGCTTAGTGGAAGCAGGAGGTACTATAATCCAAATTACAGAAAATCAAAGATAAAGAAAAAAATTCTGAAAGAGGGCATAGGAAAAAAAATCACCTTATCTATATAGAAACAAAGACAAGAATTATATCTGACTTCTCTTCAGGAACCATGCAAGCAAGAAGAGAGTGAATTGAAATACTTTAAAGTGTTGGTAGAAATAAAATACCAACCCATAATTCTGTACCTTGTGAAATTATCCTTCAAAAATAAAGGAGAAATAAGGGAATAAGAGTGCCACCACTTGCTACATGGAGTGGAAGGTGGGTGTAAGATCAACTTCTTGCTCAGCCCACTAACTCCATGGTGGAGAGGGAGAGTCCTAATGGTGTTGGGCTGGGGTAAGATACATGTTGTTAAAGTTTTTTGCTATCCTCTCAAGCCATATTTTTCTCAGTCCTTTGGCTAGGGGAACAGGGTTTTCTTGTAGCGAACCCTAGGGAAGAAAGAGAATCTGATTTCCAAAGCTACCACATTATAAGAGTCAAATGTCTGGTTTTCAACAAGAAAAAAATCACAAGGCACATGAAGAAAAAGAAAAAATGCCCATTTGAGAGAACAAAAGTAATCAACAGAAAGTGGCCCTGAAGAAACACAGGCATCAAACTCACTAGAAAAATACTTTTTAAAAAATTCTCTTAAAGATATTCAAAGAGCTAAAGGAAAGCATGGACAAAGACAGGAAAACAAAGTATGAACAAAATGAGAATATCAGTAAAAGACAGAAAATATAAAGACAGAACTAAAAAGAAATTCTGGAACTAAAATTATAGTAACTAAAATGGAAATTTCACAAGAGGGGTTTAAAAGCAGATTTGAGCAAGAAGCAATCTTGAAGATAGGAACATTGAAATGATAAAGTCTGAGGAACAGAAAGATAAAAGACTGAACAAAAGTGAATAGAACCTATGGGAACCAATAGAACACCATCAAGCAGAACAATGCATGCATTGCAGAATCCCAAAGAAAGAAAATGACAAAAAGAATAATTGAAGAAATAATGGCTATGAACCATGAGAGACTATGGACTCCGAGAAACAAACTGAGGGTTTTAGAGGGGAGGGGGTGGGGGGATGGGTTAGCCTGGTGATGGGTAGGTATTAATGAGGGAACGTATTGCATGGAGCACTGAGTATTATACGCAAACAATGAATCATGGAACACTACATCAAAAACTAATGATGTACTGTATGGTGACTAACATAACATAATAAAAACAATTTTAAAGTAAAAAAATGAAAACATGAAACATAAAACAAGGGGAAAAAAAGAAAGAAAGAATGGCTAAAAGCTTCCCAATTTGTCAAAAGACCTGAATCTACAAATTCAAGAAGTTCAATTAACTCTAAAAGTAGGATAAACACAAAGAGACCCCACATAAGACACATTATAATCAAACCGTCAAATGAAAAAAAAAAGAATCATGAAAAAAACAAAGGAGAGGCAACTCATCACATACAAGAAATTCTCAGTAAAATTATCCAATTTCTCATCAGAAACCTTGGAAGGCAGAAGGCAGTGAGTTGAAATATTCAAAGTGCTGAAATAAAAAACTGTCAACCAATAATTCTATATCCATACAAACTGCCCTTCAAAAATGAAGGTGAAATTAAGACATTCCCAGATAAATAGGAACTGAGGACATTAATTAATTTTTATTTATTTGACAGAGAGAGACACAGCAAGAGAGGGAACTCTAGACCTGCCAAGCAAGAGGGAGTCCCTCAGTTTGAAACAAAAGAACCCTAAACAGTAATTTGAAGCTATATGAAAAAATATATGAAGATCTCAGGTAATAGTAAATACATGGGCAATTGTAAAAGCTAGTATAATTCTAATTTTGGTTTGTAACTCCACCTTTTATTTTCTACATGATTTAAAAGGCAAATGCATATTAATCTATGGTATTTATAAAAATATAGGTTGTGACAATAATAACATAAAATAAGTAGAGCTATATAGAAACAGAGGTTTTTTGGTATGGTAAAAAAGTTAAATTAAGGTACCAATTCAAGTTAGATTTTTATAATTTTGATACAAGAATAAGGATTATGCACAAAAGGAAATAAGGTAATAAAAATATTCCACTGCAAAAATCAACTAAACACAGATGAAAGCAATAATGGAGGAAATGAAGGACAAAAAGTCTATAAGGAATATAGAAAACAAATAGCAAAAGTCACTCTTTAAATAAGTTACTCCTAAGTAATTATTTTAAGTGTAAATGGATTAAACTCTTCAATCAAAAGACAGAGATTGGCAGAACAGATTTTTTTTTTTAAGATTTTTTATTTATTTGACAGAGAGAGACACAGCAAGAGAGGGAACACAAGCAGGGGGAGTGGGAGAGGGAGAAGCAGACCTCCTGCCAAGCAGGGAGCCCGATGCGGGGTTCGATCCCAGGACCCCGGGATCATGACCTGAGCCTAAGGCAGACACTTAATGACTGAGCCACCCAGGTGCCCCAGAACAGATTTTATTTTATTTATTTTTTAAAATACCCCCTAAAAGAGGCTTTTTTTTTTTTTTTAAGATTTTATTTATTGGGCGCCTGGGTGGCTCAGTTGGTTAAGCGACTGCCTTCGGCTCAGGTCATGATCCTGGAGTCCCTGGATCGAGTCCTGCATCGGGCTCCCTGTTCGGCAGGGAGTCTGCTTCTCCCTCTGACCCTCCCCCCTCTCATGTGCTCTCTCTCTCATTCTCTCTCTGTCAAATAAATAAATAAAAATCTTCAAAAAAAAAGAGATTAAATCTCTAAAAAAAAAAAGATTTTATTTATTTGACAGAGAGAGACACAGTGAGAGAAGGAACACAAGCAGGGGGGAGTGGGAGAGGAAGAAGCAGGCTCCCTGCTGAGCAGAGAGGCCAATGAGGGCCTCGATCCCAGGACCCTGGGATTATGACCTGAGCCAAAGCGCTCAATGACTGAGCCACCCAGGTGCCCCGGCAGAACAGATTTTAAAAAGCATAATCCAACTCTATGTTTTCTGCAAGAGACTCACTTTAGATCCAAAGGCACAAATACTTTGAAAGGAAAAAGACAGAAAAAGATATTCTATGCAAATAGTAACTGAAATAGAGTTGGGATTGCTATGTTAATATCAGACAAAGTAGAAAAAATCAAAACAGGTTATAAGAGACAGTCTACGGCCATACCACCCTGAACGCGCCCAATCTCGTCTGATCTCGGGAGCTAAGCAGGGTCGGGCCTGGTTAATACTTGGATGGGAGGTTATAAGAGACAAAGAAGGACATTATATATTAATAATAAGTTTCAATAAAACAAAAAAAATGTAAAATAATAAATATGTATGTACCTAATCACAGATCCTCAAAATATACAAAGTAAAAATTTACAAAATTAAAGCAAAAACAGACAGTTCTATAACAATAGTTGAAAATTTCAATACTCCACTATCAATAATAGATAAACAACTAGCCATAGGTAAGGAAATAGAGGAGTTGAACAGCACAGTAAACCAACTAAAATTAACACATATACAGAATATTCCATCTAACAACACAATACAAATTCTTCTAATGCACACTTGGAACATCAGGATAGATCATGACCTGAACCATGATAGAACATCAGATCATGACCTGAGCTGATGATATGTGTGGCTGCAATGTAAGTCCCAGTAGGTTTTAAAAGTATCATATGAAGTATCTTCTCTAATCACAACAGGATGAAATTAGTAATTACACAAGGAAAACTGGAAAATTCACAAATATGTGAAAATTAAACAGCACACACTTAAATAATCAATGGGAAAAAGAATAAACCACAAGGGAAATTAGAAAATCCTGAAGTGAATATGAACAAAAACACAGCATACCAAAATTAATAGGAAATTCATAGTTGTAAATGCCTATATTATAAAGAAGAAAGATTTCAAGTCACTAACCTAACTTTACACCTTCAAGAACTAGAAAAAGAACAAATTAAACACAAAGCTAGCAGAAGGAAGGAAATAATAAAAATTAGGGTAGAGATTTAAAGAATAGAAAAATAACAGAGAAAATCAGTGAAACTAAAATTTGGTTCTTTGAAAAAATAACAAAATTGACAAATCCTTACTAAGATGACAAAGAAAAAGAGAGAGAAGATGCAAATAACTAAAATCAGAAATAAAAGTGGGCATATTATTATGAATCTTGCAGATAAAATCTTGCAGAGAGGATTAGAAGTGGATACTATGAACAACTGTACACCAAATTAACCTAGAATAGACAAATCTCCTGAAACACAAATTACATAAACTGACTCAGAAAGAAAGAAAATTTGAACAGACATAGAATAGTAAGAAGATTGAAACAGTAACCACATATCTCCCAACATAGAGAAGTTCTGGAGAAGCTGGCTGCACTGGTGAACTCTATGAAACATTTAAAGAAGAATTAATACCAATCCTTTTCAAACTCTTCCCAAAAGCTGAAGAGGAGGGAACACTTCCTATTTCATTCCACAAGGCCAGCATTACTTTAGTGCCAAAGCCAGACAAAGAAGAAAGAAAGAAAGAAAGAAAGAAAGAAAGAAAGAAAGAAAGAAAGAAAGAAAGAAAGAAAGAAAGAAAAGAAAGAAAGAAAGAAAGAAAGAAAGAAAGAAAAAGAAAGAAAAGAAAAGAAAAGAAGAAAAGAAAAGAAAAGAAAGAAAGAAAGAAAAAGAAAAGAAAAGAAAGAAAGAAAGAAAGAAGGAAGGAAGGAAGAAGAAAGAAAGAGAAAGAAAGAAAGGAAGGAAGGAAGGAAGAAAGAAAGAAAACTACAGGCCAATATTCTTCATGAATACAGATGCAAAAATACTCAACAAAATAGCAGATTAAATCCAATAGCATCTTTAAAAAAAATTTTTTTTAAGATTCTATTTATCTATTTGAGAGAGAGAATGAGAGAGAGAGAGCACATGAGAAGGGGGAGGGTCAGAGGGAGAAGCAGACTCCCTGCTGAGCAGGGAGCCCGATGCGGGACTCGATCCTGGGACCCCAGGATCATGACCTGAGCTGAAGGCAGTTGCTTAACCAACTGAGCCACCCAGGCGCCCCTCCAATAGCATCTTTAAAAGATTATTCACCATGACCAAGTGGAATTTTATCCCAGGAATGCAAGGATGGTTCACATAAGAAATTCAGTGTACATCTATATCTTTGGGGTAAATACCCAGTAGTGCAACTGCTGGGTCATAAGGTAGCTCTATTTTTAATGTCCTGAGGAATTTCCATACTGTTTTTCAGAATGGCTGTACCAGCTTGCATTCCTACCAACAGTGTAAGGGGGTTGCCTTTTCTACACATCCTTGCCAACATTTGTTGTTTCCTGTCTTGTTAATTTTAGCCATCTGGTGTGAGGTGGTATCTCATGTAGTTTTGATTTGTAGTTCTCTGATGGCAAGTAATGTGGAGCATTTTTTCAAGTAGTGAAAAGAAGGGGCACCTGCACCCCAATGTTCATAGCAGCAATATCCACAATAGCCAAACTGTGGAAGGAGTTGAGATGTCCTTCAATGGATGAATAAAGAAGATGTGGTTCACATATACAATGGAACATTATTCAGCTATCAGAAAGGATGAATAGCTACCATTTACATTGACATGGATGGAACTGGAGGGTATTATGCTAAGTGAAATAAATCAATCAGAGAAACACAATTATCATATGGTTTCACTCATATGTGGAACATAAGGAATAGTGCAGAGAACAATAGGGGTAGGGGGGCGAACTGAATGGGAAGAAATCATTGAGGGAGACAAACCATATGAGACTCTTGACTCTGGGAAACAAACTAAGGGTACGGAAAGGGAGGTGGGTGGAGGGATGGGGTAACTGGATGATGGGAATTAAAGAGGGCATATGATATGATGAGCACTGGGTGTTATATTCAACTAATGAATCATTGAACATTATATCAAAAATTAATGATGTACTATAACTTGGCTAATTGAATTTAAATTTAAAAAAAGAAAATCAGTGTACTATATCACACTGATAGAATGGAGGAAAAAAAAGATGATCATCTTAATTGACATAGAAAAGGCATTTGGCAAAATCCAACACCTTTTCATGATAAAAACTCAGAAAACTAGGAGTAAAGAGAAAATTCTTCAACATGGTAAAGGTTATTTATGAAAAGCCCATAGCTGATATTAAATTCAATGGTAAAGGCTAAAAGTTTTCATCCTGAAATCAGGAATAAGATAGGAACACCCATTTCACTGCTGGAAGTTCTAGTCGGAGTTACTAGACAAGAAAAAGAAATGAAAGACATTCAAATTGGAAAAGAAGAAGTAAAACTACCTCTCTTAGAAAGTGACATGTTCCTATTACACAAAATCCCAAATAATTCACAAAAAAGTTAGTACACCTAATAAACAAATTCAGCAAATTTGTAGTATACAAAATAAAACCACAAAAATCAGTTGTGTTTTTATATACCAGCAATGAACAATCAAAGAAGAATTAAGAAAGCAATTCAATTTTCAGTAACATCTAAAAGCATTAAATATTTAGGAATAAATCTAACCAAGAAGGTAAAAGACTTATACTCTGAAAACTACACAACATTGCTGGGAGAAATTAAAGAAGACCTAAATACATGGAAAAATATCCCACATTCATGGACTGGAAGACATAACATCATTAAGATGGCAGTACTACCCAAAACAATCTAGAGATTCAATGCAATTACTACAAAAATTTCAACTGCCTTTTTTTTTTTTGCAGGAATGAGAAGTTGTTCTTCAAATTCATATGGAATTACAAGGTGCCCCAAATAACCAAAACAATCTTTTTTTTTTTTTTTTAAGATTTTATTTATTTGACAGAGAGAGACACAGCGAGAGAGGGAACACAAGCAGGGGGAGTGGGAGAGGGAGAAGCAGGCTTCCCCCTGAGCAGGGAGCCCGATGCGGGGCTCGATCCCAGGACTCTGGGATCATGACCTGAGCCGAAGGCAGACGCTTAACGACTGAGCCACTCAGGCGCCCCACCAAAACAATCTTAAAAGGAATAAGAATTAAGTTGAAGGTTGCATACTTCCCAACTTCAAAACTTGCTACAAAGCGACAGTAACTAAATCATTTGGTACTGGCAGAAGGACAGACATATAAATTACTGAAATGGAACACAGTAGAGTCCAGATAGACCTTCACATATATAATCAATTGATTTTTGACAGGTGTGCCAAGACCATTCAATAGGGAAAGGACAATACTTTCTCCAAATCGTGCTGGGAAAACTATCCACATACAAAAGAATGAAATTGGATCCTTACCTCATACCATATGCAAATGTTAACTCAAAATAGATCAAAGATCTAAACATAACAACTAAAAAGATACAACTTTTGGAAAAAATGCTGGGGAAAGTCTTCGTGACATTGGATTTAGCAACAATTTCATGGGTGTGATTCCAAAAGCACCAGCAACAACAAATAACATATGTATTATATACATGTTTATATATTACTATTTCTATACTTTTGTTGTATAAGTGTGTCCTAGCTTTTGTGTCTTTATTAGACATACCTTCCTCACATTGACGTTATAAAAATATTCTCCCATATTTTCTTCTAATTCATTTAGACACTTTATCTACGTATAATCCATTGTATATGGTACGAATCATGAATACAGGTAGTAGAGGTGTGAATGTATTTTTTTCCAAATAGCCATCCACTCGCCCCAGTAGCCCCTGCCAAGCTCTGGGTCTTTACCACTTATTTTGTAAATTGTCTTAATCTTATATTCCTGAGCCCTGCACTTCAGTAATCAAAACTCCACAGGAGTGCCATAATAGATAAAAATGAAGAAAGCATAGCTTGCAAAACATACACTGACTCACAAAACAAACTACCAAACCAAAACTATGATGTCCATCACTAACTCTGTACAACTCTTGTAATACCAGTTTGTTCTGACAGACCTAAATGTGTTCTAAGATAGAACCACAGATGAACCAGCCCAAGAGTAACCTAAAGAGACTTGTACATTCTAAAAAATAGACCACTATTTGTTATAGTTAAGTCCCTAATTTATAAATTCTGAATAATCCCTACCAATACCATCCTATGCCCAACTCCAGCCCCCAGACATCCCGTAGCAGCCCCCGCCCTACCCCATTCTGAGATGCCCCACACAGTTCCATATGGTCTTTGTGCTCCCCTTTTGCAGAGTAACAAATATGACTTTGACTACAGGTGTGTTCCTGATGGTTTTTGGGCAATGACTTTATCAGTTTTTAAAATTATAACGCAAAACCTGAAAACAAAGATAATACTATCTCTTGACCAAAAAAGGTGACAACTCTCTGAAAACAGAGGACTAGGACAAGAAGCAGTTAATGGAAGACATGGCCTCAGACAACAGCCACAGCCCAGAACCAATGCAGGAGAATTCCACCTTAGACAGTGAGAACCAGAACAAAGGTTTTCTTGCCCCAAAGTGATGAAGCCAAGAGCAGGAGCAGCCCAAGGACAGCAGAGAGGAAGACCAAGAAGCACTTCATCAAAATGAAAAACACCTGTTCATCAAAAGACACTGGTAAGATTATGAATAGACCACAGACAGAAAATGCTTGAAAGCTTATATCTGACAAAGGATATGTATCTAAGAATACATAAAGATACAGCTCAAGAAGACAAGCAGCTCCATTAAAAAATGGGCAGAAGGGGACGCCTGGATGGCGCTGCCCGTTAAGTGGCTGCCTTTGGCTTGGGTCGTGACTCCGGGGTCCTGGGAGCGAGTCTGCATCGGGCTCCTTGCTCAGCGGGGAGTCTGCTTCTCCCTCTGCCTGCCGCTCCCCCTGCTAGTGCCCGCTCTCTCGCTCTCTGACAAATAAATAAATAAAATCTTTAAAAAAATGGACAGAAGATTTGAAAACGTGCTTCCCCTGAGAATGTATACAAACAGCAAAGAAGTACATGGACAGTGTGTAGCATGTCAAATGTCAATCTAAGCCACAGTGAGATAACACTATGCATCTACTAGAATAGCCGAAATTAAAAAGACCATCTGCACCAAGTGTTGGTAAGGATTTGTGTAACTGGAGCTCTCAATGCTGGTGGCAAAGCAAAATGGTAGAGTTACTTTAGAAAACAGTATGTCAGGGGCACCTGGGTGGCTCAGTCGGTGAAACATCTGCCTTCAGCTCAGGCCATGATCCCGGGGTCCTGGGATCGAGTCCCACATCGGGCTCCCTGCCCAGCGGGAGTCTGCTTCTCCCTCTCCCGCTCAACCTGCTTGTGCTTTCTCTCTCTCTGTCAAAAAAAAAAAAAAAAAAAACCTCTTAAAGAAAACAGTATGCCAGTTTCTTACATAAAGTTATATATTTACTTACTGTATTACCCAGGAATTCTACTCTTATGTATTTATCCAGGAGCACTGAAGATTTTATACTTGAATGTTCATAATAGCCCCAAATTGGAAACAACCTAAACGTGCATCCACTGGTGAGTGGAGAAACTGTGATATGCCCATAGAATAGAATACAAATTAGCAATAAAAAAGAGTACAACTTTGATACATGATGCCTAAGAACCTGGATGAATCACACAATCCATATGCTAAGTGAAAGAAACCGGACAAAAAAGATTACATTCTGTATCATTCCATTTATAGATATTCTGGAAAAGGCCACATTATAGAGCAGAAAACCATCAGCAGTTGTCAGAAGCTGGGGGTGGTGGTGAGGGGATTTACTGCAAAGGGCCGTAAGGTGACTTTACGGGGAGACAGAAATGTTCTATATTCTGATTATGGTTGTGGTTACACAACTATATACCTTTTTCAAAGCTCATCAAATTATACAATAAAAATCATGAATTTATTGTATGTAAATTATATCTAAGTCAAGCTGTTTTTTTAAAGCTATTCCTTAGCTATCAAAATTACAGATGCACATATCAGATGCACATATCCTTGGGCCCAGTAATCCCATTTCAAGAAACATTCTACAGATATACTTGCACATGTGGTATAATTTGTGCACAGGGTAATCATGGCATTGTTTGTGATGCCTCACTAAAGGGGAATGGGGTAGTTAGTGGTGGGGATGGGAGGGAGACTCTTTGCTTTTGTACATTTTGGATTTTGAATCATTGAATGTATTCTTATTTATTTTTTTAAAAAGAAACTATTGGGGCACCTGGGTAGCTCAGTCCATTAAGCATCCAACTCTTGGTTTCAGCTCAGGTCATGATCTCAGGGTCGTGGGACTGAGACCCCCATCAGCTCTGCACTCAGTGCGGAGTCTGCTTGTCCCTCTCCCTCTGCTCCTCCTCCATCCCACCCCCCCTCAAATAAATAAAATCTTTAAAAAAAAGAACAGAATTTTTTTTAGCAATTTCCATGGTCCAGGTGAGAGGTGCTGGTGTCCTGGTCAAGGATTTCCTCCCCTCAGGGCAGCTGCTTATTTATCACATGACCCCAAGCAGGTCATTCCCCTTAATCTCCACATCTGTGAAATGACTCCTTGTTCCTAGAGCCTTCGCTCCTCTCTGGCTGAGTATCATCCTCAGTTTTTCAAAATCCCAGGGTAGCGTCTGAAGTTTGGTTCTTTATGCCACCTTTTCTGTCACACTAGGTTGACGGCACCCCAGGTTGGGAAGCAGTAACTTTTCCTTGGTGCCCTGCGGGACCTGGCCCAGGGTGGGTGCTCGGGCTGCTATTTGGTAGTGTCACCACCAGATGGCAGCATGGCTCTGTTCCCAGAGGCCAGGTCTTAGATGCTGGATCTGTCCAATATGGTAGCCACTAGCCACAGAATGGTTATTGAGCACTTTAAATGTGGCTAGTCCTAATTAAGACTGTTTTACATGTAAAATACTCATAGGATTTTGAAGACTGAATATGAAAAAAGAACATAAAGTCCCTCGTTAATAATACTTTTACATTGGGCACCTGGGTGGCTCAGTCGTTAAGTGTCTGCCTTCGGCTCAGCTCATGATCCCAGAGTGCTGGGATCAAGTCCCGCATCGGGCTCCCTCCTCGGGGTGGGGAGGCCTGCTTCTCCCTCTCCCACTTCCACTGCTTGTGTTCCTGCTCTCGCTATCTCTGTCTCTGCCAAATAAATAAATAAAATAATATTTTAACATTGATTACATATTGAAACAATATTTTAGATATACTGGTTTACATAAAATACAATAAAATTTCCACCTTTTTTTTTTTAAGATTTTATTTATTTATTTGACAAAGAGAGACACAGCGAGAGAGGGAACACAAGCAGGGGGAGTGGGAGAGGGAGAAGCAGGCTTCCCGCCTAGCAGGGAGCCCAAAGCAGGGCTTGATCCCAGGACTCTGGGATCATGACCTGAGCCGAAGGCAGACAGTTAACGACTGAGCCATCCAGGCGCCCCTCCACCTTTTTTTTTTTTTTTTAACTCTTTTTAATGCGACTCTTAGAAAACTTGAACTTACACATGTGATTCACATTATATTTCTACTGGACAGTGCTGGGCTTAGACTCTCTGTAGAACCTCCCTCGCACAGAGCCAAGGAACTGGTGCCCCTGCCTCTGCCCCAAGATGGACAGCCACATGGCACATGGGTGTCACAGAACTCCTTCCCCATCACAGAGGTCCAGATCACAGCAAGGCCCCGATCAAGAAGGAGCCTCTGACCATCCTGACTGCTCCTCTCCTCAGTCAGGTCTCATGGGGAATCCATGGGGGAAGAGGCCATCCCCAGTGGGCACTGGCAGGGCTGGCCAATATGCAGCACTTTTCCTGTATTCTCTCACTGACCCCTCCCATCAGCCCAACTTCAGTGAAGAAATAGGATCAGAGGAGTGGAGAAATCTGCCCAAGTTCCCCAGCGGCGACTCACAGAGCTGTCACAAGATGTCACTAGATGCAGACTGTCTTCCTCTGCGTCACCCTGCTATCCTAGCAAACCCACTGGGGCCACAGAGGAAGGAAGGAACTATCCTTCTACATGCTCCTGAATGAGCTAGAAACCTGGACTGCCAGTCATCTCAGTTCTGCTCATGGGTTGCCTGTGATTTCCTGAAGGCAGAAATGGGGCGGCTTACCTCTCAGGCGATGCCCAAATCCTGAACAAGGGGAGAATAGCTGCTTTGTGTCCTCAGACCACACTGTCTGTGAGTGGGACATACTAGAGGGAAGACTGGCCAAGGGAAGCCCAGAGCAGAAGGCTCTCCTGGAGGCTGGCTTCATGCCAGACCCGGTGCTATGCACTTTTCTTACATTATCTCGTTTAATCCACATAGGACCCCACCAAAGTAGGTGCTATTAACCCAAATTCACAGTTGAGGAAACTAAACCATTGAGAGATCTATGTGGACAAGCAGGAGAAGCTGAGACCTTGTGGTCATAGTCTGTGCCTCTCTTGGGTCTTCAGTCTCAGCAGTGTGAGTGTGCAGACATTACCTTCCTGATGGTAGGTGAGGCTGGGTCTTGCAGAGCCCACGAGGGGCATGAAGAGGGAGGGGAACATCTAGAATCTACTCTGAATGACCTCTGAGATGGTTGGAGCAAAACCAGGAGAAAGATGCCCAGCAGGGAATGCAGATGCCCATGTCTTTTCCTTTCAAACCACTTTGGTAGATTCTTCTTCACCTACTGAATAAGAGCCAGGTATCCTAGACCTGCACTTATGGTCCCAACAGTCCAGCTGTGGATGATACTCTAGCCTCACCTTCTACAATACACATCTTTCATGCAGCCCAGTAGCCTGCTCCTGCTTCACACACATGCAACCTTGCTTACCTGTCCCCTGGCCTCTGCTCCCATTATGTTCCCCCTAGAAATGTTCTCTCCCACACAACCTGCAACAGCCCTCTCTGTCTTTGCCTGTCCTTAGCTTGCCCACTGTTCAAGGCACAGCCAGAGCATGCATGGGCTAAACATAACAATTAGGTGTACTTGACAGACAGGTAAGTTTTGTGCAGGACTGTCAGGAGACTTGAATGCTAAGATAATTAATCTAGAGAGAGCTCCTAGCATTGAAGAACAAGCAAAGGTTTGGGGGCAGGAGAGAGACCTTAAAAGCATGGTCTTTTGGAATACGAGGCAAAGGTGAGGCAGAGAGCCCAGGGAAGCTACTCAGAGACCACAGAACTCGGTGATTTCAAACAATGCCGAAGGCATCCCAGATGCGGGTTCCAGTCTAGTCCTGATACAAACCAACAACATGGCCTTGGCAGGTCACTTCTGGTGTGACAAATACACATCACAAACATAGTATTTAATTCTTACTATTACTCTGGGATTATATGCTATTTTTATCTCCAGCTTACAAATAAAGAAGCTGGGGCTTTTGGATGTTGTACTATTTCTCTAACACCACATAGCTGGTAAGGGTTGGTAGCAGGAATCCATAGGCCACATCATAATAAGAATAGCACAGATGCCTAAAGTGCTCATCTGGGACATCTATAGATACTAAACTTCAAGTGATGGCCCTGAACCAAAACATGGAAGTACCAATGGAGAGAAGACCAAGGCTCCACAGTTATTGAAGCTGCAGGAAAAAAGCACTTTATCATTAGCAGTAATATATGTCTGTGGACTGTACATGTTATAGAGCTCATTCACATCCATTATTCCAGAAGAATCTCCTGAGAGATTTGTGAGCAGAATTTAAATTCCCTGCTTTGCAAGAAGAGAAGCAGAGGCGTTTCTGGTAGAGGGTCATGCCACTCCTGCGCAACGTTCCACAGTGCCTTTCCCACTGCTATCAGTCAGGGCTCGTGGGGAGGAGGTCAACCAGACCCTCCTCAGCTTAAGCAAAAGGGAAGGATGGCAGGATGACGGGGTGGCAATGTCCCTGGACCTCAGCCTCAATTAAGACTGGGACTCAGGAGACACCAAGATCTTCCATTCCTGATTAGGACATAAAGTCATGGGGAACTATCTCTCTTACCCTTAAGATCAATAACATCAACAAAAGCCAAATACTCTACAAAATCATAGATTTAAAAAAAATGATGGGAAAGGAAAAAAAGAGAGGGGGGGAAGCAAACCATAAGAGACTCTTAACTATAGAGAGCAAACTTAGGGTTGATGGAGGGAGGTTGGGGGGGGGATGGCTAAATGGCTGATGGGTATTAAGGAGGGCACTTGTTATGATGAGTACTGGGTGTTATATATAAGTGATGAGTCACTAAATTCTACTCCCAAAACCAATATTATGCTATATGTTAACTAAAATTTAAACAAAAATTTGAAATAACAACAACAAAATGATGGTTTAGCCCATCAGAAAGCTGAGGTCACCAAGAAACCTACTAAGTTAAAATATAGAAAGTGACAGAGTCCTCTTGAAAGAAAAGGTACCCCAGTTATTTTATCATTGCAAGAGCCGCATGAAGAGGAGGAGGGTGCCATAGATATGGGTAGGAAGACTTTCTGAAAGCCAAACGGGGGCTGTTTTGACAATTTAGAACCTTCAGTAGCACCAGATGTAAAGGGAGCCTACAGCCACTGCACAGCTGTTTTCTTTTTCTTTTTCTTTTTTTTTTTAAGATTTTATTTATTTATTTGACAGAGACACAGTAAGAGAGGGAACACAAGCAGGGGGAGTGGGAGAGGGAGAAGCAGGCTTCCCGCCTAGCAGGGAGCCTGATGCGGGGCTCAATCCCAGGACCCTGGGATCATGAGCTGAGCCGAAGGCAGACACTTAACGACTGAGCCACCCAGGTGCCCCCGCACAGCTGTTTTCAACAGGCTTTCACTGAGTGCTCTTGAGAAAGACTGGGGGCAGAGGATGTGGTCCATATATACAATGGAATATTACTCAGCCATCAGAAAGGATGAATACCCAACTTTTACATCAACATGGATGGGACTGGAGGAGATTATGCTAAGTGAAATAAGTCAAGCAGAGAAAGTCAATTATCATATGGTTTCACTTATTTGTGGAACATAAGGAATAGCATGGAGGACATTAGGAAAAGGAAGGGAAAAATGAAGGGGGGGAATTGGAGGGGGATATGAACCATGAGAGACTATGGACTCTGAGAAACAAACTGAGGGTTTTAGAGGAGATGGGGGTGGGGAGATGGGTTAGCCCGGTGATGGGTATTAAGAAGGGCACGTACTGCATGGAGCACTGGGTGTTATACAAAAACAATGAATCATGGGTCACTACATCAAAAACTAATGATGTATTGTATGGTGACTAACATAATATAATAAAATTAAATTAAATTAAAAAAAAAGACTGGGGGTAGAGCAACAGAGCTGAAAGAGACTTCCTCTGAGGCACAGACACTCACAGATGGCTGAAAAACCTAGAACAAAAAAGGAAAACAGAAGAACTCCACAGGAACTGTGGCCATTACACTGGGTATGGGGCAGTGGTGGTCCACAGAATGGGGACAGGTCAGGGAGACAAGAGAATTGGCCAAGGGGGCAGGCAGCATTTGCTGAAGTCTGGGGGACAGTGGGAGGACTGAAGGGACTGTAAGACACTCAGGATCTTACAAGAAATAGGAGGCAGTGGCCTCCACAGCTGTCAGCTTCAACAAAGGAAGGACTCTTGACCCAGAATTGGCCCCGATAGTGGAACAAACAAACAGAAACTAAAATAACAAAAACAGCTGACTATTTTAAGGAATCTAGTGGAAAGAGAGAACGACATGAACAGTGGGGAATTTTGGCATACAGTTGAAAGCTTTTTTTCTTCAAAAAGAAATGCTAGAAATAAAAGATACATCAGAGAAGAAAAAAATCTTTCAATGGACTTACCAGCATGATACAGCAAAGAATAGATAAACTCAAGATAAGTCAACAGAAAGTAGTCAAATTGAAACACAAAAAGTAAAGAGTAGAAAAATAGTGTTAAGAAGATTTTTTAATGAATAATAATACATCAAAAACAATTGGGTTTATCCCAGAAATGCCATTCACTTAACATTTGAAAGTCAATGTAAAACCCCATATTGATAAGCTTGAAAGAGGAAAAAAAAGATCATTTAAGCAGACACAGAAAAAGTAATTGATAAAGTCTAATCCATTCATAATTTGTAAAACCTGTCAGCAAACTATGAACAGAAGGAAACTTTCTCAACCTGTGAAACCTATAGTTGATATCATACTGAATGAAAGTTTTCTCTTCTAACAGCAGAAACAAGACAAGGTGCCCAGGATGTCCACTCTCACCACTTCTGTTCAATGCTGAATTGGGGGACAGTGGAATAAGTGCAAAACAATAAATAAAAGGTATCCAAAATGGAAAGGAAAAAGTAAAAATGTCTTTGTTCACAAATGGCATGACCATCTATGTAGACAATCCAATGATTAATTCCAAGGAAACTAATAAGTTTAGCAACTTGCAAAAAAGATTCTTTTAAATGTGTTTTTATAATGAACATTTTTATAAAGAATGATCAGAAATTAAGTTTATCACAGGGCACCTGGGTGGCTCAGTCGTTAAGCGTCTGCCTTCGGCTCAGGTCATGATCCCGGGTCCTGGGATCGAGCCCCGCATCGGGCTCCCTGCTTGGCGGGAGGCCTGCTTCTCCCTCTTCCACTCCCCCTGCTTGTGTTCCCTCTCTCGCTGTGTCTCTGTCAAATAAATAAATAAAATCTTAAAAAAAAAAAAAAAAGAATGGGGGTGCCTGGGTAACTCAGCCGTTAAGCGTCTGCCTTCGGCTCAGGTCATGATCCCAGGTCCTGGGATCGAGTCCCGCATCGGGCTCCCTGCTCCGCGGGAAGCCTGCTTCTCCCTCTCCCACTCCCCCTGCTTGTGTTCCCTCTCTCACTGTCTCTCCCTCTGTCAAATAAATAAAAAAAAATCTTTAAAAAAAAAATTTAAAAAAAAAGAAATTAAGTTTATCACAATAATATTTATAATATCACCAAAAACAAAATTCTGACAGATAAATATGAAAAAATATCTGTAAGATCTAGAACTACAAAACATTGCTTTTAAAAGATGTTTTAAGGGGCACCTGGGTAGCTCAGTCAGTTAAGCATCCAACTCTTTTTTTTTTTTTTTTAAAGATTTTATTTATTTGACAGAAAGAGAGAGACATCAAGAGAGGGAACACAAGCAGGGGCAGTGGGAGAGGGAAAAGCAGACCTTCCATGGAGCAGGGAGCCTGGCACAGGGCTCGATCCCAGGACCTTGGGACCATGACCTGAGCTGAAGGCAGATGCTTAATGACTGAGCCACCCAGGTTCCCCAAGCATCCAACTGTTGATTTCGGCTCTAAGTCATGATCTCGGTTGTGAGATCAAGCCCTGTGTTGGGCTCCATGCTGGGTGCAAAGATTCTCTCTCCCTCTCCCTCTCCTCCCGCCTCCCTGTCTTAAAAAAAAAAAAAAAGACATTTTAAAAAATACTTTGTTCGTGTATAGGAAGGTGCAATGTTATTAAGATGTTAATTCTCGGGCGCTTGGGTGGCTCAGTTGGTTAAGCCACTGCCTTAGGCTCAGGTCGTGATCCTGGAGTCCCGGGATCGAGTCCCGCATCGGGCTCCCTGCTCGGCTGGGGGTCTGCTTCTCCCTCTGACCCTCCCCCCTCTCATGTGCTCTCTCTCTCATTCTCTCTTTTTCAAATAAATAAATAAATAAATCTTTAAAAAAAAATTTTTTTAAAAAGATGTTAATTCTCCCTAAATTGATCTACTGATTCACTAAAACTCCAACCAAAATACCAGAAGATTTTTTTTAGGAATTGACAAGCTGATTCTAAAATTCATATGGAAATGCAAAAATCTAGAAGAATCTAAACTACTTAAAAAAAACAAAACAGAACAAAGTTGTAATTTCAAGACTAAGAAAATCTAATTTCAAGACTTACTAGAAAGCCACAACGATCAAGACAGTGTGGTGTTGACATCAAGATAGGCAAATAGTAAATGGGACAGAATTGAGAGTCTAGAAATAGGTTCACACATATACAGAAAACTGGGTTTTGACAAAGATACAAAGGCAACTCAGTTGATAAAGGATAATCTTTTCAATAAATAGGGCTGGAATAATTATATACCCATATGCAAAACAAAAAAAAAATGAACTTCAGTCCATACCTCCCACCATATTAAAAATTAATTCAGAATATAGACCTAATCAGAAAACCCAAAAGTATAAAACGTACAGCAGAAATTCAGCACAGTTATAGGATACAAAATAAAATACAAAAATGAATTGCATTTCTATATACTAACAACACACATTTGGAAACCAAAATTAAAATCACAATACCATTTAAAATTTTTCCAAAGAAACAGAAATAATTAGGTATAAGTCTAATTAAACATGTATAGGATCTGTATGATGAAAATTATAATATGCTGATAAAAAAGAATCAAAGAACTCCTATAAATGAAGAGACGCACAGTGACCATGAACTGGAAAACAACACAGTAAAAATGTCAATTTTAGGGGTGCCTGGGTGGCTCAGTCGTTAAGCATCTGTCTTCAGCTCAGGTCGTGATCCCAGGGTCCTGGGATAGAGCCCCGCATCCGGCTCCCTGCTTGGCGGGAAGCCTGCTTCTCCCTCTTCTGCTCCCCCTGCTTCTGTTCCCTCTCTCGCTGTGTCTCTCTCTGTCAAATAAATAAATAAAATCTTTAAAAAAAAAAAGTCAATTTTACCTAAATTCATTGTTAGGTTCAATGCAATTCCTAGCAAAACCCCAGCAAGGTTTTGTGAATTTATTCTAAAGTTAAATGGAAAGGCACAGGACCTAAATAGCTAAAACAATTAAAAAGAATAAGAAAGTGGGAACTTACTATATAGTTACAGTAATCAAGACAGTGTGGGGCTGGCAGCAGGTTAGATGCATAGATCAACAGAAGAGACTAGAGATCCCAAAATAGATCTATTTGAAATACCCAACTGATTTTTTACAAAGGTGCAAAAGTATTGCGATGGAAGATTTGCTTTTTTGGCAAACAGTGCTGGAGCAATTGGACATTCCTGGGGAGGGAGGGAATGAATCTCAAACTAACCCTTACACCTTATATAAAAACTAACTCAAAATGGATCACAGACTTAAATGTAATGCATAAAACTTCTACCAAAAGAGGGGGAGACAGAGAGAGGTGGGGGGGGCAAACCATAGGAAACTCTTGACTGTGGAGAACAAACTGGGGGTTGTGGAGGAAGGTGGGTGGGGGAGGGGCTGAGTGATGGGTATTGAGGAGGGCACTTGTGATGAGCACTGGGTGTTGTATGTAGGTGATGAGTCACTAAATTCTACACCTGAAGCCAAAAAAAGGAAAAAAGGCTTTGAGACCTAAGACAAGGAGGATTAGGCCTAGAATTCTTAGCCTTGACACAAAAAGCATGATTCATAAAAAGGAACTTTTATAAATTGAACACAATCAAAATTTTAAACTTTCACTCTGTAAAAGAGAATAAAAAAGCAAGCTACCAGCTGGGAGAAAATAGTTTCAAACTACAAATTCAACAAAAGACTTGTATCTAGAATATCTCAAAACTCAAAAGCAAAAAAAAATCAAACAACCCAATTTTTAAAAAGGTCAAAAAGAAAAAAAGAAAAAAAACATTTCACTGAAGAAGATATACAGATGACAAATAAGCACGAGAAGATGGTCAATATCATTAGCCATTAGGGAAATACAAATTAAAACTACAATGAGGTATCACTATACACTTATCAAAACAGGCAAAATAAAAGTAGTGTTAACACCAAATGCTGGGGAGGATGTGAAAAAACTGGATTGCTCATACATTGCTATTGGGAATGTAAAATGATACAATTACTCTGGAAAAGAATATGGCAGTGTTTGGTTTTTTTTTTAAGATTTTATTTATTTATTTGAGAGAGAAAGAATGAGACAGAGAGAGAGCATGAGAGGGGGGAGGGTCAGAGGGAGAAGCAGACTCCCTGCTGAGCAGGGAGCCTGATGCAGGACTCGATCCCGGGACTCCAGGATCATGACCTGAGCTGAAGGCAGTCACTTAACCAACTGAGCCACCCAGGCACCCAGAATATGGCAGTTTCTTATAAAACTAAGTATGTCCCTACCATATGGCCCAGAAATCATGCTCTGTAGTATTTATCACAAAGAAACAAAAAATTATACTCATACAAAAACATGTGCATAAATGTTCACAGCAGCTTTATTTTTAATGCCCAAAAACTAGGAACAATGAGTGAATGCTACTCAGCCATCAATAGTAACACAGCAGCTTGGATGGATACAAGGGAATTATGCTAAGTGAAAAAAGCCAACCTCAAATGGTAACATACAAATAATTTCACTTAGGGGCACCAGGGTGGCTCAGTTGGTTGAGCATCCAACTCTTGGTTTCAGCTCAGATCATGATCTCAGGGTTCTGAGATTGAGCCCTGGGACGGGCTCCACACTAAATGGGGAGTCTGCCTCCCCCCTCTCTCTCTCCCTCTGCTCCTTCCCCTGCTCATGCACTCTCTCTCTCTCTCACTGAAATAATTAAATATTTTATTTATTTATTTTAAAATATATTTTTTAAAGATTTTATTTATTTATTTGAGAGAGAGAGACCCAGCGAGAGAGGGAACACAAGCAGGGGGAGTGGGAGAGGGAGAAGCAGGCTCCTGGCTGAGCAGGGAGCCTGATGTGGGGCTCGATCCCAGGACTCCGGGATCACGACCTGAGCCGAAGGCAGACACTTAAGGACTGAACCACCCAGGTGCCCCTACTTTTAGATATTTTTAAAAAATAATTTCACTTACATAACATTCTGGAAATGCTAAAATTATAGAAATGGAGATCACATTAATGATTATCAGGGATGAGGAAGAGGGAGGAAGAAAGGTAGCTGTGGCTATAAAAGGACAGTGATCCTTATGATGAAACTCTTCTGTATCTTGACTGTGGTGCTAGTCACATGTATCTACACATGTGATAAAATCACATAAAACTACACACACACATGTACACACACACAAATGAGGGCCTGGAAAACATGAAATCTAAACAAGGCTGATGGGTTGTACTGATGTTAATTTCTTGGATGTGACATTGTAGTGCAATTATGTAAGATGTTACCACTGTGGAAAATGGGTGAAGAGTATTTGTGATCCCTCTGTACTATTTCTGAAGTTGCATGTGAATCTACAATTATCTTAAAACAAAAAGCTTAAGGAACAACAACAACAAAACCTTATAAATAAAACACAAGAGAAAATCATTATGACCTTAGGTTAGGCAAAGATTTCTTAGATACAACATCAAAAGCATGATCCATAAGAAAACCAATTAATAAATTGGTCTTCATCAAAATAAAAAACTTCTGATCTTCAAAAGACCTTGTTAAGAAAAATAGGAAAGAAACCACTGGCTGGGAAAAAAAATGTATTTGCAAATCAAATATCTGAAAAAGAACTCATATCCAAATGTAGAAAGAACACTCAAAACTCAATTAAAAAGGACTCATATGACTCATTTCTTAAAATGGGCAAAAGTTTGAACAGAAATTCTACCAAAGAAGATGTACAGATAACAAATAAGCACATGAATTAGAAACTCAAGATCATTAGTCATTAGGGAAATACAAATGAAAACCACAATAAATACCACCACACACTTATTGGAATGGCTAAAATTGAGGGGGCATGAGGAAACATTTGGAGATGATGGAGTGATGGTTTTATGTATGGCATACATATGTAAAAGCTTACTAAATTTTAAATTTTATATCAAATTTTAATGTATACTTTATCAAATTTAAAGTGTATGTTTTAAATATGTGTTATTTATGCTAAATGAAATAAGTCAGTCAGAGGAAGACAAATACCATATGATTTCACTCATATGTGGAATTTAAGAAGCAAAACAGATGAACATAGGGGAAGGGAAGGAAAAATAAGACAAAAACAGAGAGGGAGGCAAACCATAAGAGATTCTTAACTCTAGGAGACAAACTGAGGGTTGGAGGAGTGGTGGGTGGGGGAATGGGGCAACTGGGTGATGGGCAATAAGGAAGACACTTGATGTAATGAGCCCTGGGTGTTATATGCAACTGATGAATCACTAAATTCTACCTCTGAAACTAATAATATAATATATGTTAATTAAATTGAACTTAAATAAAAAAAGTTTAAAATATGTGTCATTTATTACATGTCAATTATTATTCAATAAAGCTGTTTTTTAAAAATGGAATACAGCCTCTGAAGCATGTGACACAATATCAGTCTAACCTATGTGTTGTTGAAGTACAAGAAAAAGAATGGGACAGATGAAATATTTGAAGATATGATGGCCAAGATTTAACAAAATTAGTGAAATATAGCCACCCATGAATCCAACATGACCTATGAAACACAAACAGATAAATGCAAAGAAGTCCACATATAGTCACAGTCTAGTCAAACTGCTAAAATCAAAAGATAACAAAATTGTGAAAGCGGCCAGGGAAAAAAAATAAAAGACATAATACATGTACAGGAACGGTGAGAAGAAAAATAACTGACATCTCATCAGAAGCAGTGACAGCCAGAAGACAATGGAAGCACATCTTTGAAGAGATGAAAGACAGACTGTCAGCTTACAATTCCATATCCAGTGAAAATACTCTTCAAAAATGAAGGCAAAATAAAGATACTATCAGACAAAGGCTGAAAGATTTTGTCTCTAGTACACCAGACCTATACAAGATGTGAAAAGTCCTTTAGGGTAAAAAAGAAAGGATACCAGAGAGAAACTCAGTTCTACAGGGAGAAATGAAACACCAGACAAAGTAATATCTTTTTGAAAGACATACCATTGTGTCAGCTGGATCTTCCAGAAAGTTAATGACAAGATAGTTAGGAGTGCAAGAGGTTTATTGAGGGTGATGTCTTTGAAAGATAAGAGGGCTCAGAATTTGGCAGGTGAAGCCTTTAGACCACAATGTAAGTTGAACATCTGAGAAAGGAATGGGAAAGGGAGCAGGATTTGGCAGGAAGTTCTTTTGAAATTTTAGCCAGTCTAATAGGGAGCTCCATAGCAAAGCAAACCCACCAGAGAAGCCATGCACTGTGCTGGAATGGTCAAGTCCTGGCCAGCCCACCATGCTTATTCATCAGCTGCAGGCTGCCTAAGGAACCATGACCTCAGTTCTAAAGCTGAGGCAGGTCCTGGATGTTCTTTAACCAGAGGCTCTCAAATAATTGCACTTCTCACAGCTGAACAGTGAGTGTTTTCTTAAAGGCAGATCTGAGCAGCACACCTAGTCTATGGATTCCTAAACTGTATAAGTGAAAATAGCAACATAACATGAGGATTTTAGTCTATAGTGAAGTAACATATATGACAACAAAGACACAGAGTATGGGAGGGTGCCAGTTAGAAATACCCTGTATAAAGTTCCCATATTGCCCATGAAACAACATATTATATTTTAAAGGTAGACAGCGATAAGTTACATATGTATATGGTGATCTCCAGAGTAGCGGCTCCAAACTTTTTTGGTTTCAGGACTCCTTTAGACACTTAAAAAATTATTGAAGATACCAAAGAATTTCTGTTTAAATGGGTTAAGTCTATCACTATTTACACATTAAAAATTAAGACTGAGAAAATTGTAAAATAATTACTGTAAAATAATAATAAGCACATTACATGTTAAAGTAGATTTTATGAAAAATAACTATTTTTTCAAAACAAAAAAATGGTGAAAGAGTGGCATTGTTTTACATTTGCAAATCTCTCTTTAATATCGGACTTAAAAGAAGACAAGTACATTCTCATATCTACTTCTTTGGTTTGTGGTGATAACACTTTTTTTGTTGAAGTATATGATCAAAATCTAGCCTCATACCAATATGTAGTTGGAATGCGGGAGTTGTTTTAATAGTTTTTAAAGATAATTATGGGTATTCTACTTTGATACTATGCTGAAATTCAACAACTGGTGGTTTCTTAGAGGAATGCAATGTGGAATCTGAATACCTATCAATAAATTCTCATATTGTTTACATTAAAATCCATTAGGCTAATAGTAATCAAAACAATATGGTACTGGCACAAAAATGGACACATAAATCAATAGAATAGAATAGAAAACCCAGAAATAAACCCACACTTATATGGTCAATTAATCTAGACAAAAGAGGTAAGAATATGCAATGGAAAAAAAAGACAGTCTCTTCAACAAATGGTGCTGGGAAAACTGGACAGCTGCATGCAAAAGAATGAAACTGGACCACTTTCTTACACCATACATAAAAATAAACTCAAAATGGATTAAAGACATAGATGTGAGACCTGAAACCAAAAAAACTCCTAAAAGAAAACATAGACAGTAATCTCTTGAACATCAGTCTTAGCAATATATTTATGGATATGTCTCCTCAGGCAAGGGGGAAAAAAATCAAAATAAACTATTGGAACTACACCAAAATAAAACACTTTTGCACAGAAAAGGAAACCATCAATAAATCAAAAAGGCAAACTACTGAAAGATATTTGCAAATGATATACTCAAAAGGGGTTAGTATCCAAAATATGTAAAGAATTCATACAACTCAACAACAACAAAAAAACAAAACACACAAACAACCCAATCTTAAAATAGGCAGAGGATCTAAACTGACATTTTTCCAGAGAAGCATACAGAAGGCCAATAGACACATTAAAAGATGCTCAACATCACTCGTCATCAGGGAAATGCAAATCAAAACCATAATGAGCTATCAACTCACACTGGTCAGAATGGCTAAAATCAAAAAGACAAAAAAACGTGTTGATGAGGATGTGGAGAAAAAGGAACCCATGGGCACTGTTGATGGGAGTGCAAACTGGTGCAGCCACTGTGGAAAACAGTATGTAAGTTTCTCAAAAAATTAAAAATAGAAATATCATATAATCTAGCAATTCCACTACTATGTATTTACCCAAAGAAAATGAAAAGACTAATTTGAAAAATACATGCACCCCTATGTTTATTGCAACATGATTTACAATAGCCAAGAAAAAGAAGCAGCCCAAGTGTCCATCAGTAGGTGAATGGATAAAGAAAATGTGGTATATATACAATGGAATATTACTCAACCATAAAAATAACGAGATATTGGGTGCCTGGGTGGCTCAGTTGGTTAAGCGACTGCCTTCGGCTCGGGTCATGATCCTGGAGTCCCGGGATCGAGTCCCGCTTCGGGCTCCCTGCTCGGCGGGGAGTCTGCTTCTCCCTCTCCCACTCCCCGTTTGTGTTCCCTCTCTCGCTGTGTCTTTCTCTGTCAAATAAATAAATAAAATCTTTAAAAAAAAATAATAACGAGATATTGCCATTAGCAATAACATGGATGGACCTAGAGGGTATTATGCTAAGTGAAATAAATCAGACAGAAAAAGACAAATACCATATGATTTCACTAACAGTGAAATCTAAAAACCAAAACAAATGAACAAACACACAGACTTTTAAATACAGAGAAGAAACTAGTGGTTTCCAGAGGGGCGGGTAGGGGTGGGTCAAACAGATAAAGAGGATTAAGAAGTACAAACTTCCAGTTATAAAATACAGAGATGAAAAATCACGGAGATGAAAAGTACACCAGAGAGAACACAGTCAATAATACAGTAATAACTTTGTAAGGTGACCAATATCTATATCTATCATGGTGAGGGAGTAATGTATAAATTGTCAAGTCAGTATGTTTTATACCTGAAACTAATACAACACTGTATGTCAATTATACTTCAATAATAATTTTAAAATCCATTAGCCTATTTTTACACTTTGAATAGATCTTTTATACATGATTTTATTACATCATGCATTGGTTATTTGGAAAATACTGGTTTACTGAGATATGTAGGTCTTTCAAATGTTAACACATTTCATTATATAATATCAAAAAATATCATTAATATCACCAATGACCTAATAAGAAACATATCTAAATATTGGGAAAGTGCCAAACTCTCACACATTTACGAATTTCCACAATTCTTTTTTTTAAATCTCCATAATTCTAAATTTTGCTTGAAAGATGAAATTGTATTAGGAACATAGAGTGTCAGAGATGACAGTCTCATCTTACTCATTTTTGAGAAATTGTCTGCCAAATACCCAAATCTGAGTATTCATATTTTTATCTGTCAGTAGTTTTTCAAGGAAGAAATGGTTTTCCTATGAGACAAAATCAGCTACTTCAATCACAAACACAAATAATTGCTCAAAAATGCTTTCTGCTACTTCCCATTTTGTCACACAGAGTATTAAAAAGTCATGTATTCAAGGATCAAGATTTAAATAGAATTAATAAATTTTATTTCATCAACAGAAATCTTAAGTGACACTGGCTTTTTTTAGAAAAACCCTTTTAAGTGTGTGGCAGTAAAGAATGACTACTAGTACAGTTCGGTGCCACTACCTTGATTCATGCTAAATGGATCAATAGTTTTGCTTATTGCTTTGTACCATCTGTGTGAAGGTTAACACATTTAAAAAGGCAAACAGCATCTGAAATATACTATACAAATAATAAATTATAAAAATAACTTAATCTTTGGATCCTCTAAAGAATCTTGGGGTCCCCTAGGAGGTCCATGGACCACACTTTGAAAACTGCTGTTTGTCAACTGATCAGGTAATGTACCATCTTCTTAGTTAGGGTTCTCCCAAATGTCAGTATTTGGAGATCTTTTCTCTGGGGCAGGTGTTTCTACAATCCCCTGCCTTGAAGGGATAGGAATGAAATGAGAATTCTCCATCAATAGGAGTTCTGTGAAAATAAAGGGGCTAAGGGTTTCAATATTCAAACTCTCACCCAACATTCCAGTATATTACTCCAACCTCATGCCTGGAAGTCAGACCTCTCTGGTTCAATTTCTCCATAGAAGACACCTCCTGGAAAATTTCACCTGTCTTCATGGCTGGAATAAAGAAACTCTGGATTGGACTATGTTGTGTTCAGATTTAAACAATCCCTCCTCGTTGCTCGCCAATCTTTCATGGTGTTTGGTACTTCCAATTCATCAACTTCCCTAGCCACATTTCATGAACAACTCATATAATGAAAGGTCAGGGTACACATGAATCTCCTGAGATCAGGTCAGAGCTGATACTCCATCTCTGATGCCCTGTTGGCCACCTTTACAGCCACTGGATGATCATCCTGTGCACATGGTCTCTATCCACACATAACCTTCCTCTGCTTTTCTTAACTTCAGGTCTGTGGTGGATGCTAGAATGTGCCACCTAGATCCCTCTTCAGGAATGAAGAATCATTATCCCAGCTGCTGGAGGTACAATTGGCAGGCAACCCTCAGTCCCAGACCGTTTTGGAGATTGCCTTGGCTGCAGACAGTCAGTTCATACTAGGTGCCTTTACAGATTGGTCCCAGCATCCAATAACTGATCAACATGTGAGCCTAAAACCCAACTCTCTTATCCCAAGTCAGGGCAACTCTGAAAGGCCATCTGAGTTCCACAGACCCTAATGTATGTGGCTGGCTGTAGTCATTGTTAAACTTCCCTACTCAATGTCTCTGCCCAGTCCTGCTTCCTTCCCCTCTTTTAAAATGTTGATCCTGAAAGCATAAATAATAAATGTTCTGCAAACTAGCCTCTACCTCAGAGTCTGCTTTCTGGGGAATTCACCCAATCTGTGACCAAGTCAAAATGATGTCTTAGTTTTATTTGTAAGATCATTTCCATATCATTACTTCTTCCTTGGGCACCATCCTGCAAATGTGTACATGGATTCAAAAAAGCAGAGCTCCAGTCTCAAGAGGTTATGGTACATTCCAGAATTACTGGGTAAAAAGAACAAGTAGCTTCTTCATGCCTCACTTTACCTCTTCTGTGAAATGGATTACTTGCCCAACTCAAAATAATTGTGTGGAAAGCACTGGAGTCCTATCTCTGCCTCTCACTAGTTATATGACCTCATATAAATCATCTCATTCCTTTGGGATTGATTCCTCATCTGTAATGATGTCTACTACTTATTGAACAAAATGCTAAGAGTGTTACATGCATAATTTTCCATCACCTACATAACCATGTTTGAGGTGCATATTGTCATCATGATGCTGGAGCTTAGGAAGTCAAAGTTGCTCACCTGAGATCACAAAACTCTTAGTTGCTGGCTCTGAATTCAGACTGAATTCCAGGCTGTTCCAAAGCCTGAGCTCTTAGCAATATCTTCTGCAATCTAAAACAGAGGAACAGTGTTAATAACGGCCCTTCTAGTGCTATGGTGCTAGGTATAAAAAGAGGGAGGGGTGCCTGGGTGGCTCAGATGGTTAAGCGTCTGCCTTCGGCTCAGGTCATGATCCCAGGGTCCTGGGATCGAGTCCCGCATCGGGCTCTCTGCTCCTTGGGAGCCTGTTTCTCCCTCTGCTTCTCTCTCTCTCTCTCTCTGTCTCTCTCTGTCTCTCGTGAATAAATAAATAAAATCTAAAAAAAAAAAAAAAGAGGGAAATGAGGGCGCCTGGATGGCTCAGTCATTAAATGTCTGCCTTCGGCTCAGGTCATGATTCCAGGGTCCTGGGATCGAGCCCCACATCAGGGTCCCTCCTTGGTGGGAAGCCTGCTCTCCTTCTCCCCCTCCCACTGCTTGTGTTCCTGCTTTCGCTATCTCTGTCTCTGTTAATAAAAAAATCTTAAAAAAGAAAAAAAAGAGGGAAATGAGGGAAGGATTATGGAATGACTTTGTGACTAGTAAAATACTGGACAAGTGATACTAATAACTCAACAGTGTTGAGAGGGAAAGGCTTTATTTGCTATGTTGATGAGAGAAACAGCTGGCTTATTCCAGCAGTTCCATGTAAAAGGAAACTAGCATTTGCAATACAAAAATGTTCAGTTAATCAAGACAGCTATCTGGAGCCAACATAGAGCTACCCTTGAGCATCTTTCCAGAACTGATTGCTGGGATGCTAATTTGAATGAAAACATTGTTTCTTCAAAAGAACATCTTTCATAGTGCTAAGAATTAAGATTCTTAGGAAGATGGGGATTCCAACATGGGAAAGTTAGGAGCTCAGAAAATCTTCTTCTCCAAAAATAAAACAAAACAATAAAACTGGAGAAAATTTGTCAAAAATCAATGATTTCAGGACTCCAAAAATTGACAAAAAGACAACAAACTTAGAATTTAGTCATGAAAAACTACTGAATGATGCAGTATGTGGCCTTATTACTGGGACTGCTCCTACTTCCCCACCCAGCTGGGTCAGTTTCAGTTTTATAAGGGTGGGGCAAGCCCTGAAAACCAAGACTCACTGTGAGGGAGACTTACTTTCTTTGGAGCAGAATGCAAAAACAAACAAAAACCTACACCCAACAATGTTATCAGGAAGAGTAGCATCTAGCATCTAGGTAGCAAAAAAGGGTGGGGGGAATACCAGTGAACCAACTACTCTGAGGCTTCAGTCTTGGCTAGGGAAAGCAAAGGACCAAAAGACTAGTCAGAAATTTAACAAGGATACAAATGGAGAACCTTAATGAGCTCTCCACATGCCCCAGGCTTACTGGAAGGCTGCAACATGTGCAGGAGAAACCAGAGGGAATTTAAGCCATCTATACATTCTTGGATGACCGTAAGAGTGTCCGCACATGTGGAAACGTGAGATGGCCCAAGAGAAATAAAAGCTAAAGGGGACTTGAAAATGGCCTGAACTTTGAATACATTCCCCAAACTACGCATAGATATATTAGCAACGAGTGGGAACCTTATTGGCTCAAGGTGTTTGAACAGAACCTCTGACTAATCTTTGGCTGACAACTAAGATATGCTGAAGCAGAAGCAACTTCTAGAAAGCCAGGCTTACAAAAAATAAACAAACAAACAAACAAATAAATAAAGTGAGCATAGACACCCACAGCTGCACATTGTCAGAAAGATGAACACCACGGAATTAGTCCAGACTAGTTTACTACACAAAAAACAAACAACAACAACAATAACTCTCAGGGGAACGAACAAGAATCCACAGTTCCTGCAAAATGTTTTCTAAAATGCCAACTTTTATACAAAAGAATTACCAGATATGTAAAGAAATAGTGTGAATAATACTTAGGAAATAAAGCAGTCAGTAGAAACTATCTCTGACTAATCTCAGACAATGGAATTGGCAGACAAAGATGTACAAGAAAACTATTTTAAATATATATATTTCAAAGAAATAAAGGAAACCACATCTAAATAATTAAAGGAATAAATGATGACAGTGCTCAAGTAGAGAATATCATTAAGAGAAAGAAATTGCTTTTAAAAACAACACAGTGGAAATTCTGAGATGAAAAATTACAATAACTGAAATGAAAATTTTGCCAGCAAGTCTCAAGAAAAGATTTGTGATGGTGAAAGAAAGAATAAATAAACTTGAAGACAGCTCAATGGAAATCTTCCAATAAGACAAGCAGAGAGAAAATGATTTTTTTTTTTTTAAATGGACAGTGCCAGGGCCCCTGGGTGGCTCATTTGGTTAAGCATTGGCCTTTGGCTCAGGTCATCATCCTAGGGTTCTAGGCCCATGTTGGGCTCCCTGCTCAGTGGGGAGCCTGCTTCTCTCTTTCCATCTGCCCCTCCCTCATGTTCTCTGTCTCTCAAATAAATAAAATCTTTTAAAAAGATGAACAGTGCCACAGAAAAGTGTGAAACAACATCAAATGCACCAAAATATATGTAATGGAGCTCTAGAAGTAGAAGAAACAGAGATGTGCAGAAAAAATATATTTGAAGAAATGATGGCCAAAACCTTCCTAAATTTGATAAAAAATGTTAATTTACATACCTAAGAAGCACAATGTGCTTCTTAGAGACTCACACCTATACACATCATAGTTAAACTGTTGAAATCCAAAGGCAAAGGGAAAATCTTGAAACCAGCATTGCATATAGAACAATACAATTAATAGCTAACTTCTCATCAGAAACAACAGAAATCAGAGACAGCAAGAGGACATGTGTCAACTAAGAATTCTATATCCAGGAAAACTATCCATTACAGAAGAAAGGAGAAATAAAGATAGCATAGAGTTCTTCTGTAGGAATTTTTAGGTTGCAAATTAGACTTCCTTAATAGTTATAGAGCTGTTCAAATTACTCCATACTGGGTGGGTTTTGGTAGTTTGTGTTTTTCAAGGAAGCAGTTCAATTCATCTAAGTTGTAAGATTTATGGGTGGATCTTCTTTTAGTTATCCTTTTGGATATCCTTTGTTTCATTCTTTAAAAAAAAATTTATTTATTTGAGAGTGAGAAAGAGAGAGAGCATGAGATGGGGGAGGGCCAGAGGGAGAAGTAGACTCCCCGCTGAGCAGGGAGCCCAATGCGGGACTCGATCCTGGAATCCGGGATCATGACCTGAGCTGAAGGCAGACGCTTAACTGACTGAGCCACCCGGGCGTCCCCAGAATACACATTCTTTTCAAATGCCCATGGGACATTTGAACAGATCCCTCCAGAACAGATCACATCTTAGGACACAAACAGGCCTTAACAAAAACAAAAAGATCTAAGTCATGCCATGAATCTTTTCTGACCACAAGAGAAACTAGAAGAGAGAAACTAGAAGTCAACCACAAGAAAAAATCTGGAAAGACCACAAATACTAGGAGGTTAAACAACATACTACTAAACAGTAAATGGGTCAACCAGGAAATCAAAGAAGAAATTTTTTAAAATACATGGAAATAAATGAAAATGAAAACGCAATGGTTCAAAACCTTTGGGATGCAGCAAAACGGGTCCTAAGACGGAAATATACAGCAATACAGGCCTTCATCAAGAAGCAAAAAACATCTCAAACAAACTAACTTTACATGTAAAGGAGCTAGAAAAAGAACAACAAATGTTGCTAAAGGCAGCAGAAGGAAGGAAATAATAAAGAGCAGAGCAGAAATAAATGATATAGAAACTAAAAAAATAATAGAACAGCTTGTTCTTTGAAAAAATTAATTAAATTGATAAACCTCTAGCCAGACCTATCAAAAAGAAAAGAGAAAGGACCCAAATAAATAAAATCACAAATGAAAGAGGAAAAGTAATAACCAACACCAGAAGAATACAAACAATTGTAAGAGAATATTATGAAAAACTATATGCCAACAAATTGGATAACCTGGAAGAAATGGATAAATTCCTAGAAGCATATAGACTACCAGCACTGAATCAGGAAGAAATAGAAAACTTGCACAGACTAATAACTAGCAAAGACGTTGAATCAGTAATCAAAAAGCTCCCAACAAACAAAAGTCCAAGACCAGATGGCTGCATAGGTGAATTCTATCAAACATTTAAAGAAGAGTTAATACCTATCTTCTCAAATTATTCCAAAAAAAAAAAAAATAGAAAAGGAAGAAAAACTTCCAAATTCATTCTATGAGGCCAGCATTACCCCGATACCAAAACTTTGCAAAGACACTACCAAAAAAAGAGAGAGAGAGAGAGAACATCACGCCAATATCCCTGATGAACACAGACGCAAAAATCCTCAGTAAAATGCTAGCAAACCAAATCCAACAATACATTTAAAAAAATCATTCACCACAATCAAGTGGGATTTATTCCTGGGTTGCAAGTGTGGTTCAATATTCGCAAACCAATCAAGGTGATACACCAAACTAATAAAAGGATAAGAACCATGAACATTTCATTAGACACAGAAAAAGCATTTGACAAAGTACAACATCCATTCATGATAAAAACCCTCAACAAAGTAGGTTTAGAGAAAACATACCTCAATATAATAAAGGTCGTATATGAAAAACCCACAGCTAATATTGTCAGTGGGGAGAAACTGAGAGCTTTTCCTCTATGATAAGGAACAAGACAAGGATGTCCATTCTCACCACTGTTATTCAGCATAGTGCTGGAAGTCCTAGCCACAGCAATCAGACAACAAAAAGAAATAAAAGGCATACAAATCAACATGGAAGAAGTAAAACTTTCACTATTTGCAGATGACATAGTATCTACACAGAAAACCCAAAAGACTCCACTCAAAAACTGCTAGAACTGATACACATATTCAGTAAAGTCGCAGGATACAAAATCAATGTACAGAAATCTGTTGCATCTATAGACCAATAATGAAGCAGCAGAAAGAGAAATTAAAGAATCAATCCCATTTACAATTACACACACACACACACACAAAGATATCTAGGAATACACCTAACCAAAGAAGTGAAAGACCTGTGTTCTGAAAACTATAAAATGCTGATGAAAGAAATTGAAGAGGACACAAAGAAATGGAAAGCCGTTCTGGGGGCACCTGGGTGGCTCAGTCGGTTAAGCATCCAACTCTTGATTTTGGCTCTGCTCATGATCTCAGGGTCATGAGATGGAACTCCTTGTTGGGCTCCCAGCTCAGCGGGGAGTCTGCTTGAGATTCTCCCTCATCATCTCCCTCTGCCCCTCCGCCCACACTCACACGATCTCTCTATATCTAAAATAAATAAATAAATCTTTAAAAAAAAAAGAAAAAGGAAAGAAAGAAAGCCATTCCATGCTCATGGATTGGAAGAAAAATATTGTTAAAATGTCTATACTACCCAAAGCAATCTACAGATTTAATGCAATCTCTACCAAAGACCAAAAACATTTTTCAAAGAACTAAAACAATCCAGAATTTTGTATGGAACCATAAAAGACCCCAAAAAGCCAAAGCAACCTTAAAAAAGAAAAGCAAACTTGGAGGCATCACAATTCCACATTTCAAGTTATATTACAAAGCTGTAATGATCAAGACAGTATGGTACTGGAGTGCCTGGGGGGCTCAGTCTGTTAAGTGTCTGACTCTTGAATTCAGCTCAGATCATGATTTCAGGTCATGGGATCAAGCCCCATGTCAGGCTCCACGACCAGTGGGGAGTCTGCTTGGGGATTTTCTCTCTCCCTCTTCCTCTTTCCCTCCCCCCACTCATGCTCTCTCTCACTCTAGAATAAATAAATCTTAAAAAAAAAAAAAAAAGACAGTATGGTACTGGCACAAAAAGAGACACATAGATCAATAGAACAGAAGAGAAAACCCAGAAATGGACCCACAACTATATGGTCAACTAATCTTTGACAAAGCAGGAAAGAACATCCAATGGAAAAAAAGTCTTTTCAACAAATGGCGTTGGCAAAACTGGACAGCAACAGGCAAAAGAATTAAGCTGGACCACTTTTTTTTTTTTTAAGATTTTATTTATTTGAGAGAAAGAGAATGAGAGAGAGGGAGAGCACATGAGAAGGGGGAGGGTCAAAGGGAGAAGCAGACTCCCTGCTGAGCAGAGAGCCTGATGCGGGACTTGATCCCGGGACTCTAGGATCATGACCTGAGCCGAAGGCAGTCGCTTAACCAACTGAGCCACCCAGCCCCAACTGAACCACTTTCTTATACCATTCACAAAAATAAACTCAAAATGGATTACAGACCAAAATGTGAGGCCTGAAACCATAAAAATCCTAGAAGAGAGCACCAGCAGTAATTTCTTTGACACTGGCTTTAGCAACTTCTTTATAAATGTCTCCTGGGGCAAGGGAAATAAAAGCAAAAATAAACTACTGGGACTTCATCAAAATAAAAATCTTCTGCACAGTGAAGGAAACCATCAACAAAACTAAAAGGCAACCTACTGAATGGGAATATATATTGGCAAGTAACATGCAATAAAGGTTTAGTATCCAAAATATATAAGGAACTTATAAAATTCAACACTAAAAAACAAATAATCCAATTAAAAATGGGCAGAAGACATGAACAGACATTTCTCTAAAGAAGACATCCAGATGGGGATGCCTGGGTGGCTCAGTCAGTTTAGTGTCTGACACTTGATTTTGGCTCAGGTCATGATCTCAGGGTCATGAGATTGAACCCTGCATCAGACTCTGCACTGAGTGTGGAGCCTGCTTGGGATTCTCTCTCTCCCTCTCCCTCTGCCCCTCCCTACTCTTTCTCTCTCGATCTCTCAATAAAATAAAATCTTTAAAAAAAAAGAAGATACCCAGATGGCGAATAGACACATGAAAAGATGCTCAACATCACTCATCATCAGGGAAATACAAATCAAAACTACAATGAAATGTCACCTCACACCTGTCAGAATGGCTAAAGTCAACAACACAAGAAACAATACATTTGGCAAAGATGAGGAGAAAAGGGAAACCTCTTGCATGGTTGGTGGGATTGCAAACGGGTGCAGCTACTCTGGGAAACAGTATGGAGGGGTTCCTCAAAAATTAAAATAGAACTACCCTATAATCTAGCAATTGTACTACTAGGTATTTATCCAAAGGATACAAAAATACTAATTCAAAGGGATACACACACCCTAATGTGTATAGCAGCATTATCTACAATAGCCAAATTATGGAAACAGCCCAAGTGTCCATTGACTGATGAATGGATAAAAAAGATGTGGTATATATATACATACACAATGGAATATTACTCAGCCATAAAAAGAATGAAATCTTGCCATTTGCAATGACATGGATGGAGCTAGAGAATACTATGCTAAGCAAAATAAGTCAGTCAGAGAAAGACAAATACCATATGATTTCACTCATATATATAATTCAAGAAACAAAGCAAATGAGCAAAGGGGGGTGGAGAGAGAGGCAAACAAGGAAACAGACTCTTAACTATAGAGAACACACTGATGGTTACCAGAGGGGAAGTGGGTGGGTGGGGGATAGGTTAAATAGGTGATGGGGATTAAGGAAGGCATGTGTTGTGATGAGCACTTGGTGTTCTATGGAAGTACTGAATCACTATACTGTATATCTGGAACTAATATTACACCGTATGTTAACTAACTGGAACTAAAATAAAAACTTAAAAAATTTTTGAATGTCCTATTTCACAGAAATGGAAAAGCCAATTCTCAAATTCCTATGAAATTACAAGAGCCTTGAGGAGAGAGATTGGTCAAATTTGGAGGATTTACATTCCCTATTTCAAAACTTACTGTAAAGCTACAAGAATCAAAACACCATGGTACTGGCATAGAATAGACATTTAGACCAATGAAATAAAATTGAAAATCTAGAAATAAAACAACACATCTATGGCCAATTGATTTGGGATGAGGGACCAAAACCATTCAATGGGAGGAAAAATAGTATCTTCAACACATGATGATGGGACAACTGGATAGCCACATACAAAAGAATGAAGTCAGATCCCTACCTCATACTATATATAAAAATTACCTAGAAATAGATCAGTGACCTGATGTAAGACCTAAATTTATAAAACTCTTAAAACATATTGGCAAATCTTCTTGACTTTGGATTTGGCAATGGATTCTTGCATGAGCAAAACTTTAAATTTAAATTTCATCAAAACTTAAAACTTTTGTGTATCAAAGGATATTTTCTGGAAAGTGAAAAGACAACCTACAGAATGGGAGAAAATGCTTGCAATGTATATCTCTAATAAGGGACTAGTATCCAGAATATTTAAAGAACTCTTACAGCAAAAGACAAACAAAATTTTTAAATGCAAAAGGACTTATATAGACATTTTTTCTAAGGTCTACTAATGGGCAAGAAACACGTGAAAAGATGTTCAACAGCATTATTCATTAAGGGAAATGCAAATCAAATCTACAATGAAGTACCATTTCATATTCTCTAAAATGTCTGTACTTAAAAAAAGAAAAAGAAGGCATTAGTTGAAAGATGCTTTGTGAGGGGAGGGAAGATGGAGGAAGAGTAGGGGACCCTTGCTTCATCTGATCCCTTGAATTCAGCTAGATATCTCTCAAATCATTCTGAACACCTGTAATTCAACCTGAGATCTAAGAAAATAATTGCTGCAATTCTACAAATAGAAAAGTGACCACTTTTTGCAAGGTAGGAGGTGCAGAGAAGTGAATCTGAGGGGACATATAGGAAGATAAACCATGGGGGGAAGGAGCATCTGTAAGCCAGCTGCTGGAAAGTGATACAGCAGCAGAGTGCAAAATCTGAACTTTTAGAAATCTGCTCCAGGGAGGGATGTCCTGCCTGAAAGGTGCTCAGGTGGTGAAGCAGGGCAGAATCCTAGGTGGGACAGTGTAGTCTCAGGACCCTGGGGTCACAGAAAGAACTGGGGTGCCTGAGTGCAGCAGAGTTCCCAAGCATTGGATCAGGGAAGCTGGCTATAATCAGCAAGCTGGGGAGTGGGCCCTCAGCTCACTGTTGCCATAAACCATGAACCAAGGCCTGATCAGGTGACCGCTCTCCAAACAGGGGCCCGACAAGCAGCAGAACTGTGGCGACCCTCCTCCCTCCCCTGGGAAGATTGGTGGGGGTGCACACTGCAGGGGTCTGCAGAAATTGGCACATACAAATGTGATTGATTGCTTTTCCCTGAGGGTGCACTGAGGAGTGAGGACTGTGCTCATTCAGCTCCCCAGCTAGAAATCAGGGCAACGCCATTTTAATTCTTTTTTTCCATCCTCTAAAGTGGTGTGGAAAGCCTTCAAGGAACAGAAGCCACATAGAGCAACCCCAAGCAGCTTACACTGAGCCCAGCCCCTGGCATGTGGCAGTGCAACTCTGTCCAGGCAAAGATACCTGAGAATCAGTGCAACAGGCCCCTCCCCCAGAAGACCAGCAGGAACATCAGGCTAATATCAAGTATATGGATCACACAGAACTGAAAAACTCCTGTACTAAGGGAAAATAGAATATAGAATTTGAGGTTTTTTCTCATTAGTCATTAGTCTTTCAGCTTAAAGTTTTCTTTTTCTTTTTTTTTTCTTTTCAACTAGTTTCTTATTTTATCAACTCTTTGTTTTTAAGTCTAATTTTCATTTTTACATTCATATTCTATAGATATATTCTTCATTTTTGGCTTCCTTTCACTTTATTCAATTTTATTTTATTTTTTGTATATATATATAAGTTTTTCTTTCTTTACAATTCTGGGATCTAGTGTCTTCTAACAAAGAGACCAAAATACACCCAGGACCAAGTATATCACCCTGTTTTGTCCACCTGTGAGATTATATTCTCTCTTTTTTCCCTTTTCTTTTCTTTTCTTTTTTTTTTTTTTTTGGTTTTGGATCTCTTCGGATTTGTTTAGTATGTATCTTGTTGGGGTCATGGTTGATATTTTTAATTTTGTTCTCTTGTTCATCTCTTCTTCTGTGGACAAAATTACTAGAAGGAGAAATTCACACACACAAAAAGAAAGAACCAGAGGTAATACTCACTGCCATAGATTTAATCAATATGGATACAAGTAAAATGTCAGACCTAGATTTCAGAAAAATGATTATAATATAAGATACTAACAGGGCTTGTAAGCATAAAAGACCCTAGAGAATCCCTTAGTACAGAAATAAAAGAACTAAAAATCTAATCAGGCTGAAATTAAAAATGCTTTAACTGAGATGTAGCCTAAAATGGAGATTCTAAAGGCTAGGGTAAATGAGGCAGAAGAGAGAGTCGGTGATCTAGAAGACAAAATGTTGGAAAGTAAGGAAGCTGAGGAAAAGAGAGGAAAACAGCTAATGGATCATGAGGGGAGGCTTTGAGAAATCAGTGACACCATAAAGCCAAACAATATTAGAATTATTGGGGTCACAGAGGAAGGAGAAAGAGAGGGACAGAAGGTCCCTCAGATAAAGGGCTAGTATCCAAGATCTATAAAGAACTGATCAAACTCAACACCCCAAAAAACAAATAATCCAGTCAAGAAATAGGCAGAAGATATGAACAGACATTTCTCCAAAGACATCCAAATGGCCAACAGACACATGAAAAAATGCTCCACTTCCCTTGGCATCAGGGAAATACAAATCAAAACCACAATGAGATACTACCTTACACCAGTTAGAATGACTAAAATTAACAAGTCAGGAAACAACAAATGTTGGTGAGGATGTGGAGAAAGGGGAACCCTCTTACACTGTTGGTGGGAATGCAAGCTGGTACAGCCACTCTGGAAAACAGTATGGAGGTTCCTCAAGAAGTTAAAAATAGATGTATCGTATGACCCAGCAATTGTACTACTAGGTATTTACCCCAAAGATACAAGCAAAATGATCCAAAGGGGCACCTGCACCCCAATGTTTAGAGCAGCAATGTCCACAATAGCCAAACTATGGAAAGAGTCCAGATGTTCATCAACAGATGAATGGATAAAGAAGTTATGGTATATATATATGCAATGGAATATTGCTCAGCCATCAGGAAGGATGAATAGTTGCCATTTACATCGATGTGGATGGAAATGGAGGGTATTATGCTGAGTGAAATAAGTCAATCAGAGAAACACAATTATCATATGGTTTCACTCATATGTGGAGTATAAGAAACAGCACAGAGGATCATAGGGGAAGGGAGGAAAAACTGAATGGGAAGTAATCAGAGAGGGAGACAAATCATGAGAGACTCTTAACTATAGGAAACAAACTGAGGGTTGCTGGAGGGGAGGTGGTGGGATGATGGGGTAATAGGGTGATGGGCATTAAAGAGGGCATGTGATGCGATGAGCACTAGGTGTTATATGCAACTGATGAATTATTGAACACTACATCTGAAAGTAATGATGTACTATATGTTGGCTAATTGAATTTAAATTTAAAAAAAGAAAAAGAAGGAAAATATGAAGTGTTGTTGAGGATTTCAAGAAACTAGAACCCTTGTCCATTGAGGAAATGTAAATGGCTCAGTCACAGGGGAGGAATGTTTAGTGCTCTTTCAAAAAGTTAAATATAGAATTATCATATATCCCAGCAACTCCATTCCTAGGTATATACACAGAAAAATTGAAAACAGTTAATCCAGTATATGTACACACATGTTCATGGCAACACTATTTTTAAAAGATTTTATTTATTTGAGAGAGAGAGGAGGAACAGGGGGAGGGCAGAGGGAAAGAGACAAGCAGACTCCCCATTAAGCATGGAACCCAGGACCCCACAATCATGACCTGAGCCAAAATCAGACACTTAACTGATTGACTGAGCCACCCAGGCACCCCAATTCATAGCAACACTATTAACAATAGCCAAAAGGAAGAAATATCCTAAATATCCATCGACAGATGAATAGATAAAGAAATTGTGATACATACATACAATGGAATATTATTGGAATAAAGTAGCAATACATAATACAATGTGGATGAATCTTGAAAACATGCTAAGTGAAAGAAGTTAGACATAAAATGCCATATATTACATGATTCCATTTACATGAAATACCTAGAATAGGAAAATTCATAGAAACAGAAGCTGCCTGGTGGTTGCCTGAGGTGGAATGGGTAGGGAATGGGGAATAACAGACTAATTGGTACAGGTTTTCCATTTGGGGTGATAAAAATGTTACGGAACTAAATATAGGTGGTGATTACACAACATTGTGAATGCACTAAATGCCACAGAATTATCTTTAAAATGGCTAATTTTACATTATGTGAATTTCATCTCAATTAAAAAGAAAAGTCAATAAAAGACATTGAGATTGCAAAAGAACAAATAAAATATCTTTATCTGAAGATGACTGCCTATGTAGAAAATTACAAAGAATCTAAAAAGACAAAAAACAAAACAAAACAAAACAAAAACCAGCCCCAAATCTCCTAAAACTAGTATGAATTCAGTAATGTCACAGGATATAAGATCAACACATAACCAATTGCATTTCTACCACCTAGCAATAAACACACTGTAATTGAATTTTAAAACACAATTTAAAATGTATACTTAGTTATAAATGTAACAAAATATATGAAGGACCTACATCCTTCTAATTACAAAATGCTAATGAAATAAATAATTTTTTTTTAATGTTCTGGTTGCTCAACATAGTGAAGATATCAGTTCTCTCCAAAATGATCTACACAATTCCTTTCAAAATCCCAGCTCTATGTTTTGAAGACATAGATAAACTTATTATAGACTATGTAGAAAGGCAAAGGAATGGCAATAGATAAAATAATTTTGAAACAAAAAAGAACAGAGTTAGAAATCACTCTCTTCAATGTTAAAAAAATTCCTATATAGCTAACATAATTAACACAGTGTGGCTCTAGCAGAAAGATATACACATAGACCAATGAGACAGAATAGTAAATCCATAAATAGACCCATACATATAAACCTGACATTTCATAAAGGTGAAAAAGCAATTCAATGGAGAAAAGATGGTCTTTTGTCAAATGGTGCTGGAGTAATTGGATAATTCATAGGTACCAAAAAAAAAAAAAAAAAAATCAACCCAAACCTCACACCTTCCACAAACATTAACTCAAAGTGGATCATGGATTGAAATGTAAAATATAAAACTATGAAACATTACAAAAAATATAGGATAAAATCTTTGGGATCTAGGGCTAGGCAAAGAATTCTTAGATATGTTGCTAAAAAAAAATAATAAATGAAAGAAAAATGATAAATTGGAGTTTATCAAAATAAAAAAGTTTACTTTAGTGAAAGACCCTGTTAAAGGAAGAGAAGACAAGCTACAGGCTGGGAGAATATACTTGCTAACGCTGTACTTAATAAAAGTCCCTATCTACAATATGTTTTAAAATTCTGAAAGCTCAACATTAGAAAAACAAGCCAACCAGAAAATGGCCAAAATATATGAATAGACATTTCATCAAATAGGAAATAATTATGGCACATAAGCACATGTAAACATGTTCAACATTATTAATCATTACAGAAATGCAAATTAAAATCACAAGAAAATATAACTATACGCCAATTAGAATCGCTAAAATAAAGAAGTGTTAAGCAAGATGGCAGACTAGGAAGCTCCAGGCCCTCATTCTCCCAAGGAAACATTAAAAATACAATTAGAGACTGACTAATGTAATTTTATAGGAGTTCTGGAAACCAAACTCTACAGCAACCAAGCAAATGCACAATGAAGAAAAAGCCACATTCAAATGGTAGGAAATGTCGAGGCATTTTAAATTCATCCTCACCCCACCTTCTCCCAGATGCACAGCATGGTTGAGAGGAAATAACCCAATTCCCCGTTCCCTCCCTCAGACTGGAAGGACTAATCTGTGCACTACCTGAAGAACTGGTTTCTGTCTTGCCCAACTCAAAGCTCAGAGAGGGAACAGCATAGCTCAGAACTCAGATTGGCAGAACTCACGTAAGGCAGTGGAGGACACAATAGCACATGAAAAATGCAGACCCATGGACACCTGGAGCAAGAATTACAGGCAAAGGAACACAAAAGAACATCTAAGGCCCTAAGAGGCTTTGATGAGATTCTTTGGGAAGTTAACACATTTAAGGGCAGTCATTTATTCTGGAGAAATTAGAAGGAAAAATTGCACACATATGGCTGAAGCAAGATGCATGTCCAAAAAGAACTGAGAAAGTGTTAGTTTTATGCCAGACAAATCTCAAGGCTAAAGACATGCCCTGCTAATTACTGAAGGTCTTTCATGTTTGTCTGCAAAGACAAGGAGAGGTGGCTGTTTTCCCCTACGCCCAATTTTCAACAAAAGATCACAAAACATACACAGAAACTAAGGGCATATTCAAAGCAGCAAAATAAATCTCCAAAAGCCATCCTTGAAGAAACACAGGTTCTGGACTTACTAGACAATGTCTTTAAAACAAGTGTCTTAAGTGCTCAGAAATAAAGGGAAACTTGGACAAAGACTAAAGGAAATCAGGAAAATAATATATGAACAAAATAATACTGAACAAAGAGATAGTAATAGTAGAAGGGAGCCAAAAAGTAATTCTGGAGCTGAAAATACAATGAACTGAAAAATTTACTAGACAGGTTCATCAGCAGACTTGAACAGACAGAAGAATCAGTAAACTTGAAGGCAGGTCATTTGAAATTACTGAGTCTGAGGAGCGAAAAGAAAAAAAAAATGAAGAAAAGTGACTAGAATATGAGGGACTTATAGGACACCATCAAGAGATCAATGTATACATGATAGGAATCCCAGAGGAAGAGAGAGATAAAGGGGCAGAGAGATTATTTGAAGAAAATTTCCAAAATTTGAGGAAAAAACAAAGCTCTACAAATTCAAGAAGCTCAGCAATCTCGAGTAGGATAAATCCAGAGACACACACCAAGACACATTATAACTGCACTGGGAAGAGCCAAACACAAAAAGAGAATCTCAAAAGCTGAAAAACAGTTGAGCTACTCAGCACGTACAAGGAATCACAAGTAAGATTATTAGTGGATTTCTCAGGAGAAATTTTGCAGGACAGAAGGCAATTCGATTATATATATTTTAAAAAGAAGAAAAGAGGAAGAAGGAGGAGGAGGAGAAAAAATGTCAACTGAGAATTTTATATCTGACAAAACAGTTCTTTAAAAATAAGAAAGAAATTAAGGAATTCCCAAACAAGCTGAGGGAAGTCATTGCTACTAGATCTGCCCACAAGAAACGTTCAAAGAAGTCCTTCAAGTTGAAATGGAAGGACACTAGACCTCCCCTGTGAAACTCCTAGAAGCTCCTAGAGCAGAGAGATACAGATCATTGACAAGAGTCATTTTATTTTTACTATTTTTGACACACAATGTTATGCCAGTTTCAAGTGTACCACACAGTATTTTGACAACTGCAGACATTATACTGTGCTCACCACAAGTGTAGCTACCATCTGTCACCATACAACACTATTACAGCACCACGGACTATATTCCCTGCACTGTACCTTTTATCCCCATGATTATTCATTCTGCAACTGGAAGCCTGTACCTCCTACTCCCACGTACCATTTTGCCCATCCCTCCACCCTCCTCCTCTCTGGCAACCACCAGTTTGCTCTGTATTTATGGATCTGTTTCTGCTTTTTTTTGTTTATTCATTTGTTGTTTTTTAGATTCTACACATAAGTAAAATTATATAGTATTTTCTCAGTCTTATTTCACTTAGCATAATACCCTCTGGGTCCATCTGTGTTGTCACAAACAGCAAAATTTCATCATTCTTTATGGCTGCATATATCCCATTATGTATATATACCACATCTTTTTTATCTGCTCATTTGTCCATGGACACGTGGGTTACTTCCATGTCTTGCCTATTGTAAATAATGTTGCAATAAACATAGAGGTGCATATATCTTTTCAAAATAGTGTTTTTGTTTTCTGTAGGTAAATACCCAGTAGTGGAATTGCTGGATAATATGGTAGTTCTATTTTTAATTTTTTTTTTTAGGTTTTTTTTTTTTTTTTTAAGATTTTATTTATTTGCGAGAGAGAGAGAATGAGAGACAGAGAGCATGAGAGGGAGGAGGGTCAGAGGGAGAAGCAGACTCCCTGCTGAGCAGGGAGCCCGATGTGGGACTCGATCCCGGGACTCCAGGATCATGACCTGAGCCGAAGGCAGTCGCTTAACCAACTGAGCCACCCAGGCGCCCCTATTTTTAATTTTTTGAGAAACCTCCATACTGCCTCCCACAGTGGCTGCACCAATTTACATTCCCACCAATAGTGCACAAGGGTTCCTTTTTCTCTACATCCTCACCAACTTATTTCTTGTCTTTTTTACTTTAGTCACTCTGACAGTTATGAGGTGATATCTCATTGCGGTTTTGATTTGTATTTCCCTGATGATCAGTGATGTTGAGCATCTTTTCATGTGTCTATTGGCCATCTGTATGTCTTCTTTGGAAAAATGTGTCTTTAGGTCTTCTGCCCATTTTAACTGCATTATTTGTTGTTGTTTTTGGTGTTGAGTCATCTTAAGTTCTTTATATATTTTTGGTATTAACCCCCATAAGGTATATCATTTGCAAATATCTTCTCCCATTCAGTAGGTTGTCTTTTTGTCCTTTGATTGTTTCCTTCACTGAGCAAACCCTTTTTATTTATTTTTATTTTGATGTAGTCCCAAGTTTATTTTTCCTTTTGTTTCCCTTGCCTCAGGAGAACTATCTAGAAAAACGTTGCTATGGCTGATGTCAAAGACGTTACTGCCTATGTTTTCTTTTAGGAGTTTTATGGTTTCAGGTCTCACATTTAGGTCTTTAATCCATTGTGAGTTTATTTTTGTGCATGGTGTAAGAAAATGGTCCAGTTTCATTCTTTTGCATGAAGCTTTCCAGTTTTCCCAGCACCATTTGTTGAAGAGACTGCCTTTTCCCCATTGTATATTTTTGCCTCCTTGGTCATAGATTAGTTGACCACGTAAATATGGGTTTATTTCTGGGCTCTCTATTCTGTTCCATTGATCTATGTGCCTTTTTTGTGCTGGTATCATACTATTTTGATTACTACACCTTTGTAGTATATCTTGAAACCTAGGATTGTGATACCTCCAGCTTTGTTCTTCTTTCTCAAGATTGCTTTGGTTGTTATTCACAGTCTTTGTGGTTCTATACAAATTTTAGTATTACTTGACATCAGTCTTGGCAGTGCTTTTCTGGATGACATTGAAGGCACAAGTAACAAAAAAAAGAATTAACAAGTGGGACCACATCAAATTAAAAATTTCTTCACAGCAAAAGAAACAATCAATAAAAATGAAAAGGAAACCTACAGAATGTGAGAAAATATTTACAAACCACCTATCTGACAAGGGGTCAATATCCAAAATATATAAGGAAATCGATTGCAAAATATTCTGATTACAAAATGGGCAGAGGAGACTTCTGGGGAAGATGGCAGAGTAGGAGAACTCCAAGCTCACCTTGTTCCACAGTTACAAGTAGATAACACCCACATGAGTGTAAATAACCCAGAAAATGACCTGAAAACTGGCAGAACACAATTTCCACAGCTAACTGTAGAGAAGAGGTCACATGAAGGAGGGTAGGAAGGGCAGACACACAGGACTGTCCTCAGGAAGGAGAGATGGCATGAGTGCAGAGAAAGGAGAGAAACAAACCCTCACACTAGGTGCCCCAGGCACAGGGAACCCACAGGAGGTAGACGAATCCAGTAACATTCAAATTTGAAAACCAGAGGGGCTGAATTTCATGAGTTTTTACAATCTGTGGGGCTTAACACTTGGGACTTTAAAAATTACAGGCTCAGCTCTGGAAGAGCTAGAGGGTGATAGAAAATGGAGTCCCCGGCCTTAAAAAGATAGCACAATAAACAGCCCTGTGGAGATAGAGCAAAAAAGCAGCAGTTTGAAAAATGTCTGGGGTACATGGGAGGGATATTTGTTTACTCATCTCAGAGCATGTGCTGTAGGGGCAGGGATCATTGGACACTTCTCCAAGAACAAAAGAGCTGGCAAGCACCATCCCCACCCCCGCCCCAGCCTGCCCCAGCCTTAACACACAGACACCTCTGAAAACTAGTGCAGCACCAACATGCACAACCTAACCTTCTAACAGTGTGCTGTGCCCCTGTGATCTCCGGTGGACAGAGCCCCTTCCAGCTGGCCTCATTCCCACAGCAGACCAGCACAAACTTTGCTAACACTGCATGCCCTGCCCTATATTCTTCTGTGGATCTGCCCCTAGAGCCAGGCCTTGGTTCCAGGTACCCCCCACCCCCACCCCACAGCAGACCAGTGGACCTTGCTGGCACTGTCTCCCACCCCCATGTCCTCCTATGGACCTGCCTTCTTAAATACACCTTTGGCCAAGCCCATCCGAAGTGGTGCCATAAGCCTAGCAGTGTGCAAGCAGTCCCGATAGGGGCCAGCACCACTCCAAAGTGACTCCTGCCCCAGAGAGAGGGGAAGAATACCACCCACAGCTGTCCAACTGAGGCCCCAGCAGTAGACTAGGAGTAGACACTAGTTCTGACTACAGGCCCCACCCACCAATAAAAGCTTCTCTGAGACGACACAGGGAGAGTGCCCTGCAGTTCTGTGCTACTGAATCTCTGACAAAGGCCTGGTCTGATTCACTTCAAGCCCAAGGCAGCCCCAGGCTGGCCCACTAACAACAAAGGACCAAACCCTGCCCTCAATAATGGCAAAGAGAGCCACTGCAGATGACTGGTCTGAAGACAAACACAACTCAACCATAACAGTAGGGCACACACAACACACAAAGGAGACACTTCTGAAACACCAGGTTCGGTAAGCAGAGGATACTGTACTGCAGGACGCTATAGGACCTCTTCCTCGTAAGACCATGACTTTCAAGAACAGGAAATGTAGCTGACTTTCCTAACACATAGAAACAGACACAGAGAGTTAGACAAAATGAGGAGACAGAGGAATATGTCCCAAATGAAAGGACAGAACAAAATCACAGCAAGAGAGCTAAACAAAACAGTGATAAGTAATATGTTTGATAGAAAATTTAAAGTAATAGTCATAAAGATATTCCCTGGACTTGAGAAAAGAGTGGAGAACCTCAATGAGACCTTCAAAAAGGAGAATACATAAAAAAGAACAAGTCAGAAATGAAGAACTGAGTAACTGAAATTAAAAATACATTAGAAGGAATAAAAAGACTACAGGAAATAGAAGAACAGATCAGTGACTCTGGAGATATCCAGATCCAGGAGCACAGACAGCCCCCAACAAAATCAACCCAAGGAGTTCTACACCAAGACATGTGGGAATTAAAATGGCAAAAAAGTGGTGATAAAGAAAGGATTTTAAAAGCAGCAAGAGAGAAAACAGTTGCATATGAGGGGAACCACATTAGGCTATCAGCTGATTTTTCAGTAGGACTTTGCAGGCCAGAAGGGAATGGCATGATATATATATCCATGTTGAAGGAAAAAACATGCAGCCAAGAATACTCTATCCAGCAAGGCTATCATTCACAATAGAAGATAAAGTGTTTCCCAGATGAACAAAAGTTAAAGGAATTAATGACCACTAAACTGACCCTACAAAATATGTTAAAGGGGACTCTTTGAGTGGAAAAGAAAAACCATAAGTAGGAGTAAGAAAAGTAGATGGCACAAAAGCAGTAAAAATAAGTATCTCTGTGAAAATCAGTCAAGAGATTCACAAAATAAAAGGATGTAAGGTATGACATCATATACCTAAAATGTGGAGAGGAGATGAGTAAAGAATGGGTTCACACTGAAATGATCACCAACTTAATATAGACTGCTATATGCAGAAGATGTTACATATAAACCTAATGGTAACCACAAATAAAAAAACAGTAATAGATATGCAAAGAATAAAGAGTGAGAAGAAAGGAACAGAGAAGAACTACAAAGCAACCATAACAAGAAAATGGTAATAAGTACTTACCTATCAGTAATGATGTCACTGTAGATTTTTCCCTTTCAGCATTAAAAAAACTAATGTAACACTGTATGTTAACTATACTGGAATTTTAAAAAAATATATTACTTTGAATGTAAATGGACTCCAATCAAAAGACACAAGGTGACAGAATGGATTAAAAAACAAGACCCATCTATATGCTGTCCTACAAGAGACTCAGTTCAGACCTAAAGACACATAGAGACAGAATGAAAGTGAGGGGATGGAGAAACATTTATCATGCAAGTGAATATCAAAAGAAAGCCAGAGAAGCAATACTTACATCAGAAAAAACAGACTTTAAAACAAATAGATTTGTAATAAGAGAGAAAGAAGGACACTTATATAATCATAAAAGGAACAATCCAACAAGAAGAAATAACAATTGGGGCGCCTGGGTGGCTCAGTCGGTTAAGCGGCTGCCTTCGGCTCAGGTCATGATCCCGGGGTCCTGGGATCGAGTCCCGCGTCGGGCTCCCTGCTCAGTGGAGAGTCTGCTTCTCCCTCTCTCTCTGCCTGCCTCTCTGCCTACTTGTGCTCTCTATCTCTCTCTCAAATAAATAAATAAAATCTTTAAAAAAAAAAAAGAAGAAATAACAATTGTAAATATTTATGCACCAACATAGGAGCACCCAAATACATAAACCAGCTAATAACAAATATAAAGATATTAATCAATAATAATACAATAATACCAGGGCACCTTAACACTCCACTTACATCAATGGACAGATCATCCAAACAGAAAATCAACAAGGAAATTGGCTTTGAATGACCCACTGGACCAGATGGATTTAACAGACATGTTTAGAACATTCCATCCTAACATAGCAGAATACACATTCTTTTCAAATGCACATGGGACATTCTCCAGAATAGATCACATATTAGGCCACAAGTCTCAACAAATTCAAGAAGATCCAAAGTCATACCATGCACCTTCTCTGACCAAAATGCTATGAAACTGGAAGTCAACCACAAGAAAAAAAATCTGGAAAGACCACAAATACATGGAGGTTAAATAATCTACTAAACAATGAATGGCTCAACCAGGAAATCAAAAAAGAAATAAAAAAATAAATAAATGGAAATAAGAGAAAATAAAAACACAGTGGTCCAAAACTTTGGGATACAGCAAAAGTGGTCCTAAGAGGGAAGTATATAGCAATACAGGCCTACCTTGAGAAGCAAGAAACATCTCAAATAAACAACACAACCTTACACCTAAAGGAACGAGAAAAAGAACAAAGCCTAAAGCCAGAAGAAGGGAAATAATAAAGATTAGAGCAGAAATAAATGATATAGAAACTAAAAAACAAACAAAATAGAACAGATTAATGATATCAGCATCCTATACCTTGAAAAGATCAAAACTGATAAATCTTCAGCCAGACTCATCCAAGGCCGGGGTGGGGTGGGGGGCTCAAATAAACACTATTAAAAATGAAAGAGAAGAAATAACAACTAACACCACAGAAATACAAAGGATTATAAAAGAATATTTTGAAAAATTAAATGCCAACAAATTAAACAACCTAGAAGAAATGTATAAATATCTAGAAACATATAACCTCTCAAAACTGAATCAGGAAGAAATTGAAAATTTGAACAGACCAATTACCAAAAATAAAATTGAATCAGTAATCCAAAAAACTCCCAACAAACAAAAGTCCAGGACCAGGCAGACGCACAGGTAAATTCTACCTTTCTACCAAATATTAAAGAGTTAACATCTATTTTTCTCAAACTATGCAAAAAAAAAAAAAAAAGAGAGAGAAGATGTCAAAATTTTCCAAATTCATTGTATGAGGCCAGCATTATCCCAATACCAAAATAAAAACCAGATAAAGAGACTACAAAAAGGGGTGCCTGGGTGGCTCAGTCATTAAGCGTCTGCCTTCGGCTCAGGTCATGGTCTCAGGGTCCTGGGATCGAGCCCCGCGTCGGGCTCCCTGCTCAGCGGGAAGCCTGCTTCTCCCTCTCTCACTCCCCCTGCTTGTGTTCCTGCTCTCACTGTCTCTCTCTCTGTCAAATAAATAAATAAAATCTTAAAAAAAAAAAGAGACTACAAAAAAAGAGAACTACAGGCCAGTATCTCTGATGAATATTGATGCAAAAATCCTCAACAAAATATTAGCAAACTATACCCAACAATACATTTTAAAAAATCATTCACCATAATCAAGTGGGATTTACTCCTGGAATGCAAGTGTGGTTCAATATTCGCAAACCAATCAATGTGATATGTCACATCAACAAGAGAAATGATAAAAACCATATGACCATTTCAATAGATTCAGAAAAAGCATTTGACAAAGTACAACATCTATTCATGATAGAAACCCTCAACAAAGAGGTTTTAGAGGACCCACACCTAACATCATCCTCAATGGTGGAAAACTGAGAGCTCTTCCCCTAAGCTCAGGAACAAGATAGGGATAACAGATAACAAAAAGAAAAGAAAAAGAAAAGGTAGTCAAATTGGTAAGGAAGAAGTAAAACTTCACTATTTGCAGATGACATGATACTATATATAGAAAACCCAAGACTCCACACACACACAAAAACAACTACTAGTACTGATAAATGAATTCAATAAGGTCACAGAATACAAAATCAATATACAGAAATCCACTGCATTTGCATACACTAATAATGAAACAGCAGAAAGAGAAATTAAGAAAACAATCCCATTTACAACTGAGCCAAAATAATAAGCTTAACCAAGCAGATGAAAGACTGATACTCAGAAAACTATAAAACATTGAGGAAAGAGATGAAGAGGATACAAACAAATGGAAAGACATTCCATGCTCATGGGCTGGAAGTACAAATATTGCTAAAATGTCCATACTACCCAAAGCAATCTACAGATTTAATGCAACCCACAGATTTAATGCAATCCCTATCAAAAGACCAACAGCATTTTTCACAGAACTAGGGAATCCTAAAATTTATATGGAATCACAAAAGATCCCAAATAGCCAAAGCAGTCTTGAAAAAGAACAAAACTGGAAGTATCACAATCTCAGATTTTAAAATACACTACAAAGCTGTAGTAATCAAAACAGTATGGTACTGGCACACACACACACACAAAACAGATATATAGATCAATGGAACAGAATAGAGAGCCCAGAAATAAACCCACAATTAATCTTCAACAAAGGAGGAAAGACTATACAGTGGGAAAAGAGTCTTTTCAACAAATGGTGTTGGGGAAACTGGACAGCAACATGCAAAAGAATTAAACTGAAATGCCTTCTTACACCATATACACAAAAAAGTAAATTCAAAATGGATTAAAGATCTAGATGTCTGAGCTGAAACCCAAAAAATCCTTGAAGAGAGCACAGACAGTAATTTCTGACATCGGTCATAGCAACATTTTTCTAGATATGCCTCCTCAGATAAGGGAAACAAAAGCAAAAATAAACCACTGGGACTTCATTAAAAAAAAAAAAAGCCTCTGCACAGCAAAGGAAACAATCAACTAAAAGACAACTTGCAAAATGAGAGAAGATATGTGCAAATGATGTATCAATAAATGGTTAGTATCTGAAAAATAGAAAGAACTTCTATAACTTAACACCCAAAAAACAAATAATCCAATTAAAAAATGGGCAAAAGACATGAACAAACATCTCTCCACAGAAGACATCCAACAGAAACCTGAAAAGATGCTCAACATCACTCATCATCAGAGAAATGCAAAACAAAACTACAATGAGATTTATCAACTCACACCTGTCAGAATGGCTAAAATCAAAACCACAAGAAACAACTGTTGGTGAGGATGTGGAGAAAGGGAACCCTCGTGCACTGTTGGTGGGAATGCAAACTGGTGCAGCCACTCTGGAGAACAGTATGGAGGTTCCTCAAAAAGTTAAATAATAGAATTAACAAATGATATAGTAATTTCACTATTGGGTATTTACCCAGAGAATACAAAAACACTAATTTGAAGAGATACATACACCCAGATGTTTATTGCAGAATTATTTATAGTGGTCAAGATATGGAAGCAACCTAAGTGTCCATTGATAGGTGAAATGGATAAAAGATGTGGTACCTTTTATACAATGGAATATTACTCAGCCATAAAAAATGGAAATCTTGACATTTGCAAAAACATGAAGGGATCTAGAGGGTATAATGTTAAGTGAAATAAGTCAGAGAAAGACAAACACAATCTGATTTCACTCATATGTGGAATTTAAGAAACAAAATAAACGAATAGAAAAAAAAAAAAAGATAAACCAAAGAACATTCTTATCTATAGAGAACTGATGGGGAGGGGAGTGGAGGAGGGGTGAACTAGGTGAAGGGGATTAACAGTACACTTATCATGATGAGCACCGAATGATGTATAGAATTGTTGAGTCACTATATTGTACACCTGGAACTAATATAACACTGTATGTTAACTATACTGGAATTAAAGTTTTAAGAAAACAGAGGACTTCAATAGACATTCTGTAAGGAAGACATACAAATGGCCAACAAGTACATTAAAAAGTGCTCAACATCACTAATTATCAGGGAAATGCAAATGAAAACAATGAAATATAATTTTCCACCTGTTAGGATGGCCATCATTAAACAGCAATAGATAAAATTGTTGGCAAGGATGTGGTGAAGAGAGACCCTGTGCATTGTTGGTAGAATATAAAATTGTGCAGCCACCATGATAAACAGTATGGGGGCTCCTCAAAAAATTAAAAATAGAACTACCATATGATCCATCAATCCCACTTCTAGGTATCTACCCAAAGGAAATGAAATCAGAATCTTGAAGAGGTATCTGTTCTCCTATGTTCACTGCAGCAATATTCACAATAGCCAAGGTATGGAAACCACCTATGCGCACTGACAGATGAATGGATATAAGTATGGTATGTATGTGTCATCAACTATTATAGGCATGTGAAAGAAGGAAATCTTGCCATTTATGATAACGTGAATGAACTTGGAGAACATTATGCTAAATGAAGCTAGACGCAGAAAAAAAAATATTGCATGATATCACTTATATGTAGAATTTTACATAGAGTGTAGAATGGTGGTTGCTAGGGGCTGGGACATGTAGGAAGTGGGGAAATATTGGTCATAGGGTTAACTTTCTTTAAACTTTAACTTTGTTATAAAATGAGTAGGTTCTAGAAATCCACTGTATGCATGGTGACTGTAATTAATAATGTATTATATACTTGAAATTTGCTATGAGTAGATCTTAAGAGTTTTCAACACAAATGGTAAGTCTGGGAGGTGACGGATATGCTAACTTGTGGCAATTGTTACATAAGGTATGCTTACATCACACCACCAATCGTACACCTTATATATATGTAATCTTGTGCCAATCCCTGCCACAAGTCATGCTCAGATTCAGGTTCTACTGCAGCCTCCAGATGCCAGAGATCCAGTCTTTAGCACCCTCATCTCAGCCATAAGACTCCTTCCTAGCGGATGGCCTCAGCACCTTCTTCACTCCTCCCCAACAGGTAAGCACACTTGGGGGCTTGCCCTGGACTTCCCTGAGTGAGGTGGGATCCCATTAGGGAGCTTTCCACTGCAAGTAACAGCACATCCGCTCATTGTGGCGTAGTTTTTCTCACATAACTGAAGTGTGGAGTGGGCAAATACTGGCGTTGTCCCTAAAGCTCAGTGATGTCACAACTCTAGGTTGGCATGGCATCCCTCTCATGGTCACAGATGGCTGCAGTAGCCCTGGTCATCACACAACCGTGTTTGAAGGTAAGCAGCAGGGTACAGCACAAGGCAGTTTCTCCTCCACAACCTTCTGAAGGATCCCTTGTGCCCTCCACCACTCCTTACAGCTCATGGGTGGGATCCAAGCACAACCTATCCCTAGACCAAGAGCTAGGGCACCTCCCCAGAGGTCCCAGCACCTCCCTGTGGGTAGTCACAGCTCTCCTCCAGCCATCATGGCTGAAATACCACCTCGTACCCAGGCTTCCCTGGACACTTTGTGTTCTCCCCAGGCTGTGCTCTGGGGACAGGCGGCAAACCCACCACCTGCTGCCCCTGGGCTCCCACCAGGCCCGCTCCAAAGAGTGGAGCCCAGGGACTGCTCCCCAGCACCCACCAGTCCCATCCCCACCTACCTTACTGCCTGCTTCCTGGGCAGAGACAGTTCATCACGCCTTTCCCTCTACTCTGCAGCTACAACGCGACTCACTGCCCTCAGTCCTCCAGGTTTACCTCTTGACGTTTATACAAAATGCCAAAAAATCATTTCAGGTACCTGCTTTTGCCACTGATTTTCCAGTTGACTTTGGCATTCAGAGCCAAGAATCCGTCCCCTGGTCATTGCTGTTCCGTGTCTGCTTCTATGGGGCAACAAGCTAAGCTTCTGAGCCTAATTCCAGTGGCGGAAGAACTTCAAGCAAAGGGAGAAACGATGTGCTTTAAGACGATAGTGGTCAGGTGTCGGTGGAGCGAAGTTTGGAGGGGGAGGAGCAGGGTTATGTGAACTCCGTACTTTCTGCTGCATTTGCTGTGAACCTAGAACGTTTTTTTTTTTTTTTTAATATTTTATTTGAGAACAAGAGCATGTGAGTGAGGGGCAGAGGGAGAAGCAGACTCCCCACTGAGCAGGAAACTGTGGGGGGGGGGGGGCTTGATCCCACGACCCCAGGATCATGACCTGAGCCGAAGGCAGACACTTAAGCCCGACTAAGCCACCCATGTGCCCCAAACCTAAAACTGTTCCAAACAAAACGTTAAGGGGGGAAATGCCTTATTAGCTCTAGTTCTGTACCAGGCCAAGGGCCCACACAGGCCTCCTGAGCAGCTCAGCTGCTCACTGGAGAGGTGGAGCCCCACAGCCCTTCCGACTAGACCTCCTGCCTCAGCTGGAAATCTGCTGTGCAAGTGTTAATGGCAGGTGTGGATCAGGGCCTACTCACCCTCTCTACATTCCTTCCTAACACCCTCTGCTCCAATTCCCTGCACGCCTCCTCCTCTGTCTCCTTGCTGGGGAAATGGCCTGCCCACATGTGACAATCACCCACTGTTGGCAGAGGGGTCAATAGGCGGCACTGCCCAGAACTCCTCAAAAGGCTGCCAGGCAGTTTAGAGCAGTCTCCGTGACAAAAAGGGGACATCTCGAGAAGGGAAACCACGTGCTGAGGATGGAAGAGAAGCTAGAGCTTTTAGGATGTTGGTCAGGATGCTTCCTACAGGCTTGGTATTTCTTTGAAACACTGATTTCTCTAACCCCCAGTCTTCACAGCCACTACTCTACCCCTACACCCTCTTCCTTAGGGAAAAATAGCCTTTAAACTGAAATTGTCAGTTATGGGTTTCAAACAAGAGGCAGGATCTCAGCATCCACATCCAGCAGATGCTTCCCTCAGGCGGGCCATCCAACCAGCTGACATTGCTGAGCACCACTGGCCAATGCTCAGGGGGCCCCCTCAGCTCCCCTCTCACCAAGACCCCAACAGTGGAAGGCTGTTGTGGAAGGAAACAAAATGGGGGGGGGGAGCAAGGGAGCAAGAACACATGGAAAGTCAGTTCAGTGGTATGGAGGAAAAAATGAGGTCTGGTTGGCATGGCCCATGAGGATGGTTGGAAATAATTCAGAATACTTTTAGAAGCAAAAGCAGAAGAAATCTGAAATGTTGATGAATCACCCCCAATCTTAGTATATAGCCAGTACCATTTCCACTTTCTCGCTTTCCCTATGCATTTTTCACTCAAATCAGTGTACACAAAATTTATGTATTTTTGCTCATCAACTGAAATCTTTCAAATCTTTTATTTTAAAAGGATACACAATGTAAAAAGCATCTTGGAAGCCACATCCAACTATCTCAATTTACAGAGAAACTTAAAGCCCCAGAGCTGTAGACTATGCCTAGAACCCACCTCCTGACCTTTCCTCCCCTGAACATCCTCTAAGGGCGACAGGATGTGCAACTCCACTGAATGCCCCTTCAACCTTTCCACTCTGGAACCTTCTAATCACTGTTCCAAGTAGTTTGCAATAAATTAAATCTAGTGCTGGGATGCTAATGCACACACATCCCATGCTCAACAGATGTTTGAACCATACTGGGGAACTGAGGAAGGACAGCAATTTTTGCAAGGTTCTATCTGCTTGAGGAGATACAAAAAAATTACTCCCAAGAAAGTGGGGGCATCCCAAGCATATATAATTGCGTGCACAGAGACACAAGCGCTTGTAAAAATGGAAATGTTGGATATGGCTCATTAGCTTTATTAATGTACATCTGTGAATAGTATGATTAGCAAATTACTGTGCATAAAAAAACGAAATTAAGTACTTTAAGAGATTTTAAAACAAGTCTAAATACTTAAATACATCTAGTTCTGCAAGGATGGAGATGAAAGTTAAGAATGATTTTAGAACCACAAGTTTTAAAAGTAGTATTTTATTGAAAAGATACTTAATGCCCATGCACACATTTAAGATTCAATCACAGGGTTACATACCATAATGGTGCTCAAGGCAATGATGGATTCCCACAACATGCAACACCACCCTAAGAGCTGCCCAAACTTTAAGTCCAGACCCAGACCCTCGCAAGATAAATACCTGCACACACAGTGTAGGGAGCAGCAGGTGTCTCGATGGCCTGACCCGGTGCCTTCATTAAGTTTAACGGGGGAAGCAGCTGGCAGTTTCTAGATCAGAAACGGCAACTTGACCAAAACCCAAAAACCTGTTTTCCAAAACTTTCCAGTGACCTCCAAGTGAGGCACATAAGCAACCAGGTATTCCTTGGAGTCCTGCATTCTAACTCTGTAGTAACCAACGCTGGCACTGGCTGTGTGGTCTGTTAAGTCACTAACATGGGCACAGCTATTCCTGCAACATTTTTACTTCTAAGAAAACTCGCAGGAAGAACTGTGCTTACACCGAACAAGGTGACAAGGAACAGGTTACTGAGGAATAATAAGGCCCTAAGAAAGGCAGCAGGTCGTATAGTTACCTCCTTGTGGGCAAAATCCCTGCCCTAAAACTATGCAACCTACTACCTCTTCCTAGGAACCCATTTTTTCCATGCTGGTCTTCTACTTGGCAGCTGTACTTCAAATTAACCTGTCAAATCAGGCCGTATTCTTTGGGTTTTATTCCAAATTCTAATCAATTAGAATTTCTTCACTGAGGCTTTTAAATAAAAGTTACTGGCCATGACCTTGGTAAAATTCACAAATGCATTTGCTTAAAAATAAGCCTCTTGTTCAAAAGAACAAAAATGCAATTATATCAGAAGATGCAAAATCTCAGAAGCCTAATATCTCCCAGCCCACCACATATTGTTGGAGCCAAAGACTTTTTAAAAACAAAGGATTACCAAAACTTAAGTATCTAATTTCACAAAATCTCCAGCCTCTCTTGAGCCACTGGAAAATGAGGTGACACTGTATGTGTAAATGCTGTTTGCCACCTTCCACTGGAGCACATTAACTTACCAAGTTCCCTTTGGACACCAAGTGTTTCCTACTTCCAGCCAGGCCCCTTCCTGGGCCCCGGGATATGAGTTAAGTGCTTTCACAGACTGTAGCAGTTCTCCACAACTTGATTTACTTACTGGGCTTGGCTTATAGTAAGGATATGAAGTGGGCCCTTGTTAATTAATGAAAGATACAGATTCATGTTTCTCCAGACCTTAATCATTCCAACTGCAGAGTGGCCAGGACGTCCAGACCAGAGGCAACATGTGTCACAAAACCCCAAAACCCCAAGACTCCACTAGCCACACAGTGAATTACTCACCTTATCAGCTTCACAAAAATTAAGCCGAAGAGATTTCTTGAACGTTCCCACTTTTCTTTGGCACACCAAAAGGTAAGAACATAAAGGGTCTCCCCCCTCCCCTGTATGTCCTGTTTCTAACAAAAACAAACTCTGGACTATGCAGGTGTCCCATCTAAACCCCAGGGATAAAATAAAAAGCATAAATTCAGCCCAGAGAGATCACCTGGGCCGGGCCCACCCAAAAGAATTGGATGTTTTCTCTAACACAAAGTTCCTGCTGCCAATGGCAATGCACTAGAATTATCTTATAAGATTCGGAACAGATCGAGGAAACATTTGGGAAGAGGTTACCTTTCCCTCACCTCCATACGTTGCTGCTTTCTCTTCTCCCAAAACAAAATAAACACAAGTGCTTTTAACAGGGAGCTTTTAGTATTGCTTGATTACAAAGGCCCAAGGTAGGATACGGTTTGGCCACTGAAGAAGGCTGAAACACTGGCCTTCGGGGGTGTTAAAACTCAAATAGCCCTTTCTAGCATGATCCTCACATTTTCCTTTAAAACAACCAACTATGGATTTCCCCATCTGACAGCTTCAGGGGATTTCCCTTTGTGAATGAAGGGACCCTATGGGGGGCAAAGCTGAGGTCTTTGTGACTTACCAGGAGCAAGGGTAGGACCCAGAGCCCATTGCTCATTTCCCAGGCTGGAGGTGAAGCTGTCCAAATCAACATACCAGTGAAACAGTGCTTGCTTACAACATTGCCGAAGGCCACCCAAAACCCCAAACTGGGAGTAATAAGCAAACTGACTCCATTTCAGCTCAGAGGGTGCCTTTCCAGTCTGTATTTACTGCTGCCACCCAGGACCTCGTCCTGGATACATGCAGTGGGATGCAGAGCGATCAACCTATTCTTAATTCCAAGGGGGCTTAGTCCCGTTAAGATTTACTTTCTCCACTCAGATTTTTCTTTAATTTCAAATTTCTGACACATGTGAAATGTAAAAAATATTAGATCACTATATCTACTGTAGGTACACAATCCTTCAAGAGAAAATTAGCAACTGATATAGAGTACAAAACAATGTCAAAATTAATTCTTCTGAGTTTTAATATCATCTAGATAAAGACAAAATGCAGCAAGTCTACTCCTCAGGGAAGGCAATAGATTGTATAGTTATCTCCTGAACAGGGTAAAATCACTACCCCACAACTATACAATCTACTACCTCACTCTGATAGAGCAATCTTTTCTTGTAGAATGGAGAACACAATCTTTTTCAAAAGAAAAATATAAAATAAAATTATCGGCATCAATCAAATTAAGATATACACTTATTCTTATATACAGAAACGAGAAACAAAGTATCCCCACTGCTATCTAGGTGTACTTGTTAAAGTTTTTAATCATTAAATGAGTAAGCAACCTGCAAAACATAAAAAATGCTGCACTATAGCATTTTTATACAAGTTAAAATATTATATAACTAGTTATCAACTTTCTATGAGGCCGCTGGGATGTAGATTTTTCCATCACGTTAGGAAAGACAGTAGATTGTATAGTTATCTCCCAGTGGTGGGTGTGACCCTAAAACTATACAACCTACTACCTCATCCCACAGTGAAGAGAAGGTCCAGGGTCAGCTGAGCACCACAGGAAGGCTTTCTCCTCAGTAACTCTGGTTTCCCTGTGTGATGAAAGCAGAAAAAATAGTATTAGAACAATTTCATTCACTCAACGTGAACATAAGTGTAACTGAACAAACCTTCTAAAACCAGCATTTTAAGTTCTCGCTACATTTACGATCTATGCAGTGCTTCATTTCCTATTTTTGGTTACTATTAAATCCTTGTTTATCTGAATCTGCTCCTAATGCCATATATTTACAAGATCTAGTACGTTATCTCTTACTTGACTGTTACCAACTTCTGATTTTTTTTTAGTTGCTAGAAATGAAAATTCATAAAATCACATATCCTTCCACGAGAAACCAAAAAAAAAAAAAAGAAAATCCATTATAAAGGAACACAAGAACCTCTAATGAAATCTAATGCCCTCAAAACCCAGACATGCTATATATCTCATGCATAATCCATGATTAAATGCATTAATGTACACAAAGAGAACTTCATTCATTCATTCATTCTCCACAACGAGCGTGGAGTCCAATGCAGGGCTCAAACTCATGACCGAGATCAAGACCCGAGCTGAGATCAAGAGTCAGGACACCTAACTGAGCCACCCAGGCACCCCAAGAACTTAATTAAAAAATTAACCTAATGCACCTAATTCCATGCCAACGAACACTAAGTAGTCTTTTTAACAGAAAACTAACTGGATCTGACTCAGGACCAGGATCCTTCCTTTAGCTAGAAAGGTGCCATGAGGCTGTCAAAGGTAGAGACCAAGATATTTAACACCTTGGCACAATACTTTTGCACTAAGCAATATGATCACTTTAGATACTGACTTTCAACAACAGTGCCAAGACAATTCAGTGGAGGAAAGAATAGTTTTTTCAACAAATAGTGCTAGGACAACTGGATATATACATGTGAAAGAATGAATTTAGACCCCCTACCTCACACCATATATAAAAGTGACAATCTATTTTAAAGAAGCGCAAAGGATTTAAACAGACATCTCTCCAATGACTAACAAACACAAAAGGCCAAGTACATAAGAAGACACCCAACATCATTTATTAGACATTAGGTACATCTAAACCAAAACCACAATGGGATGCCACTTTCAGATCCACTAGGATGGTTATGATAAAAAAGACAAGTAAGCATTGGTGAGGATACAGAGAAATTAAAATTAGAACCCTCATATACAGCTGGTGGGAATGTGAAATGGCGCCAGGTGTTTTGGAAAAGTTTAGCAGTTCACTAGAAAGTTACACAGTTACCACATGACCCAGCAATTCCAACTCATAGGTATATTCCCAAGAAAACTGAACACACAAACTTGTACATGAATCTTTCACAGGAGCAATACTCATTTGGAGTCATCAAAAACCAAGATCAAATCCTGGCCCTGCTCACTCACTGTTACATCAGAACACTGGGCTGAATGATCTGTGAGAATAAGGGGAAAGATTTACCATGCATCCAACACACACAAGGCCCCACTGTAAAGCCCTTCATGAGTGCCATGTTCATCTTATTTAATAGTCATCATCTCTATTTCCATGGTGGGAACTCATGCTAAGTGTTAATAACTTGTCCCAAATTACAGAAGATAGCCCTAGATCTCCAAACTTACTATATCTGAGCTCATTTCCATTATACAAGGCCAGATGATCCAAGGTGTGAACATGCAGATAATTGTCCCTAAAAAGTCAAGTCTTTATAAGCCAAAATCCTTCCTTAGAACCAGCATGGATCTTTTAAAAGAATGACGGCCAACAGTAAAACCAGCTGGTTACCTCTACCCCAACCCTCAACTCCAACCAATTTTCTCATTTAAAATGTTTGAGGGCGCCTGGGTGGCTCCGTTGGTTAAGCGTCTGCCTTTGGCTCAGGTCATGATCCTGGAGTCCTGGGATAGAGTCCCAGGGAGTCTGCTTCTCCCTCAGCCCCTCACCCCACTCTCATGCTCTCTCAAATAAATAAAATCTTAAAAAAAAAAAAAAAAAAAGTTTGAATCCTCATCAAACATAGGTTATCTAAAATAAATGTACAATCTAAAATGTATTCATTTTTCAATCTCAGCAAGTGTGGCGTGCTTACTTTGTACTGTTTTTCTTTTCTTTTCTTTTTTTTTAAAGATTTTTTATTTATTTATTTGAGAGAGAGAGAGAGCACATGAGAAGGGGGAGGGTGAGAGGGAGAGGCAGACTCCCTGCCGAGCAGGGAGCCCGATGCGGACTCGATCCCGGGACTCCAGGATCGTGACCTGAGCCGAAGGCAGTCGCTTAACCAACTGAGCCACCCAGGCGCCCTGTACTGTTTTTCTTGATCCAGCAATGTAAGTACCATATTGGTAGAAAGCAATTTGGCAATTTACACACCAAGGGCTATTAAAATGCTGCTCAATTTGGGGGGAAACCATACACAAATATAATTGAAAAGTTGGGTGTTGTTTATGAACAAGGGGCAGAGGAAACAGATAGCTACTATGTAGCATTACTATTGATTAGAGCAGTGGTTTCCACCTTTCCACAATCCATAGCAAGAAAAGTATTTCATATTTCTAAACCACATTCATGTGTCTATAGATAATACTAGTACAATAAAATATTAACATTTACAAATCAACACTATCCCTTACTTTTATATTTTCTATTTTATTATACAGAATAAATTGATTTTATGGTCCACTGATAGTTCTCAGCCTGTTTTCTAGAAAGCACTGATAAGTGCAAATTTTGAAAACTAAAATCTAACACCTGAGAGGAGGCAATGTTCAATTAAGCAAGCTTTCAGATTCAGATTGAACTTACGAATTATGATGATCCATGGAAATGTTCATTAAGAAATAAGGTTAAGTAAAAACCCTACCATGTACACAATCACAACTATAAAATGCTCGGCTACTGGGAAAGAGAAAGGAGTAGGTGTACGTCACTAGCTTATTTTCAGTTGAGATTTCTCCTTCCATAGTTAAAGTGTATTTCAGAGACCTGATCTGAATGCCAGCTTTTTATTTTATCATATATTTATTTAATTTACATCAGGTAATCTCCGGGCATTTGTTATTTTAACTTATAAAAATCTGACAAATTTTACAGGACTGTTAAGAAGGATTAGAAATAAAATACAAAATGCACCAAGTACAATGCTGAGTGCATAATGGATGCTCCTTATCTGGTAGCTGCAACCGTCAATTATCAGATTGTTAACCAAAACATTCTTAGACTAAGGGGCGCCTGAGTGGCTCAGTCAGTTGAGCGGCTGCCTTCGGCTCAGGTCATGATCCTGGGGTCCTGGGATTGAGCCCCACATCAGGCTTCCTGCTCAGCGGGGAGTCTGCTTGTCCCTCTTCCTTTCCCCTACCCCCTGCTTGTGCTGTCTCAAATAAATAAATAAAATCTGAAAAAAAAAATTCTTAGACAAGATGCTGTTAGTTAAAACTATCTGAATTTGATCTTTGATAAATTTTTTAGAAAGTAACACACTTTTATACCTACTTTCAATGCTTATTCACATACTACCTCAATCTGTAGCTTGAACTACTCCTCACCCATTAAAAATTATAGTCATTAAAGTTACAATTCAATCTGGACAAATGTATGATAATAAACTGATTTCAGAACATAGCAGTATAAGAAAGAATTCAGGCCAATGACTTTGGGGTTGAGCAGGTACTTGGTGGCTGTGTTCTTGGGCAAATTACATTTCGTCCCTGAGATTTAGTTCTCTCACCTCAGATTAGGGAACTAACATGCACACCTCATGGGGTCGTTTTAAGAACTGGGAACATGTGCAAAACGCCTTAATGACCTAGAAGTACTTAACAAATCATAACCATTCTTACTAAATTAAATCAAGTTGAAAACCTGTCTCAGACAGTAATTTTCCTTTCCCAGATTTACTTGTGATAGAAATACTTATGTTCAATGTAAAATTTGCTTTGTCAATTTAAAATGTGCTGCGAAGAGGCTAGTTATTAATTATCAATAAGCTTGTTTGCCTCTATCTCTACTTATATTAAGGTTCCATAACTAAAAGATTCAATCCTTAACACATTTTAAAATCCACTTATATTTTAGTAAATCATAGTGCATAATATCATAATATTTAAATACTACTTATACAGCCAACATCTTAAAGTGAGGGTTGTTCTTTTTTTATGTTCAGTTAGCCAACATACAGTACATCATTAGTTTCTGATGCAGTGTTCAACAATTCACTAGCTGCGTTTAACACCCAGTGCTCATCACAATAAAGTCAGGGGTCTTAACCTGCATCCACAGCAGGCTTCAAGAAGGGCTACAGTAACCCCTAGAAATTGCATATACAATTTTTCTGCAATAATCTATGACTTTTATCACATTTTTAAGAATACCTATGACAAAACGGTTAAGTATCATGGTTCGAAAAACATATCTGAATATACATTCTGAAGGCTACATGTTAATGACGTAAAATATGTAAATTTCACCTTTGTATTTGACAATTTTACAAAGATAGTATTTTAAACAAACTAGCTTCTAAATTCTTAAAATATACTAAACTTAGTCCAGTAGCAGGCATACTCTACCTTCTATACACTTCATACTTATTAAGAGTTCTGGGCAAAAATGCTGATTTTCTACAAGTCTAGTTTTCTAGACTTTACATTAATTTACATACTCTTATCAAAGCTCAGAAAGTTTATTTTTAAAAACCTTTACTCATAGGGGCACCTGGGTGGCTCAGTCGGTTAAGCAGCTGCCTTCAGCTCAGGTCATGATCCCAGGGTCCTGGGATCGAGCCCCGCGTCGGGCTCCTTGCTCGGCGGAGAGCCTGCTTTTCCCTCTCCCTCTGCCTGCCTGCCGCTCCCCCTGCTTGTGCTCTCTCTCTCTGTGTCAAATAAATAAAATCTTTAAAAACAAAAAACAAAAAACCTTTACTCATATGCCCTTCTATGTAGGGTTGTATAAATTTCATTTTTGCCAAACTTCCATACAAATAAAGTAAAACATTTCCTTCAGTCCTATCATTGTTTCACTTGCTGATAATCAAACCGAATAGTGGCTGCTTCATAAAGATGTCCTTCAATCTCAAATATTCAGTTGAACATCAATGAAATAATTTATCTGATGATGCTGGCTGAATAGTAAAACATTTTCATTCCTTTGACAGAGCATATGCAGTATTTCCAACAATGGATCAACTCCATCAACATAAGTTGACAAGTGAACTTGACAAAATAATGTTTTTAGATACAAATAAGTTTTGCTAATGAAAGTTAACCCAGTTCTAATTGAAGATCTCAATTCCTTTTTTTTTAAGATCTCAATTTCTTATCCTACCAAACACTGCACTGAGGATCCATGTCAAGTTTTAAATTGTGAAATACTAGGTCATATTTTCCAAAAGGACAATTTCCTTTCACTCACTTAAACATACAGCAGGTACAGAGATGCTATTTTTTTTAAACTAGGCTCCACACTGGGTGTGGAGCCCAACACAGGGCTTGAACGCACAACCCTGAGATCAAGACCTGAGCTGAGATCAAGAGTCGGATGCTTAACCGACTAAGCCACCCAGGCACCTTGAGATGCTATTAGATGAAATACCTCAATTCTGAAAATTTTTAAAAAGGTTAACTAATGCCAACTCAATTCTTGGTATTCCTTTGTAAATTTTCCAATGCTGCATGTTACTTTGGGGCCAATCTTCCTGCTACTACAAGAGCATTCTATACTACCTCTGTAAAACTAAGAAAATTCTGCTACAAATACTACAATACATGCAAATACTAAGGGTGAGGCAGTGTTCAACAACTTGGGTGACTTGTTCTGCTTAACAGTCCTCATATATACATCATTATTTCTCAATCCTTTAAAATCTGTCTTCCTGTCTTTCATTATACTGATATGTTCCCAGGTTGAAAAATCACTGTATTATCTACACATCCCCAAAAGCCAAGAAAAGGTATGTTCTGGTTTTTAAATCTAGATTCCAGTTTACTGCAATTACCTATATTCTAGGTAGACAATTCATAATCTACATTGTACAAAAGTGAATTCTAAGAAAAATGCTCCCTCCTATACATTAAGCTACCATGTAATTGACCAAATAAAAACAAACCTCCCAAGTGAACAGAAAGCTGGTATAACTTCCTGATAATGAATACTGACACAAAGCAAAAAATGGTTTCTTAACAGAACAAAATGATCCAAAATCATATTCATCCTTATTATGTCCTTTTAAAACATCACCTAAAATCTCTTGAAATATTCTTAGAGAAGCGAAAGTAACACTTAACAGAAGTGTAGTTGTCAGCTGCCTCAGAAAACTTAAATCTTAGACCTACAAAGAGCCTAAGAAATCACCTGATGCAATTTCCTCATGTTTGAGATGAGGCTATAGAGAGAGGGAACATTTCTGCTGATAATATGAAACTGCGAACAGCTACAGAAAGCTAATGTTTAAAAAGCAGCTAGACAATCCACTAGAATTACATTAGCCACTCAGTAGCCATTAGCAACTTGTCACTACTGAGCACTGGACTGCAACTAACCCAAAGAGAGATGTGCTGTAACTGTAAAATACACTCTAGATTTCAAAGACCTGGCACCAAAAAAAGGAGTAGTGGCTTTCATTTTATCTGGTTATTTAATGAAGTCCACTCTTAAGTGATTGTGCAATGCTTAGAACACCCACACAGGCAAAGGGCACAAGTGACCAGGCCTCCTTGACTCCAGTGCTGAGGTCACATGAGGCAATGTTGACAACTCATTACTGGGGATCCAGATTCTTCTACGCTCATCTAGAGATGAAAAAAAAGAAATCACTGGAATTAATATTCTGGGATCCTTTACTGTCTAAATAAAAGCTTCTCAGGATATTAAAAAATCTAAGTGATAAATTAACAGGGCTTTTAGTATTCCTTGCAGAAGACCAGTACTGTGAGAAACCTTCCCTTTAGAAGTACTGTTTTTCAAACTTTTTTGACACCCCCAGAAAAAGAGATTTTACAGGAATGTATGTGCATGTAACTGAATCAAGTTTCACGTAACACATTAATATTTTCTATTCCAGTTTTTTAAAAATTCTAACCATCACCCACTAGTGATCTCATGAGTCAAGACCTACAGTCTGAGACAACGGCATACAGCTCTTAATACAGAGTACTTCCTACTATTAGGAAAGCTATTACTGTTCACTATCGAAAGAAAAGGCACAGATATCCAAAAGGCGGGCTGTACTCTAAACCAAGAAATCCCAGTTCATGCTAACGAATAAAATGCCCTTAAGGAGTAAACAAGACCAACTCGAGAATACTCATGTCTTCATTCCGCAAGTCTGCACTCACTCACAAACCTCCTCTTATTTATGAGCAGGTATTCTGTTTCCCTCACACCTGCCTAATTCCTGAGTCTCTCAAATTCAGCAGTGTGAACTTAGTGGAGAAGAGGGAAGGACCCACAGCCGTTCCAACGTAAAGAAAAACATTTTCTAACTACGAAAACGTCGGTCTACTCTCAACTCAAAAGCTTCAAGGCTGTGTGTAATAAATCAAACACCCTCACAAACCCACGCGAAGCAGCCACAGGCTTCCCTTCCTTTACTACACACACTCCCTCAACACACCGTAATGAACCTAGCCGCCAGCCAGCAAAAAGCCTGGGAACGGGCAAACTCCGTGCAAGTCTACGCCCTAGCATTAGCCTTCCTGTACTACCGCAGGGCTTTCGGGCCGCCCGAAAGCAGAGCAGGGGCTGCTCAGGGAGCGGCTAACTTCAGGGCCCGAGCGCCCAGGAAGCGGCACGCTCGTCCGCTCTCCTAAGCGGCGGCGGGCATCTCGGCCCCGCGGCCTGGACGCCCTCTTCCGCGGGGACAAGTCCGCCACCGAGGGAAGGGCCGGGGCACCGAGCGCACCCCCCCCTCCGACACCCAAGGCCATCGCGGGCCAAGGACAGAAAGGTTACCCATTCCTCACCCGGGGCCTGCCGTGGACCGACCCCGGCCAGCCCGCGTGCGGGGCGAGCGGCCGCCGGCGGGGAAGGGTCGCCGCGCACGAGACCGCCCCCCGGGGTCCCACTTCCTCCCGCCGCCCGCCCCGCTCCCCCAAGGACGGCCGCCGCGGCGGAGCCGGCCGCACAGCTGCTCGGGGACCGAGGCTGCGCTCGGCCGGCCGGATTAGGGGCAGGGAGCCAGCCCAGGGCCCGCCCGCGCCCGCCCGCGCCGGCCCTCCCCCCGCACTTCCTACCTTCCCTCCTGCATCCCAGCCCCCAAGGCCAAGGTCTCCCCGGCCCACAAACCTGATAGCGGAAGTGACGTCAGGGGACCCGGCTGTGCCCACAGCCAGCCACGCTACAGCGGGAGGCGGCGCCGGCCAATGGGCGCGCCCCGGGGGCGGGACTTCCCGCGCCCAAGCTTGATTGAGGCGGGGGGAGGGGCGGGGTGAAGAATGTGAAGAATGACCCCTCCCCCCGGTCCGTGAGGCGCTGGGCGGGAAGCGGAGGGGGGTTGGGGCCAGCCGACCGCGCCACGCGGCGCCCATCCCCCGCCCGCCCGCCTGCCGCCGCCCCCGCTCACCACCCACCCGCCCCGGCTCCGGGCCCGCGCCGGCCCCTCCGCAGCACTCCCCTCTCCCACCGCCACTAGAGTTCGGAGGGAAGGAAAATGGCGACGGGCCTGCGCTCGCCGTCCGTCTTCGTACCCACCTCGAGCGCGCAGGAGAGGCCTCCATCCGCCGCCTCCCTCCACGGGGACGACCCAGCCCTCGCGCCCGCCGCCCGCCACCGCCCGAGAGTCGCGCGCGAGGACCCGGATGGAAGCGCGGGCGGGCGGGCCGCGGCGGCCTGAGGGAAAGCAGCGCGGGCGCCGGGAGGCCGGGGCGGGGGCGGGCGCGAGGGCAGCGCGCGAGGGCATTGGCCGGGCCGCTTGACTGACGTACGCCTCGCCCTTTCGCCTCGGCCGAGCCGGGCTCGTCGCGACGCCACTGGAGGGCGGCGGCTGGGCCCGCCCCACGCTGGGCGGCCGGCGGAGGGGCGGGCGGGCCCGCCTACCCGGCCCGCTCCCCGCTTCCCATTGGGCGAGCCGGAGAGTGGCGGCGGCGCCCCGCCCCCCGAGCGTGACGGACGGGCGCCGTCACGTGGCGCCGAGGGCGCGCTGGGCGGCCGTGCGCCCGGCCTCCGGGCTGCCCGCTGTGCCTCGGTTTACCAGCCCGTGGCTGAGGCAGTTGCTTCTGGGGGCCGTCCCAGCCTTGAAGAGCCTCGTCTCCGGACGCTTCTCAGCGCGAGCCTTAATGTTCCCGCGTTCAAGCCAGCCTCCGGCGGAGCTGCCGCCTGCGCTGCGGCTTTCCCGGCCAGGACCCGGGGCGCGCGGGGCAGCAGCTGCGGGGGCGGTGGGTCCGCCCCGGGAGCCGCCCCCGGGCCCGCGCGGCTCCGGCCCGCGCGCGGAAAGGCGGTGCGAAACCGAGCGGGTCGCGCCTGCCCGCTGCGTTCACACCTCGCAGCTCCCGCAGTGCCGCCCGCCACGCGTGCCCGAGGCGAGGGGCGGTTTCGCGGGAACCTGGAGGAGGGCACGCTTGAGCTTGGGCCTGCCAGCGGGGCCGCACTCCGGGAGGACTCCTGGGGGGAGGCGGTGCTCGGGGGGGGCGCGAGCCCACTGACCTGGCTGGGTTGTGCGGGGGGGGGGGCCCTGCCCTTCGACCGCGCGGCCCGGACCGGGGCCGTCTACTAGGAGCGCCTGGCACTGTGAGCCTTTCTGACGTTTTCTGCACTCACCTGGAACTTTGGAAGTGCGCACGAAATACGTGACGCGCTGCTTTCGGGTCCCGGCCAACCAAGCAGCTCCAGGGTCCATGATGGGAAAGACGAATGGATACGACCGTGTATGTGAAAATCCAATTAAAAAAAAAACGGTTAAAAGGCCAGTGACAAATTGGAAAAACAATTTTGTAAAATCTGTAACTGGCAAACCTTAATTAAAATGTCTAGCGGTTAAGAGCAGGAACCTGAACCCGACGCTGCGTTTAAATCCCAGGTCTGTCTTCCCCGACTCCACTGACCACACTACGACACAGCACTGGGCACACTGCTTAGCCTTTCTGTGCCTCAGAAGGGTAACGTGGGGATTCTAGTAATACTTAGCCAAGGTTTAGGTGAGTCTGCATTACCAGCACTTAGTGTCGGTGCACATAGCTATAGAAGTGCTAGTATGTTAACCTTAATATGTAATGTGGATTTTCTTCTCAAATCAATAGGAAGAAAGTGGACAGTCCCTTAAAATAGAGACAAAGGGTATGAACTGGCAATTCACAAAAGACAAAAATATGACCAATAAATGTGAAAAGACGGTGGCCCTCATTAGTAGTCAAATAAATGCAAATCACAGCCCTCTCCAAGTTCATCATAGTCATCACTTAAGCATGCCATGAAAAAGTATGATGGTAAAGTAGGTCTCTATTGATACGTGGAAGTTACGAGTTATGTTGTTGAGCAAGAAGGTTACAAAAGTATGTGTATGACATGACCCCGTAAGTCTTCAACATCAGTTAGCTAGCTCTGGAATTACTGATGGTCTTTATTGTCTTTAACTATTTATGGATTTTTTTTTTTTTAAGATTTACTTATTAGAGAGAGAGAGCTGGGGGGAGGGGCAGAGGGAGAGGGAGGGAGAAACTTAAGCAGATTCCCTGCTGAGTGCGCAGCCTGACACAGGGCTCCACAAGGGCTCTCTCTCATGACCCTGAGATCACTACCTGAGCCAAGACCAAGAGTTGGATGCTTATCCACTGCATCACCCAGGTGCCCCATCTATTTCTGGATTCTTAGCACTGAGTGTGTGCTGTTTTCATAATCAGGAAAAAAAAAGTTATCCAGACATGGTCAGTTGTTCCCCAGTATCCATTTTTCTGCAATAAACAGGAACCCGGTTTTTAGGTAATAGCACAAGTAGAGCGTCCCGGGATGGAGATGTGTGACTGTGTTCTGGCTGGTGAGATATGGGTGTTTCTGGGTTCTGCCCTCCAGGGGAAGGGCTTGCCTCTTCTCTCCCCCTCTGATTCCCAGCAGCCTGGGTGGAACGGAGTGTAGCGGAGAGCCACCTGGAGTGAACCCCATCCTCTGGTAGCATCGTCCACGAAAGCTGGGACTGTGACAGAGACATGACTTCCATCTGATTTGAGCCCCTCAAGTGTGGGGACACTTCACAGCAAGATCACCTGAGCAGGCGGGCATTCCCCCCACCCCGTGTCTCATTCTGCGGGGGGGAGGTCTAGGGAAGGTGGAGAGGGCATTTTGTAGAACACCTTGCAGCTTTGGGAATAGAGCAAACATGGGTGAAAGTCCTGGTGTCTGTGTCCCAGGGGCCCCCTCAGGCACAGACACCGCATCCACTTAGACCAGAGCAGGAAAGCGCCGTGGAACGGCCGGGTGGAAGAGAAGGAAGAGGCAGGAAGAACACGCATCACTGGGCACAAGCAGAAGGACCTGCTGGTAACAGACCAGCCTGCAGCAATCCTTGGGTTCAAGTCGGATCCTGTGCCATGGCCTGGCCTCAGCCTCCCTCTCCACTCCCTGTGCTCCTACCACTGCTCAGGCTGCCTGGAATGCTCGTCCCCCTCTTTGTCTGGCAGGTCCTGTCGTTCTGATGGCACTTAAGGCTGGCCTGCTCAGAGAGCCCTTTCCTGACCACACAGCCTGAGCCCCCCACTTTGATCACACCTGGCCGTCTTTGTGCTCTCTGAACCTGGCCTGCTTGTCTGCATTTTCACGGCTGTGGCCCCATCTCCTAGAACAGGGCCCCATGCACACAGTAGGTGCTCAATCTCTTCGTGTGGAATCAAAAGGGAAGTGACAAGGGCAGTTCACAGTGCTTGAGTTCAAAGGACACCAACGGTGGAAAGGTCACAGTGGAGTCCAGGTCGTGAGGGCCACGACCAGTGGACAATGTGAAAAGGCTGAGCGAGCAGGAGACGGAGTTCTGAGGAGACCTGCAAACTCCCATGGGACCCCAAAGGCCCAGTGTCCCTGCCTTGCTGTCCCGATCCCACTGCTGGTCCACACCTCTCTGCAGGCAGCCTCGGGACAGAACCCATCCTCCACCCTTGTTTTCTGGCAGCCAAAATTTGGAGTAAAACACAGTCCTGGGAGCTCCCTGTGATGCGTCCATGCCCAGGTGAGCCTGGGGGCGTCTTGGGCTCCCCTCCTCTGGCCTGACACTCAGCGGGGTGCAGATGACCAGCTTGCCTCTGGGCCTCCCTGTTCTTCAGAGCTCAGTCTTCTCACCCTTACTCCTGGGTTCCTGCCTTGGGACCAGGTCACAGCAGAGCTCCGGTGTGTGTCTGTCTATATGGAGGAAAATGAGCATGCCTCCCGAGGGCCCCCCACTGTGCCTGCCTGTGGCTCCAGGGGCCTCCTGCTTCCTTGCACGCCCGCTGGAAAAGTGCTGGCCTGGGAAGTCCCAGTCGGACGGGGGAGAGCCTATACTTGGCAAATGCACCCCCCCAGGCCCTGGGGGAGGGGCAGTTATATTGTCCACCTCTACCAGAGGCTGCAAACTGGTGAGGGTGGGGAGGTCCCATCTGGTTCACAGAAGGGCTTTGTTCCGCCCACACAATGTTTTAAATCTATTTTTAATTAGCTGACAGCTTTCAAAAGAATCAAGACATTTAACATAAAAAATCTGGATTTCTTGCTTTTCTCAAAAAACCCGGGATCTCTGGCTACACTCAGCCTACATTCCAACAGGACAATCTTTTCTTTATGCGCAGCATGGGCTCTGCTATTTGTCACAGTACCCCCCGCACCCGCCCCCGCACCCCCACCGCTTGATTTTTATTATGAGCCTGGCTTCATGGTCAGTTGAGTTTGTGTCCCCACCACCTCCTCTTTGGGGCATGGCTCCGGCCCGACTTGGGTCTAGGTGGAGCAGAATCGTTTCCTGGGAATGTATCAAAGAGGGATGGGGAGAAGAGACCTCGCACACCCACCCACAGCCTCACACCCCAGTCTGTAACGAGGGGAGAAGTCATTCTGCAGAAAATACACAAAACAAGTGTTGAAAACAGAGAAAGAAGAGAGACAGGGCTGAGTCTTGGGGTCCCGTCATACCCGAGGCCGCCCCACCCTGCCCCCGTGTGTTTCAGATGCCCCTGACCAGGAGGTAGCAGAAGCAGGGGGCTTGAGAAAGACCTTTGGAACCCAGGTGGCCAGCTGTGGTTTTGGACAAATCTTAGATCTGCCTTCCCCCACCCCCACCCCCGTTTCTTCAGCTGTGCCATGTGGACTCTGCTGCTAACCTTCCGAGGTGGGTTATGTCATTACGCGGAGCATTGAATGCAATGCTTGTGCATAATAGGGGCTACTGAGGGTTCCATAAGCACTTACTGACCTTTATGGCAAATGTTTAAACACAGGTGGGCTGGCATTAAGACGAGCCCCCTCCCTCCTGAAGAATGGCAGCAGTATCCTTTAGGGAGACATTTCTAGACCAGTACTGCCTTCAAGGACTCTGGGGTGGGCTGGAAGCAGCCAGGCCTCCACCCGATGGACTGGGGTTCGCATTACATCCCATCCCTCCAAGGACTGCGTCCTCTTGGGCTACTTATCTCAATTCTTGGACCCTGAGGTTCCTCCTATAAAGTGGAGATAATAAACCTCATCTCTTTCAGTGACTTTGAGAAAGAAATTAACTCCCTAGCAGAAGGAGTGCCTCGTAGTTATACTAAGCATTCGACAAATTGTGGTTATTAGGATGGACGTCGAAAGGCCACGGGCGAGAGCCAGCCAAAGGCTTCACTTCTGGAGAAACACTGCTATTGTGATTTCTAGTATCTGAGGCCCAACTGAGCCATGAAAGTCATCAGAGCACAAAGCCGTTCTGTTCAGCAGGGCCAAGAACTCCCTCGTGCAGCACTCACCCCACAGCCAAGCCAGCGGCCCCCACGATTCAGAACCTCCGATGGGAGCTTCAGACAACAAGCTGTTACAGCAGATTTCTGCTCAAAAGAAAGAAAAGGAAAAGTTTCAGATGGTCAATTGGCAATGTAAGACCCCCAAATCAAGAGAAAAACCACAATGTAGAAAGAATCTTTTTTTTTTCTTTCTTTTTAAGAAGTAAAGTCTAGCAACTTTCAAGTTGCAGCCAAAATGATAAAAGTTGCTGGCATTTTGAGGCCAAAGTACTGTGTTGTATGATTGATTCCCTGCGCGGGTGGAACGGGGGAAAAAAGGGGTAAGATGGGCTCCCGGGAAGCTTTGTCTCTTCTTCCAGTTTTGGCACCATGCCTGACCCGCCTTGCACGAAGTATCCTCAAACACTTGCTGGGATCGGTGGCCCTGGGCGCCACGACTTCCCTGCCAGGAGCTGGCCAGCACTGGGTAAGTCTTGAGGGTGACAGGCAGCGGTGTCCGTTGCTTTGATGAGCTCTTGAAAATAACGCCCGATGGAAATAGTGTCTGTGGTGGGGCCCTGGGGGGACACGCCGCCCCCCACAAGTCTCTGCTGTTCACCTTGAGCCTCTGATGCTCGTGGAGAAACTGCACCACGTTCGAGTGTTGCCACCAGAGTGTCTTCATCGGCTGGCCCAGCTGCCAGGCTGTGTCAAGTTCCCGGGCAACCAGCTGTAACTTCTCCAGCTTGGAGGAGTGCTTGCTGCCTTTTCCAAGTGGCTCTTGGGCACTCTGGTGGCACAGAGCATGGCCCGTGTGTCGGTGGCCCTGGCGCGGAGCTCCCAGAGGAGCTTCTGCATGTCCTGTGGAGGCAGCGTGAACGCTTCCTTAGGAGCGACCTCCCGAGGGCAGGCGTGGGCATGCTTCACAGCATTGTCTCGGCCTCCTGTCCTCCATGGGCCAGGGACTCCTTGGGTGGGGCTGGCACCCATGGTCGCCAGCCCAGCACCCATTTTCACCTTTCCTCCCCAAAGAACCCTGAGCCCTGCCAGCAATGTGTGGGCAACTAAAAATACTACATTCGTTTCCTGCTTCCCTTGCAGTTAGGGGTGACCAGACATGCAACAGAAGCAGAAGTAGGAGTGGCTGGGTGGGGCCTCTGGGAAAGCAGCTTCAAAGTGGGCAGATGCCTCTGGGACAAGTCTTGACCCCTGCCCTTCCCCTTCCTCCTGCAGGCCTGGGGCTGGTGCCTGCACGGGGCAGCACCTTGTGACCCTGTGTGGCAAGGGCACCCCCAGCGTGGCCGGAGAAGAGGGCAGAGTTTCAAGGGCAGCCAGCTGCCTGGGCTGGCTCCCCACCTCTGGACATCTCAGTAGGAAAACAGAACCCTTAGTTTCTTAAAAATCACTGCTCATGAGCTTTCATTACAATCAAATGCAGATCCTTGCTGAAAGAATGGCCAAATACGGGGCGCCTGGGTGGCTCGGTCGTTAAGCGTCTGCCTTCGGCTCAGGTCATGATCCCAGGGTCCTGGGATCGAGCCCCGCATCGGGCTCCGTGCTCGGCGGGAAGCCTGCTTCTCCCTCTCCCACTCCCCCTGCTTGTGTTCCCTCTCTCGCTGTGTCTCTCTCTGTCAAATAAATAAATAAAATCTTAAAAAAAAAAAAAAAAGAATGGCCAAATAGAAGGATTACCCAAATAATTTTGAGGGGAATGAAATCTCAGACCCGCCCGTCGTGATCGTTCTAGAAAAAGCCAAGATCTCCGTCCTGGATTGTCCACGGCCACAGCCCCTCCGTCTCAGCCCATCGGCCCATCACCCGCTCATCCCGTCAACCTTGGCCCCCGTCAGCTCTGGGACACATTTCCGTCGCAAGGCGTGGTGAGGTCCTGTGGACGCTGGCGTCACCTTGGCTCTGATGGCAGGAGAGTCCTGCATCTGAGATTCCTGCTTGTGGAAAAGGGACCCGGGTCCCACAGAGAATGGAGTGAGAGGTGACCCCGCAGGACATACAGCCACACGCAGCAGGCAGTAGGCCCTTGGCAGATGGGGCTCGACTCCCCACACCCCCTCCGCCCCGGGCAGCGACCGGTTCTTCCACCCTTGCGTGTCGCCGCAGTCCCGCACACGTCACCATCGGTCACCATAGCACGGCACAAACACGTCCCGACATTGCGAGCCGACCGAGAAATGATGCGACTCTCCCCCATTTCCAAAACCGTCTTCAAGTTGCCAGTTTAGTTGATAAATAGATATGCCTGCCCTCCCTATCGCCCCCGGTAGCCCGCCCGGTGTGTGTTGAGGCCTTATTTGACCCACTAGAGTAATCTTCCCGCGGGCCGCCTCGCGGCCCTGACAGACACACTGCAGAAAGATGAAGGGACATGGAGCGCGGTGGGCACAGCAGTGGAGCGCCCAGGGGGCAGGCGGCTGTTGACCTGGGGTGGTCCGGGAAGGCATCTCGGAGAAGCTGTCCTCAGAGGCAGGACCGAATGATGGCCAAGCACTGGTCTTATGACACAAAGCACAAAGGATGTCTGAGGAGCGGCCAGGCACTGAGGCTGAGACACAGCTGGGCGGAGTGGGGACGCGGCGCTGGAGAGGCAGGGGGGCCAGGCCTTGGATTTATTCGCAGTATGTGGACCCCCGCCACCAAGTGGGGATTTTGAACAAGGGACTGGTATGAGCTAAAGCGCTGGCTATTAGTGGGGCTGTGTGGGCATGAGGAGCCCACGTGGGAGCCACTGCAGGGTCCAGGCCAGAGATGAGGAGGGTGGGACCCGCGGGGAGGCCTGTGCACCACCAGGGTCATCAGAGAGCGCAGCACGGCTGACCAGGGGCCCAGGGAGCTGCACGAGTGGGGACGGCCAGGAAAGGCCACGTCCACTCCCACCAGTCCACAAAGTGTTGGGGCCGTGGAAATGAGGGTTTTCTGGGATGGTGGCTCCCACAGGCGAGAGAGAACAAAGTGGATGAAGAGCAGGCCAGTGAGCTCGTCTGTATCCTTCACCCACCTGGGTCTTGCAAGATGTTAAATATCTCTTTCTCTTTCTTTTGAGTTTTTAATATTACTTTGGTTGTTCTTTGGCTTCCAAGAAAACTTGCAGTTCTGTGCTATACAAGAAATATTAAATGCTACAAATTGTGGACTTTTTTACATTTGTAAAATGATCCATTTTGTGATAAATAAATATAAAATGACGTATTTTCTAAGTATTTTAGGCTTTGTATAGAGAACAGAACCACAAATACAACAACAAAAAATTTAAGAGATTCCAAAAATGAGTGAGTCATTTGAATTTCTGTTTTTATGATAAGGAATACGTGATGCAGTAAAATTATTTTGTAATGCGACAGCAACTCACATGGAGAAGCTCACAAGAGAGCAGACTTGCTTATTTCTCCAGCCCTGGATCGCATTTAAAACACAACTGGCTTCTCTGGCCGCGGAGTGAACTGGGAGTGAAACCAGCAGGTGCCCTGGAGCAGAGCCCTCCCGCTCAGCGGGGACCGTGGGGCCAGTTCTCAAAACTACCCGAGTCTGTCCACCATTGAACTTCAGCGTAACACGTCCCTGTTCCTTTAACATAACTGAGATACTAATGACCCGAACCCACCGGTCCGTCCAGCAGGGCCTTAAATTCACTGAGCAGGACCCCTGTCTTGCTCACTGTCGGACGCCCTCTGCCAGGCCCCCAGCGGGCACCCAACAGACACAAACACCCAAGTGAACAACAGAGGGAGGTGGATGCTTTCTTGGCTGATAAAGCAGTGGCTCGGAGGAGTGCGATAAACCCAGCTCTTCAAAACATCCTTTAAATTTTAAAAACAGCTTTACTGAGTATAATTGACATGGGAAAATTATACAATTTGATAGGTTTTGAAGCTTACTGGATGAGGGGAAGCCATCATCGCAACCAGGGGGGCGAGCCCTTCTATCCTGCGCCCCTTTACCATCACCTGCCTTCCCCCCTCAGCGCCTCCAGTGCCTCCCCAGCAATCTCTGCCCTCCCTTCTCTAACTGCTTGCTACGCCACAGTTTCTAGGATTCTATATAAATGGATTCGTGCTCGCTTTTTGTCTGTCTTCTTTCACACAGCAATTTTCAGACTCATTTACAGGTTGTTGTGTGCAGCCGTTCGTTTATGCATTTGTCTGGATGTTTGGATGGTTTCCAGTTTCTGTCTATTATAAATAAAGCTACTATGAACGTTTGTGGGCACGTCTTTGTAGGCATATATATTTCCTTTCCTCTTGGGTATTGAGACCCAGGAGTGGAATGAGTAGATCATATGTTTAACCTTTTGAGAAACAGCCAAACTGTTTTCTGAAGTGTTTGTACAATTTTACGTTCCCTGCGACCATGTACGAGAGCCCCACTTCCTCTGCATCCTTGCCAACACTCGGTGTGGCCTTGTCTTTCTAATGGTGTGCGTGGGATCTCATTGTGACCAGTGACGCTGAGAATCCTTTCATGTGCTGTTTGGTGAAGAGTCTGTACAAATACTTTGCCTATTTCGATTGTTTGCTTTCTTAGAGTTGAGTTTGAGGGGCACCTGGATGGCTCAGTCCCTAAGCATCTGCCCGTCTGCCCCCGGCTGAGGCCATGATCTCTGGGTCCTGGGATCAAGTCCCTTGTCGGGGGGGTCCTTGCTCAGCAGGGAGTCTGCTTGAGATTCTCTCTCTCCCTCTGCTGCTTCCCCTGCTTGTGCTCCCTCTCCCTCTGTCAAATAAATAAATAAAACCTTAAAAAAAAGAAATGCTAGAGAATAGAAAAACAATACTATAATTAACAAAATATTGATTAAAATAACACCAAAATAAACAAAGCACTGAATAAATTAATCTAGAAAAAATAAAAATATATGAAATAAGAAATGAGAAGGGAGAAATAACCATTGAATCAAATGAATATTTTTTAAAATAGAAGACTACTTTTAATTGGATAATTTCCTAAGAAACAATAGCTTAACATAATTGACCCCACTGGAGAGAGAAAGCTTGAGCAGAATAGTTTCTGTACCAACAAAATAAAGTTATTGAGAGACTATCCCACTCAAAATCACCTGGCCCCGTTGTTCCCAAGAAGAATTCTATCAAATCTTCAACTTGTTCCAGAGCACAGAACATGGAGGACTTTGAAGTGCCTTTTATGAAACAAGTAGGATGTTGAGACACAATCCTGAGAAGACGATATCGAAGGAGCAAAATTTACAAACAAATATTACTTACACATACCAGTGCAATTACAGTAAACATAATGTTAGGGGAGGGACTACACCACCACATTGATGTAACACCATCCCATGGCCAAGCGGCATGTGTTCAAGAGTGAACATGGTGTTTTCATTTCCATGCCGTTCAGAACAGCTAGTGGATTCCGTTTGGTTTCTTCCTCGCTCTGTGCTCTCTGGAGGCGTCCCAGAGATCTCTGTCATTGAGTCCTGATTGAACTGTATTGCGGTCAGAGAAGTACTTGGTGTGATTTCAATCCCTCTAAATAGCGAGACTTGCTCCATGGTCTGTCTGGGCGGGCTGTGCACTCTGCGGTTGCTGGGCGGAGTGGCGAAGCGCTGTCTGGCCAGTGCCGTCGTCTGAGTCTACTGTGTATATGCTGAGTTCCTGCCTACTTGTTTTGCCAGCGATTGCGAGAATGGTATTGAAAATTATGCATCTGTCCATTTCTCCCGGGCCTTCTATCAGTTTTTGCTTTTTTATTTTGAAGCCTCATTAGACGCACAAACATTTAGGACCCCTGTGTTCTCTCAATTAGTTGATTCCTTCATCAGAATGAAGTGACCTTCGGGGTCCTGAGTGGCTCAGTCGGGTGAGCGTCCCACTTTTGATTTCAGCTCAGGTCATGATCTCAGGGTGGTGAGATCGAGCCCTGAGTTGGGGTCTGCACTCGGTGTGGAGTCTGCTTGAGATTTTCTCTCCCCCTGCCTCTGCCCCTCCCTCCACTTTCTCTTTCTCTCAAAATAAATAAAATCTTTTTTTAAAAAATGAGGTGACCTTCTTTACCTCTGATAACGTTATTTGGTCTGAGATCTGCTTTTTGTGATGTTGATAAAGCCCCTGTAGCTTCTTTTGATTCATGTTAGCATGACTTATTTCTTCCCATTTTTTACTTTTAACCCGTTTGCGTGTGTCTTCCTTTTTAAAGTGTATATATCACAGGCAGCATATAGTTGGGTCTTGATCTTTTAATCCATTCTGATAATCACCTTTTTAACTGAAGGATTTAGATAATTTTTATTGCATGTGATTACTGACATGGCTAGATTTGAGTTACTGACGTAGCTAGATTTGAGTTTTATCATCTTGCTATTTGTTTCCATTTGCCCAATCTGGTTTTTGTTCCTTTTTTCCTCTTTTTCTACCTTCTTTAGGATTGAGTATTTTTCTGTGATCTTGTTTTATCTCCATTGCTGGCTTATTCTCTATAACTCTGTCTTTGCCATTTTAGTGGTTGCTTTAGGGCTGATCATATTTATCTTTAACTTATCCCCGTCTGCCTCCAAGGATGTTGCAGCCCTTCACATACAGCGCCCTCCCACCCTGTCCCTCCTGGCCTTTGTGCTCTTCTTGTCCTGCATTTCACTTTTACATATTGTAAACCCCACGATATATCGTTGTTTTAAAACTGATTATCTTTTATTTTATTTTTTAATTTTTTTTAAGATTCTATTTATTTATTTGACAGAGAGAGAGATAGCGAGAGCAGGAACACAAGCAGGGGGAGTGGGAGAGGGAGAAGTAGGCCTCCCGCTGAGCAGGGTGCCCGATGTGGGACTCGATCCCAGGACCCTGGGATCATGACCTGAGCCCAAGGCAGACGCTTAATGACTGAGCCACCCAGGCGCCCTTCATTCCTACTTTTTTTTTTTTAAGATTTTATTTATTTATTTGACAGAGAGACACAGCGAGAGAGGGAACACAAGCAGGGGGAGTGGGAGAGGGAGAAGCAGGCTTCCCGCCGAGCAGGGTGCCCGATGTGGGACTCGATCCCAGGACCCTGGGATCATGACCTGAGCCGAAGGCAGACGCATAACGACTGAGCCACCCAGGCACCCTAAAACTGATGATCTTTTAGAGAGATTTAAGTAATACAAGAAAAATCTTTGGAAGTTCTGTGTTGGCTTCATTTCTGGTGCTCTTCATCTCTCTGTGTGGATCCAGATTTTCCTTCTGCTTGACGGGACCGCCTTTAACATCTCTTCAAGTGTGGGTCTGCAGGTGAGGAATACTTTCAACTTTTGTGTGTCTGAAAAGGTTTTTATTTTGCCTTCACTTTTGAAAGATATTTTCAGTGGATATAGAATTCTAGATTGACTTTTATTTTTTTAAATGCATACTTCTAAAATTTTGCTCCACTATCTTCTTGCTTAGATTGTTTCCAATGAGAAATCGGATGTCATCCTTATTTTTGTTCTGTATGGAACATCTTTTCCCCCTGTGGTCACTTTTAAGATTTTCTCTTCATCACTGGTTTTCAGCACTTTGTTTCCGTTTTTTTTTTTAATTTTTTTTTTTAAGATTTTATTTATTTATTTGAGACAGAGAGAATGAGATAGAGAGAGCATGAGAGGGAGGAGGGTCAGAGGGAGAAGCAGATTCCCTGCCGAGCAGGGAGCCCGATGCGGGACTCGATCCCGGGACTCCAGGATCATGACCTGAGCCGAAGGCAGTCGCTTAACCGACTGAGCCTCCCAGGCGCCCTGTTTCCGTTTTTTAATAAGATTTTATTTATTGGCCAACTGGTGAGACCTGTGGTCCCCAAAGAGCTTCCACATCCACATATTGGTTCTCCATCACTGAGGCACATCTGATGCATTTTCCCTCCATGTCCCAGCTCTGCGCACTCAGGACCCGCCATGCCCCAGGCCAGTGACATCTGTGGAATGTGTTCTGAAGCAGGTATCAAGGGTCACCTGCACAGGATGCCAGGTGGAGGACAGAGGTGATGGTAGCATGAGGATGCTCGATTGGTCATTCAGCAAAAACACACCACACTGGGTGCTCCATGGAATCCTCACGACTGCGTTAGATGGTAATTGTGCAGGGAAGCTGGGAAGGGGCCAAGATGCTGGGTAACACGCCCACGGCACACACCAGAAAGGGGCAGCGCTGGGATTAGAAGAGCAAAGTCCCTTCCACTCTGCCACGCCATAGCCTCCTGGGCCTTGTCAGGACTGGCTGCAGCGTCCGTGGCGTGCTTGGTGAGGTGCCTGCCACTCGGTGGTAGCTACTGATAGCGTAAGGGCCTCCACAACGTCAAGTCCACTGCAGGCTCACGGTGAGGCCAGGTAGATGGAAGGAGAGAGGACCCTTCACTTTCCCTCCACTAGTGGGGGGCTCGGGACGAGCCACTCACGTCTCGGCAGGGGAGATTACCACCGACCACGATGCAGAACCACTGAGAATTTGTGGCAGATGAAACTGATTTTCAAAGGCAGAGTCCAAACAGCAACAGTGAACAGCACAGTCTTCTCTCGAGCCCTCTTACTGGTGTGGCCAGCCTGCCCAAGACTGCCACCATGTTCCGCAGGAGGAGGGACCACTGAAGGAATAGCAGAGGCTGGAGCGGCCTGGAGGCCCAGGAGGTCTGCTGAAGCTGACATCACAGGGACACCCTGCTCCGTGAGGATGGACCCCCAGCACTCGGCGCTGAAGAGCCAGGAGCCCGGGCACCACGAGACCATCTCTCGGGGCCACGTCTGTGCTCCCGGAGTTGGCCACGAGCTTCAAACCAGAGCCAAATAATGAAGACCAGGGAATCATCTTGACCTCCTCCAAAGAAATCACCAGCTTGGTTCATGCCCCGCAGTTAACAAAGCAGCCTAAAGCTGGTGGGCTGTGCTCCGTAATCTGCGAAGCAAGGAGCACCCTGGCCGTCCGGGGTTGTTGAGGGCATCAGATGGGCTAGAACTAGAGCCGACTGGCGTTATGTCCAATTCATACCTGAGTTTTATCTGACACGAGTTGTCCTCACGTCTGTACCAACGGGGAAGTCTACGTGCATCAGATTACCTTTGAAGGTCCCTTGACTGGGGCATGGGGTACAGAGGACACAGGGTTTTGCCTCACGGTGTTGCAGACATGCGCATGGAAGTGCACGACGTTTCGAGCACTGTACGGAACGCGGTGAGGGCTCCTGTGTGTCCCGTGTGAACAACACGCTCAGCTCTGCAAACAGCGCAGGAACCAGCAGGAGGGCCGGCAGCTTCGCTGGTCCCCCTCCCCCACCCTCTGTCATTGGGATGATGAGGGGTAGCCAAATCCTCCTAAGTCTGAAGATGCTGCTACTCAGTGTGACTGCTTGAGCCCTTCTCTCTGTGGTCCCCTAAATCCTGCTGCGGGCTGCGTGGCTGATGCCACACACACCAGGGTGATGTCCCTGGGCTCCAGTGCGAGGAGTGAAGGGTAGTCAGTGCGGGTGCGGGATTGTTTCTGGAAAGGAATCTCTGCTATACTCCTGAGCAAACACCTGATTTCAACTCTAAGGCTGCTGAGCAATTTGGCAGATTGGGCAGCTTGGCAAGAATAAACTAAAGTTGTAACTGGGTACCAGATTCGTGGCCTCCCCATGCTCTTCGCACATTTGAGCAAGTTGGCTGTGCTCTGTGGTGAGGACTATCTCTGGTGCCCCCTCAGACTTCCCAGGATGTCCCCCTGCCTTCCCCTCAGAGAGATGAGCTAGAACACAGAGGCACGAGCGAGCCTGTGGCAAGTGCCCATCGCCCACTGTGACGTCACCACAGGAGGGGCACCGCCCGCCAGCCGTCTCCTGGGTAGTGAGTGCCCTGCCTTTCCCCGGGCACGCTCCCAGGTGACGATGACGCACAGGAAAGCACAGACAGGGAGGAACCAGGTCTCCTGGGGTGACTGCAAAGACCAGAGTTGCAGCCTTGAGGAGCGGGTGCCTGAACTAGGCACTGAGAACCCAAGTGTATTAACTCCATCTCTCATTTGCTGCCTTTGATGCTCTGGCGTCTAGGGCCCTGCAGACCCTGGAGGGACGGGCCACGCCTGGAGATGGCGAGGGGCTCACCTGGGGGCTGCCTCCACATTCAAACAACCCACGCAGAGCCACATCGCGGCCTCTGTCAGCTCTTGCCACCCAATCACTGCGCCTGCCCTGGTCACCCAGCACCAGGTGCCAGACATCTCTGGTGGCCCCCTGCCCAGAGCCCGCTGAGGTCATTCACCCGCTACAGTCTGCCTCGCCTGTTCCTTCCGTGGAAATCACAGTACTCGCTGGCTGACCCCAGTGTTTCCCGTGTGGCCCCCCACGGCAGGTCCACCCTCAGGGACCGTGGGTAGCGAGCTACCTTCTGATCTGATGCCTGCCTGCCACACCTGAGTAGTAATAATACCTACATTTTAAAGCACAACAGACAAGACCAGGTGCCACGGTCACAATCCACCTGTTGAGCAAACCTTCACTCAGGGTGCGCTATGCCGGGGACGTGAGGGGGAAGGGGAGAGGCCCCCCTGGCCCCCCCTCGGGGCCCTGGACGCTGAGCGGGACACACATGCCGGACAGCCACCCTGCCAGCGCCACCTTGGGATCTCCCGCCGGACCGGCAACCTAAAGCTGTCCTTTCCCCCGTGCCGCTGGGGGTGCGTGTGAGCGCATAGTTGCATACGCGTGTCTGTGGAGGAAACGTGGTAATCGAGCCCGGAGTCCGAAGGGAGAGCTCCACGCCAAGTCCCGGCTGCGCAGAGTACGTGTCAGGCGGACAGTGGAAAGTAGGGGTCGTATGCGTGCGTACACAGGGGACACAGCGCTGGGAAGATGAACGGCTTCGGAACATCCCCCACGCCCAGGCTCGGCAGGGGCACCCTCGGTCTCCCTGAGTCTGGCGGACAAACGTTGGTGGAGCCTCGTTTTACAGGGGATTCCCTCGCCCCTACTGTTAAGCATGGGACTTAGAACCACACTGGGGGACCAGAGGTGGTGTGAAGCCACCCGGACGGGGGCTCCGCCCGCACGGGGAGCCCACATCAGCCGTGGCCACAGCTGGCCCTAAAGGGACATTAGAGAATGAGCACGTTAAGCACTGTGAGACCGCCCCGGGAAGAACTCTCCAGAACAAGTTCCAAGGGGCTGCCTCGGTGGGCCTGGGGCGGGGGCACACGGAGCAGAGGCCGTGACTTTCACTCTCCATCTTTTCCAAGGTTGACCCTTCAGCCTGGTGTGTACTACTTTGAGAGGACTTTACAACAAATACAAAGTAAGCGAAAATTCCAAGTTGAAACACGAAAAGCGTAAATAAATCCAAGCATCTGGTGCCTTTGAAGCTATCCCAGGCCGGCAGCCCGTCACCCGCCCCCATGTCCGACTGGTGACTGTTTGGGGGCCGGGCCCCCCTGCCCAGGCCGCCCTCTGTTCCACGGCCCCGTCTCCCGCAATCTGTTCCGCCTGCGTTTCTTCCTTCCTTCCCTCCACAAATCCCCAAGGGACCTGGATGAGCTCCAGTTGTGGTTCCTGCGCTCTAGCTCGGGATCAGGTCCCACCGGATGCGTGGTGTGGATTACGGCTCCCCACTGCCCATAGGTCAAAACACAGCGCCCTGTGCATGACCTGTAAGACCCCCTCCAATAGGGCCTCACCTGCCCTCCCAAGAGCACATCCCACGTCCTCCACTGAAGTCTGTCTCCTACGGACCAGCCCCAGCATCTCCGGGTGTGGGCCCCTCCCCTGGGCCCCGGCGTCTGCCACCCCCTCTTGCCGGGATGCCCTCCCCACTTGCGATGCCCTGCTCTGTGCACTCTCTTCTTCTCTGAATGTCCTGTGTCCGCCGGGGCCTGGCGCCTTGCTAACGAACACTCCTTGCCGCCAGCGCGCGCCCCAGGGCACGTCCCCGCGGCCCCCAGCCTGGGTCCCCCATGTCTTCGGAGCCCGCTCCCACCCTTCCCAGCCCTTCAGAGAGGGGTTCTGGCCGGCCAGTGTCTGCTTTGCCAGACATGCCCCAGTCCTTTTGTGGGGTGGATTCTGAGACGTGCCGACCGGAAAGAGACCTGCCGCCTCAGTAGAAGGCCCCACACCTCTCTCTCTCTCCCTGACGCCCGGGACGGCAGACTGCCTGCTGGCACCTGTCTGGGGGGCCGGGAGGAGCCGGGAGGAGCAGCAAGGGGCATGAACCCTCCATGCACACAGGGCAGGACAGCACCGCGCCCAGGGCCTGCCCCGCCAGGCTTCTAGATCAGGCACCAGACACAGCCCCGGGAGACACATTGTCACACGGACGCCAGACTTTCCTTGTGGGACAAGAAGCGAGGCCATTCCTCAGACCCCTGGGGCACCAGCACGTGTGGGGGGCAAACTACGGCCCGCCCACAGCTTCCTTTTGTACAGCTCACCAGACACAAGCGGGTTTTACATCTTTAAGACCCGCTAAGAAACAAAAACAGGAACACATGATATGTAACGGAAACCATATGTGGCCTGCAAAGTCCGAAATACTGACTTTCCAGCTCTTTACTGAATTTGCTGACCTCTCTGATGCAGAAGATACGCGGCTGGAGAGCAGCCCGCCGGCTGGCTCCAGCTCCGGGGACTTGGGGTCCCGTGCGGGCCTGCGTTCCTGCACAGGACGGCCTCTGGCGCGCCACTGAGCTCTCCCGCACCTCCACCCCCTGCAGAGGGGCAGGTGCATGGGCCCACCTGGCCTCGGGTGCCTCGGAAGACCAGGCAGCCTCCACGAGGGGCGCTGACAGCCCGAGGAAGCACAGGTCTTGGCTCTCACCTGAGCAAGGATGTGGAGGCGTGGAGAGGTGCGGCGACCTGTCCAGGGCTGCAGTTCATGAAGACGGAGGAGCTGATGGTAAGTGGTGCCCCGTGGGCTCTCCTTTTGCCTCTGACAGGCTGCGCCGCTCACAAGTGAGGTCCTGCAGATGGGGACGTTCCCGGTGAGATGCACGGCCTCCTTACACTCCTGGACGTGCTTGTGAGACCACGGGCAGCAGGGAGAAAACCATGAAGACCCACTGTATGCCCTTAACCTCCATTTGACATGCACAGAGTGAGCACCCAACATGCTGGACACACGTGACGGCCACATGGGGGCCACGGTGCTGCCACTCCTGGGCTCTTCACTTACCTGCTGCTCCTGTGCCTTTGGTTCTTAAATATCTATTTAGTTAAATGGATAAAGAAGAGGGGGTCTATATACACAACGGAATATTATGCAGCCATCAAAAATTAAAGTCTTGCCATCTGCAACGACATGGATGGAACTGGAGGGTATTATGCTAAGTGAAATGAATCCGTCAGAAAAAGACAAACATATGATCTCGCTTATATGTGGAATTTAAGAAACAAAACATGAACATACGGGAAGGGAAGGAAAAAGAAGACGAAAACAGAGAGGGAGACAAACCATAAGAGACTCTTAAGCATAGGAAAAAAACTGAGGGTCGCTGGAGGGATGGGAGGAGGGGGGATGGGGTAACTGGGTGATGGACATTAAGGAGGACATTTGATGTAAGGAGCACTGGATGTTATATGCAACTGATGAGTCACTAAATTCTACCCCTGAAACTAACAATACAGTATATGTTAATTGAATTTAAATGTAAAAAATGAAAAAAATTATTTGAGGCGGGGGAGGGGCAGAGGGAAAGAGAATCCCAAGCAGACTCTATGCCCAGCACGGAGCCCAGTGTGGGGCTAGATCCCACAACCCTGAGATCATGACCTGAGCCGAAACCAAGAGTCAGCACACTCAACCGACTAAGCCACCCAGGCGCCCCTAAAATTTACCATTTGGGCCATTTGTAAGTGCGCAGCTCAGCAGCACTGAGTGCAGCCATCCACACCATCCATCTCCAGGACTGTTCCATCTTCCCAAACTGAACCTCTGTCCGCACTAAACAGTGTGTGGACTGGGCAGGACAGCCTCCAGGACTGAGCTCACTCAGGTGGTATCACGGGGGCTGGAGGGCGTGGGTGCAGCGGGGTGAGCCCCTCCGGGCAGGAGGGATCAGGGGAGGTAGAGCACCAAGGAGAGAGGACGGGGGTCCATGCTGCCTCCAGGGTGGATGGGGCATGGAGGCCAGCCTGTGGGCTCAGGAACGGGGGGCCAGCAGCAAGAGCACGCACTCCGGGGCTGGGCCCAGGCGCCAACCTAAGAAAGACCAACACCTTTCTGCCCCATCCCTCCTGCCCCTGCAGCGTTCTGGCTCGTGCGTGAGGTTTCCCTCTGCCCCTTCTGTACACCGGCCCCTTTCTGTGGCACAGACTTCTCTGTCCATGTCCCCCTTGGACGCCACTGCAGGGCCAGGTGCCTACTGGTCTGGGAGTCAGGTTTTGATCAGAAGCTGCCCTGCCTTCCACGAATCCGCAGTCTGGTGGGAGCACCAACATGCAGACCCCCAGTCCCCACCGCGGACATGAGTGCTGTCCTAGGAGAACCGGCCTGGAGCCTGGGAGGCTGTGTAGAGCCGGGTGGGGGCGAACAGATGTCACTGAAGAAGGGTGGAGACAGAGCAGGAGGGGCTCGGAGATGTGGGGGTCTTGGGCCCCCGAGAGACCCTGGGACTTGGAAGGGGCGGCAGAGGATGTGATGAGACTTTCTTTAGAACAGCTGAGGTGTGTGGGGCTGGGGACCAGCGGATGGAGCACAGACGACACAGCCCAGGAGCCTGAGCAGAAACGGATGGTGGGTGTGGACAAGGAGCCAGGGCCTCGGCTTTTCACCAACGGAAATCAAGGCTGAGCTCCCGGGAGAGCCTGCTGGGGCTTGGGTAGGGGGCATCGTGTCCTATTCACAATTGCCAAAACCAGCGCTAACCCGAGTGGTCCTGGGAGAATGGACCCACAGGCCGTGGCCAGTCCACGTGGCAGGAGCTCCTGAGCCGCAGATGGGAGCCGCCGTGGACACACACGATAGCGTGGGCGCATCCAGTGGGGCCCAGAGCCTGCGGCTGTGTGACGGCTGAGAAGACAAAACCAGAGGACACGGCGGTGGGCTGTGCGGGGACAGCAGGGGACCTTCTGCACTGGCCGGCAGCTGTGTCTCCCTCGTGGTGGCAGTTACATGACTGCGTGTTTGCAAAACTCGGAACATGGACGGTTGAGCCTTTGACCCATTATCTCCATATACCTGACTTTAAAATAAGCAGCCCCTGGGAGGGGAGCGGGGAGGCGGCCGAGCTGTGGTGGCTGAGGAGGGCTGGACCACGGGGCCGGGCTCTGGGGGACGGCGGGGAGGGTCTCCGCCAGACCAGCCTGGCCCTGGGAGCTGGGAAGGGCCACACCCTGGTGCTCCATCTCCTCCGGTCATGCTGTCCGTGCTCCAAGCCCGGAACAGCGTCAGTAAGGCGGGCCCTAGTTCCTGCCCCTCCTCCTCCCTCTCCCAAGAGTGCCAAGAGCCACCTCCTCCGCCAGCTCGGCTCCGGGTCAAGGGAGGATCCCACTCGAGCAGACAGGCCCCGCCTGCCAGGAGCCCCGATCCACAGCACACACCCCCGTCCGCCTGGGTTCCTCGGGGAGGGGACATGCCCTCCTGGGGCTTGGGTAGGGGGCATCGTGTCCTATTCTTGGCCTGGCTGGCCGGCAGCACCCTGCCTGCTGGGGAGGGGCCGGCCTCCAGGACACACTTCGGTATTTTAAGGAGAGACATGTGCCCATTCCAGGCTCGTAGAGCCCCCTGTGGCAGCTGCGAGGGGGCGCAGAGGGCCCAGGCCTCTCCAGCACCTCGGGCCCAGTCGGGGGCCCAGCCTGGGGTAAACGGGGGCCTGGAGTCCACACTGAGGAAAGAAAGTCAAGACATGGGCCGTTTCTGCTCACCTGAGATTGTGGATATAAAACACTGGATGGGGTGAGGGGGACCTCTTTGAAATTTGGCAACAGAATGACCCCAGCCCTCTCCTACAGTCCAGGGACAAAGAAGGATTTGGCCTCAGAACAACGGGCCAGAAGCACCTCCGTGCACTGCTTTGTCCAGAATCCCCGACCCTCCATTTCCCGACTTTCCATAGGCCGAGCACGTGTCCTCCCTCTTCCCAGAGGAAGTTGGCTCTGAGGTCCCACTGCTCCTCAGAAAGAGCCGGTCCTGCCCCCCAGGGCCACCTGCATCCTTAGGGGGACCGGCCTCGAGTCTGTGTCTCTAGGGCCAGGGCCGGAAGGGGCCACGGGTGGGACGCGGGGGGCAGAACGAACACTGTCCCGTGTTTAATTCAACTTCCTCCTCTCCCGAGCAGACACAGACCTTCTCAAGAGCCATTTCTTGTTTGCCAAGGGTTTCTTTTGCACACGGGATTTCTTCATGACTCACGGGCCCTGGGTGGCGGCCAGGAGGCTCCGTCAAATTCCCGGGGGGATGACTTCCGGGCACACCAGCAGCGCCCTTGTGGGAGGTAGGAGGCCAAACCCTCTCAGTTAGAGCTTCTGAAGCTCTGCAATTAAATTGCGGTTTCTGTGCCTCCACATTAGCTTGTGAATGCCAGTTGTCAAAGTTCTTAATTGTTGAAAAAAATAATTGCGTGGCTAAAGCAGCTAAATCTCCTCTGAGCCCTTTAAACAGAGAAAGCAGGAAGACAAACATCTGGCAGGAGAGGCTGTGCTCTGAATGGGCGGCGACCAGAAAGTCCACGCAGGAGTCAGAGTCTGGGAAAACAGTCTTTCACTTTTACCAACGGAGCAGGAATGTGGGACATCTGTTAAAACACAGGTTTTCCCAAATCAGTCCTTCAGAAATCCTCAGAAAACAAACATTTAAAATCAGAAATGCACTTCAGTTCATGTAAAGATAGTTTAGATTGTAGACACAGAGCTCCCACTGCAAAAATACTACCAGCAGAGAGGCTCTCTGGAAATTGAGCTCGACAAGCAACAGAGACCAGCTGTGAGCAAGCCACTTCTTTTTCACTTTAGAAACACAGCATGGCTGCGCTGTGGGCAAACTCATTTACAGAAATTCAAGCACAGTTAGAGCCCCAGCACCCCTCGAACATGATGGCCCATACGTCCCCGCCCAGAGAAAACCCACGTGACCACTCCAACGTGCCTCCTCCCAGGACACCGTTTCCTCTTTTACAAACGTAAGTCTATTTTCTGGAACAGAAAAATCGGCACACAGTATTTAAAGTGTGCAACTTAATAAAATCTTTTAAAAAGTGGGGGGGCGCCTGGGTGGCTCAGTCGGTGAAGCGACTGCCTTCGGCTCAGGTCATGATCCCAGAGTCCTGGGATGGGGCCCCACATCAGGTGTTCTCAGCGGGAATCCTGCTTCTCCCTCTGCCCGCCCCCCCCCCACCACACTGTTCATGCTGGTGCTCTCGGTCTCTCTCTCTCTCTGAAATAAATTAATAAAATCTTAAAAAAAAAAAAAGTGTGCAACTTGATACCTTCTGACATGAAACCATGAACTTCACCCACGAACCCAACACCACAGTCACCACCGTGAACGGGTGCATCCCCCCCACACCCCCGGGCCTCCTCTGGCCCTGGGCAGCCAGATCTGCACTCGCTCACGACACGTTCTTCTGCGTTCCCTAGTTTTATGTACAAGGGGTCACATGGCGCATACTCCTTCCGTCTGGCTTCTCCCACTCGGCACAGTGAGGCGGAGTCATTCCTGCTGTTGTATGAATCACTGAGAGTTCACTCCTTTTCATGGCAGCGTGGCGTTCCACGTGTGGATCCACCACGATGTGGTTTTCCATTTTCCTGTTCATGGACCTTGTGCTGTTTCCAGTTTTTGGCTAGTCCACACAGAGCTGCTATAGACACTCCTGGTCAAGTCTTCGTTGGGATGTACACATTTTTCCCCCGTGGATAAACGCCTAGGAATGGAACAGCTGGATAGCACACTTCTGAGGCCACCGCCAAACTGCTTTCCAAAGTGTGCACCACTTCATGCTCCCACTCGCAGTGTGAGTTCCCATTTCTCCGTATCCCTACCAACACCTGGTGCACCCCAGTTTCTGCATTTTCAGCATTTTACAAGGTGTGCGGTGGCATCTCCTTGTGGCTTTCATTTGCATTTCTTTTAATTCCCATACCGTTAACATATGGTATTATGTTAGTTTCAGGTGTATAACATAGTGATTCAACACTTCCTTATGTCACTGGTGCTCATCAGGACAGGTGCACTCCTTAATCCCCATCACCTGTTTCACCCACCCTCCCACTCTCCTCCCCTCTGGTGACCGGCAGTGTGTTTTCTGTAGCGAAGAGTCTGCTTCTTGGTTTGTCTTCTTTCCCTTTGTCTGTTTGTTTTGTTTCTTAAATTCCACGTCTGCCTTCGGATCAGGTCATGATCCAAGGTCCTGGGATCGAGCCCCGCATCTGGCTCCCTGCTCAGCAGAGAGCCTGCTTCTCCCTCTCCCTGCCGCTCTGCCTACTTGTGCTCTCTCTCTGTCAAATAAATAAAATCTTAAAAAAAAATTCCACACGAGTGAAATCATACAGTATTTATCTTCCTCTGACTTATTTCACTTAGAATAATACCCTCTAGTTCCATTCACATCCTTGCAAATGGCAAGATTTCATTCTTTTTAATGGCTGAGTAATATCCCATTGCACGTATACGCCGCATCTTCTTCATCCATTCATCTGTCGGTGGACGCTTGGGTTCTTTTCAGAATTTGGCTATTGTAGATGATGATGCTATAAACATCGGGGTGCACGTACCTCTTTGAATTAGTGTTGTGTTCTTTGGGTAAATACTTAGTGGTGCAATTGCTGGGTAGTAGGGTAATTCTATTTTTAATTTTTTGAGGAATCTCCACACCGTTTTCCAGAGTGGCTGCACCACTTTGCTTGCATTCCCACCAACAATGTGGGAGGCTCCCCTTTACATCCCTGCCAACACTGCTGTTTCTTGTGTTGATTTCAGCCGTCTGCCAGGTGTGAGATGCTGTCTCACTGTGGTTTTGATTTGTATTTCCCTGATGCCAAGCGATGCTGAGCATCTTCTCATGTGTCTGTCTTCTGCCCATTTTTAAATTGGATTATTTGGTTTTTGGCGTTGAGTTGTGTAAGTTCTTTATAGATTTTTAAAAATTATTTTATTTATTTATTTGACAGAGAGAGACACAGCGAGAGAGGGAA
>NW_023270615.1:19901461-19958550 GCF_011800145.1 Mirounga leonina
CACAGCGAGAGAGGGAACACAAGCAGGGGGAGTGGGAGAGGGAGAAGCAGGCTTCCCGCGGAGCAGGGATCCCCATGCAGGGCTCGATCCCAGGACCCTGGGGTCATGACCTGAGCCGAAGGCAGACGCTTGACGACTGAGCCACCCAGGCGCCCCAATAGATTTTGGATACTAACCCTTTATCAGATATGTCATTTACAAATCTTCTCCCATTCCATAGTTGTCTTTTAGTTTTGTTGGTTGTTTCCTTTGCTGTGCATATTCGTTTGCCTTTCTATGACTAATACTGCTTAGCATCTTTTCATTTAGTTATTTGCCAATTTTGTATTTTTGGTGGTGTATTAAAATCTTTGGCACTTTTCTAAGTTTGGGCTGCTTTTCCTTTATCTTGTTGAGTCTTGAGAGGTTTCAGATAGTCTTTCATCAGATAAATGCTTTGAGAAAGAGTCTCCCCTAGTCTACGGCTGGTCTTCATTTCTTAACAGTGTCTTCTGAAGAGCGGAAGTTTTTAATCTTGATGTAGTCCAGATTATCGACTTGTTCTTTAATGGACTGTACTTTTGGTGTTGTATCCAACAAACCTCTAACTAACCCAAGGTCACATATATTTTCTCTTAGAAGTTTTATAGTTTTAGATCTTACATTTAAAAGTTGACTTTTGTAGATAATGCAAGATACGGATCCAAGGGTTTTTAATTGTCATTTTGCATACGAACATCCAATTGTTCCAGCACCATTTGTTTAAAGACGGTCCTTTCTCCGCATTGCCTTTTCACCTTTGTCCAAACTCAGGTGTTCATGTGTGTGTGGGTCTCTCTCTGGAATATCCTGTTCCATTGATGTACCTGTCTAGCTTTGTATGAGTACCACACAGTTTTGGTTAGTGTAGCTTTATAATAATTCTTGAAATCGGGCGCCTGGGTGGCTCAGATGGTTAAGCGTCTGCCTTGGGCTCAGGTCATCATCCCAGGGTCCTGGGATCGAGTCCGGCATCGGGCTCCCTGCTCAGCGGGGAGGCTGCTTCTCCCTCTGCCTCTCTCTCTGTCTCTTATGAATAAATAAAATCTTTTAAAAAGGGCGACTGGGTGGCTCAGTTGGTTAAGCGACTGCCTTCGGCTCAGGTCATGATCCTGGAGCCCCGGGATTGAGTCCCGCATCGGGCTCCATGCTCGGCAGGGAGTCTGCTTCTCCCTCTGACCCTCCCCCTTCTCATGTGCTCTCTCTCTCTCATTCTCTCTCTAAACTAAATAAAATCTTTAAAAAAAGAAAAAAAATAATTCCTGAAATCAAGTAGTGTTAGCCTGCCAACTTTGTTCTTTTTTCAAAGTTCTTTTGGCTGTTCTAGGTCACTTGCCTTTCCATATGAATTTCAGAATCAGTTTGTCAATTTCTGCAAGAAAAGCCTGCTTGGACTTTAATTAGGATTGTATGGGATCTAGAGATCAATCTGAAAGGAATGGACATATAAACAATCTTGACTCCTCCGACTCATGAGCAGGTTATCTTTCCATCTTTTTCGGTCTGTTTAAGTTTCTCTTGGAAATATTTTGTAGTTTTCAGTGTGCAGGTGTAGTGAGTTGAATCACGCCACTCACCCTCCCCCTGCTCTGCTATGTTCGTGTCCTCGTCCCCAGAGCCTGAGAATGTGAGTTTATTTGGAAAAAAGGTCTTTGCAGTTGGTACTTGAAGGTCTCAAGAGGAGATCATCCTACATTATCCAGAGGTGTCTAATCCAATGACATGTGTCCTTATAAGAGTTGCACAGAGGATAGAGAGAGAGAGAAGGCAGTGTGAAGATGAAGGCAGAGATGGGCGTGATACGGCCAGAAGCCAAGAAGCCCCACGGGACACCGGTGGCCGGCAGAAGCTGGAAGAGGCAGGAAGGATCCTCCCCTGGAGCCTCTGGAAGGAGCGTGGCCCTGCTGATCCCTTAATTTCAGACTTCTGGCCTCTGGAACCAGGAGAGCCAGAACAAGTAAGCCCCCGCTCCCCCACCCCCTTACTTGTGATCATTTGTTGTGGTGGCCCTTGGAGATGGATAGAACAGGTGGCTCCCATTTTCTGTCAGATTTATCCCTTAGCGTTTGATGCTCTGGTAACTGCCATTGTTCAACTTCAGGTTCTTCATTGCCAATATACAGAAATTCAGCTGGTTTTTGTGAATTGATTTTTTGTCTTCCCACTTCACCAAACTCACGTAATAGCTGTCATAGTTTTTTTCTGTAGATTCCATCAGATTTTTTACAGGGATGGTCATGTCTGAAAATAAAAATGGTTTTACTTTGGGCGCCTGGGTGGCTCAGTTGGTTAAGCGACTGCCTTCGGCTCAGGTCATGATCCTGGAGTCCCGGGATCGAGTCCCGCATCGGGCTCCCTGCTCGGCAGGGAGTCTGCTTCTCCCTCTGACCCTTCCCTTCTCATGCTCTCTCTCTCTCTCTCTCATTCTCTCTCTCAAATAAATAAATAAAATCTTTAAAAAAAAAATGGTTTTACTTTCTCCTCTGAATGCCTCATATTTCTTTTTCCTGCCTGATTACACCAGCCAGAACCTCCAGCACAATGTGAACAGGAGGGGGGGCAGCCTTCCCTGAGTTGTTCTGATCTTAGGGGGACAGTGCTCTCCTCTTTTCCTCTACCTCCTTACTTCTTTGATCCACATTTGTTGATCCCTTCTGTGTGCCAGGTGTTACACCGAGTGTGGCAGGATCATGGATGAGAAGAAAGAAAACCAACACACGGAGCACCACGTGTTTAAGGGCTGTGAGAGACAGACACATGTGCACAAGCACGTGAGAGGAGACGAAGCACACATGTCCCAGGACACGTGAAGATACCTCACTGGGACATGTCTCACACCAGCTGAATCTGGCAGAAACCAAGAAGGCAGCCAGTACTAAGTGTTGTCAAGGCCACTGAGCAATGGGAACTCGCATTCACCACTGCTGGCGGATAAACGGAGGCGATCGTTTTAGAAACACCTTGTCCTTGTGAAGGAACCTGGACATGTGCCCTGAAGCCCGTAAATGCCACTTGTAGCTCCACAGCCTAAATAACTATGTGTGCACCCATGTGTTTGTATTTATCTACAAATACAATCATCTAAGTGTCCATCACAAGTAAAGGGGTAAACTGTGGGGCATCCACATAATGGGCTGCCACACCCCAGTGAACACACAGGAACCACAGCTCCACACGCCAACATGGATAAATGTGAGGAACGTGGTGGACAACGTGAGCAAGTCACAGAAGAATACACACTGCGTTCTTCAATTTGCATAAAGTTGAGAAACAAGCAAACCCAAGTGATGTGCTGTTTGAGGTAACGTGATAGAGAAACACACACAACGTACAGCGGAAGCGCTGAGGAGTGCATTGGTCAGCCCCGGCTGCCATAACAAACACCATGGCCCGGGCTGGTACGATAGAAGTGCGTGTTCTCACAGTCCTGGAGGCGGGAAGTCTGAGGCCCAGGCGTGGGCAGGCCAGTTTCCCCCAAGGCCTATCTCCTGGCGGGTAGACACCGTCTTCCCACGTCCTCACGTGGTTGTCCTCGGCGCGTGTCTGTGTCCTCACCTCCTTTTCTTCGCAGGGACACTGGTCATGCTGGATTGGGGCCACCCTAGTGACCTCGTCTTCACTAATTACATCTGCAATGACCCCATCTCCAAATACAGTCACATTCTGGGGTACCAGGAGTCAGAACTTCAACATGAATTTTAGGACACTGTCCAGCCTGTAATACCCCTCCATCTCCTTGGGCTGTATAGTCAAGTAGCTGAATTTGACTACATTTAACACACTCTGTTCCAAGGAATTAGAGCTGAGCTTTGAAGGATGTTCAGAATTAAGTGAGTGACAATGTTGAGAATTAGGCTTCTAGCATTAGTTCCAAGCATGTGCTAAACTCGGCTCCTGACAGAGGACGAACGACTGAGAAGATGAGCTCGTGTGCCCCCAGCATCAGCGGAGAGCCACGCACAGAGGAGGCATGGCCTTGCTTGCTGAAAGAGGAGTTTCACACTGGTCTCTTCCACTTGTTTTGAAGTCCACTGGGAGCATAGAGAATATTCTTAGAAAATACTTGATCTTCTAATTTAAACTTTGTTAAAATAATACAGGAAATATCACCTACTGGTCTCAGGAGCACTAAATTTAATATTCGGTTGAACCACAGGAAATGGCCACATGTGATCATTTTTGACCTGCAGGCTATTCCACATGGTTCAGTCTAATTCAGTGTCTGACTACTTTTAATTTTATTTTTAAGAGAAGAAAGAAAATGAGAAAGCAACTCACTAAATCAAAGCCAAGGGGTGTTTTCAGGCTGTAATCAAATGGCCATGTAAGTAGGAAACTACTCCAAAAATATAACTTCTCCCCAAAACAGGCAATCTTAAGAGTCAAACATCTTTTCATTTTAATCAAGAAAGCCAGGAGGCAAGGACATTACAGCCTTCTGTTGCAATATAAACTGCCGTGGACACACGAAACTTCAGTGCACGAGGTCTTATGATCGTAAAAGTCTGGTTTGGACATTGTCTTCCATGACTGGATGTTTTAAATGATGGCTGACAGTGATGGTTTCCCCAAGCCACACTGCTCAAGGCCTCCATCGTGATCACTCACAAGTCAGTTTTACCGTCAGTGTTGGGCTACTCAGAGGCCAGCTCATGCCTAAAAGCATAACTAAAACAGAATGCACAACTGCATCACAGGATTTGTTGAATTTTTCTCCTGTCATGTTATCTGTAAACAATTTTCAACCAACTAGCATTGAGTAGGCTCCTTTATTTTCCTTTAAATTTATCTATTTGAGAGTGAGGGAGAGAGAGTGAGTGAGAGAGAGAGAAATGGAGCAGGGGGCAGAGGGAGAGGGAGAAGCTGACTCCTTGCTGAGCAGGGAGCCCAACGTGGGGCTCCATCCTGGGACTCTGGGGTCATGACCTCAGCCGATGGCAGACACTTCAGTGACTAAGCCACCCAGGTGCCCCAAGGAGGCTCCTTTAGATAAGGTGATACTCTTGAGCCATATTCATAAAAAGCACCAAAGAGAATGTCATTCTTGTTTTACTTGCACTGAAAATATATCGATCCTTGTTCATTTGGAACAACAAGAACAAAGATGTCTTGAGTAAACTGTCAGATTAAATCAATCCCCCAAATTACTGTGGGCCTTCAGATATCAGGGGCTTGGGATATGCATTTTGTCTGCAGCCTATTGTCTCCAGAGATTTCTTCAGACCTCTAAAGAACTGGCTGAAAGAGCATGCAAGCAATGAGCAGGTGTCCTCCATTTAAGAGAAACCAGCAAAACTTTATTGAAGTTATGATACATGGTTTTTCATGGACGCCAGCATGATGAAAGCACATGCTCTTCCTGAGATAAGACTGGGGAGCTGGCTGAAGACACGACTAAGCACATTACGTGGGTTTCTGAGTTCTGCACACGGATAAAGCAATCTCAAGACCAGCAGCACTTCGGTGCAGAGGGCATCAGCGAGCTCTCGGATAGAAGGAAAACTGGTAAGTGGCCGGAAATCCTGCACTTCCTAAGTGAGATATGCTGAGATCACAGGACAGTGACATGGCAGCTCAGCCAGCTCCAGAGGACAGACATGATGGGGACTTTCACTAAGTGACAAACAACACAATGCTCTATGGTGCCACCATGGAGCCCAGTGCTGACAGGGCCCATGGTTCCTGCCGGGCATTCTGTCAGGGGGAGGGAGGAGGGCACAGTCTGGAGTCGGTCAGACTGGGACTCCTTCAACAGGCAAGTATGAATAATACTTCTCCCCGGGTCTGGTAAGAACCCAGACAATGCACATGCATGGCCATGGCCGTCAGTTCTGAGTGTGTGCTCTTGGCCCCTCACACTTCCGCTGAGCTGAATCCCAAAACCCTGTAAGTTCTTCTGGTCAGTAGAACTATCCTCTGGCCTGCAGAGAACTCCTCATCCACTCAAGTGCAGGAAGGCAGGAACCCCGCCAGCCTTAAGATTCCCCTCACCCGCTCCTCCTAGAGCTCTCCTCTCCCCTCCTGCCCCTCCTGCCCCTCCTGCTCATACTGGACCAACAGAGTTGGGACCAACCAGAGCCTGACTGATGTCCAGCCCACGACCCAGTCTGCCTGTCAGGATCGTCCCATCACCAAGCATACCTGTATCATCAGGAGCTCCAAGCTAAAATGTACGAGGGTTATGGGTTGTTCTTTTCACTTTTATTCAAATACATACAAAGCCCACAGACAGCCTGATTTATTTCTCCCACCAGCTCTCTTCCTCAGTCTGGTGCGCTGCCATGGTCACGTCGGGGCTGTGCGGGACCATCTCAAACACACAGGCCAACAGCCGCTTGTCCAATGAGCCCTGCTGGCAGCTGCCCAGGTGAGACTGACAGAAATGACGGTAAACATCTTTTTGGGTAAAAAACATATTTTTATAATGTACCTTTGGATAAAATGTAATCTTTCCCTTCTTTCCCAGGTCAGGCACTTAAAAATGAGAAATTTCAGGAACGGGCAACCAGTTCATTAAAATTCGCTGGATCTTAAGTTTCCTAAGAAAACTTACACAGTGTGGGAGGTAACGACATTCAGCATTTGCCGCCAGAGTCTGTAAGACCGACAAGGATTACTATGTTTCTGATGTGCCAGCGCCTGATTCAGAGATGCAGGAGTCGGGGAGACTCATCCGTGGTTAGCTTCACTTCCCCTGAAATTCCGTCTCTAAAATTAGGTCATAACCTTACCGTGAAATTGGTTAGATGAATAGCATATTTACTGGGGAAAATGCTTACCCTCTGTGTGGCCCGCCCTCTGGTGCTGCACACATTCATCACGGCTTCGACTGCTGAATGACAGTTTGGTCCACAGAGAACTGGTTAGGCAGGAACTAGTTCACTTATTTCTTATCTCGAGCCCAGAGGGTGATTGCGGCCTACGTGCGTCACGTTCAATTTAAGAATCTTAGTTCTCAGAGTGACAAGTGGCCGAAGACAGGGCCCTGAGATGACAGGGTCCACGGAAGGGCAGATGTGGGAGGTGTGGGCCGGTGGTCACGCTGCTGCATGGAGCCTGCCCCCACCTGACGCTCCTCCCTGTGGAGTCCTGCTTCTGAGCAGCTGCCCACACTGCCCACCACGGCCCCCGCTTCCACCGTGAAGACGCTGTTTGTTGGGCATCAGGCTGGACGTGCCGAAAAGCGTTCCTGCCTCCTGTGACAGCAGAGGTCGGCAGGGGGTCTGGAAGCCTGACCAAGAGCAAGTCTACTTCCCGTGGTAAAAAAATCCCAACCACCTCACAGTCAACCTTCAACACAAAACTAAATCTCTCTGAGAAATAATATCTTTGAAATCCTTTGACGCGTTTATAAAAAGAAAAAAACAAAAAATTTGCAAATTAAAAAAAGATCCTTAAAAAAATTCAATAGCCTTCTTACTAACAAATACAAAACTGCTTAAGACACTTTGTGACTTCCTTAGGTCAAGGATCAGGGGGATGGATCCACAGTGAAGTTTTACTACTAAAATTACCTATTTGGTAAAAACTCCAGCAAGGGTTCCACTGACAAAATATTTGTTTTGGAAAGAAGAGTCACAACTTTTTCCAAAGTGTCAAAAAGAATAAAGATGTAAACACCACATACTTAACATATTAATACAACAGTATTAATTCAGTTAAATAAATACAAGAAAGTGGCACCAACGTTATGGCAATTTTTCAACACAAAAATGTAGCTCGAGGGTATTTTAAAATAAATAATTGCTCCCAACAGAAATGAGTGTTCTTAGCACAAACCAAGAGCGTCTGAGATAAAGTGCTCTGAGACAAAGCGGCTCCACGCTCCAACCTGTTCATCTGTGCGCAGAAACGCCATCTGGGTCTCCGGGTCGGAGGGCTCCGCCACCAGGAAAGCATCACTAAACGCCAGGCTGAGGGCCATCTTTTGTCATTTTCCTGTTTTCTTCCAGTGTGTGTTTAAATATTTTCTTCAGGGTGTCGTAAACTAGTGGTCCATTTTCAGAGTCAAAATTAACCTGCTGACAAAGAATAGATAGACTCAGGACACAGTAGTGAATCTTAATCAGCTGATTTTGGGAGAAAAGGAAGGACGGTGGAAAAAAACTCTGACTTACAAACACAGTTATACACAATGAACAGCATACATAACACAGTCCGCACATTCATTTTAATCGAAAGACTGTATTAGAACTGCCAATCATGTCAACACCAAAGTTATGAATGAAAACTCAAAAACCGAAACCCCTGCGCGGACATGCGCACTCACAGGTTGTCGTGACGCCAGGCAGCTGTGAGGGCGGAGTTCCGAACCTGGAGACTTAAGCGCCAGGGGCACAAGGGACGGGGTCTGTCAAAGGGGTCTCCAGCTGTAAGGCTGCCCTGTGGCAACCCGCCTGGAGCCCACCTTGCCACTGGCCCGCTACGCGGCCCCACTCACACCTGACCTGTCACGCACGCACCGCGGTACCCCCCGCCTTAGCATTTCTGGGAGCACTGGGTGTGAGAGGCTCACATGTTTGTCTGCCCCAGAGAAAGCCTTCATGCAAGTTAGTTCCCTTGCCCCATGGTGGGGATGTACTGTGTCCATGTATTTCGGCTGCAGGGTCGAGCAACGGGAGGACAGAGAACCCGAGCAATTCCCACACCTGCACCCACTCCCACTCCCGCAGAAATGTGCGACTCCCGGCGGTGCTGCGGAGGGTCTGGGCCCGCCTAACATGTTCGTAGACACAGGACGGCCAGGCCAGAGACAAGCAACTCCACCCTCCAGGCAGCATGTCACAATCACACGGCCGCCCTCGCCCTCCAACAAGAGGTGGGGCGACGCGGAGCGGCCCAGGTGGGCTGCCCATCCTGGCTGACCTCTCTGGGCGCAGGTGACCCCAGTGTTTGCTGAGGGGCTGCAGCAAGCCTGGAAAGCTCTGGCTGAAGGGAAACAGAACGTTCGTCCCCCTGGAAGCAGCCGCCGCACAGCTGCCTTGAAGAGCTGGCCCAGAACGAGAGCGGTCGGGGCCTCTGCTCACGACACTGCGCACCAGGGGACACAGCCACAGATGTCTCCCAACCTTTCCAAAGCCGGGTTTGCAACAACTGCTACGTTTAACTTTTCATCAGGATCCCCCTAAGGGGCCAACAGAAATTATAAAGAATTCCTACCACACTCAGAGAAACCAACACTAAGGATTTTTTCAATTAAATTCAGAAATGTCATTGCATGGTTTATCCTATCTACAAAAGCTTCTGATTAACATTAATAACGGTTTGAATTGCTCACTTTGCTAAGCACCCAACTGGAACCCTCCCCGAGGGCAGGTGGCCTCGCGGTCTATGAAGACATAAATGTAAGGTGCAAAGGACGACGTGCTGTGGGTCTGAGCCGCTGGCTCTGGAAACTGTTGAGAAGAGACGCAGAGGCCGCAAAGCTCCCGAGAATAACCCGGACGCCTGCAAGGGCGCACTCTGGAGAGCACGGGGGAAGCCGCGGTGAGCCGCACAAACGGTAACGGGCAGGATCGCTAGCATTTACCGCAGACACCGTCGTTGAGAAGCTGGGCTCTGTGCTTCAGGACAGTGTCACATGCCCTGTGACAGGAACCAAACTGAAGGGCTGAGGGGAGCCTTCTCTCCCGGCATGGCCCTGGTTCTTGCTTCAGCCAGGATGGACTGCTGCAAGCCAAAAGGATGTGCATAGAGAGGAAACTTTTTTTATTACTTTCTGCTTTGATTTGCCAACTAGGGCAGGGTCCCGGGTCATCGCTGCTGGATGCTGGGTTCTCAGTGGTCAGTTACGCATTTCGGCCCAAAGTAGAATGGGCTCAACCAGAAAAGATTCTCTCCTACTTGGCACACGATTTAAAAGAATTTTCTCAACATCCAATTGTTTCTGAACCCACAGTTCAGCTTTTTCTAATATCACTGTTGAGAAACTAATATTTTTTGGCCAAAGTCTACTACTGTGTTTGAGAAGTGTCAAACATGTTTCCATTAAGGAAAAACATACTGAAAGTTTTATTTTAGAGCAGGTGGGGGGGGGGGGGGCCTCTGGATTCTGATTTGCAATTATGCCGACAGCAGCATGTGACCCACCTTGGTGAAGGCTTTAATGGCGCGGATGAGGATGGCTTCCTCCACGTCCGCAGGGATCGCCTGCAGACTCACTATGCAGTGCAACACACAGAGAATGGTCTGGTGCTGGCCCTGTTTTTGCAGAAATCAAAATCAAACAAGTGGTTTTAAAAAATGCCTCCGAACATAAACTCAAAGTAAGTGCAGAGCCAGGAGCTGGGGTGCGACCAAGTACTCATGACCTCAAACACCAAACTCTCTACCAAGGGCTCTACTCACGTTTCCTGTTAGGTGTTAATATAATTTGAAAAGCTTCCAGGAGATAAAATCAAAGCTGCTTAGTTATTACATAAAGTATAACTGAATATGAATATCAGTGTGACTTCAAATCAAAAGTCTTCCTTGCAGTGAACCAATGAGAGGACCCACTCGTTTCTAGACACAACTGTTTCAGTTCGGCTAGCGGAGGCCCGATGTGCCACGGTGGTCCGTGGACCAGTGGGCAGCCAGGGTCAGTACGAGCACGCCCTGCCTGTGGCTGGAGCTGCGGAGGGAGGCGGGGAAGGGGAGAGACAGCCGTGGCCCCCCAGCAGTGCGCCCACTGGAACTTAAGGGGGAAGGTCCCCAAGGAACGTGTCCGACTTGACTCCCAGGGGCTGTTCACTTTAGAGAAACAAAGGAGACACCACCTCTGGAGCCGACATGCGTCCAGTACACTTGCCCCTGAGAGCCACTGACTACGCTTCTGGAAATCTAGTGAGGGCCTAATCGGAAATGCAGAAAACCCTGCAAGCACAAGTGATCATTACAGGATGGCTACCGAAGTAAAACCCTGAAATAATGCAAACACCCTATGTGCAGGGGTTGGAGTGAAGGAAGACGAAGGTGCAGCGGGCGCCACGGGACAGACGGGTGCAAGCTGTGTGCGGAGCCACTGGGGCTCAGGTCCTGCTGTGACACACGCTGACTGCCTTTCCTGAGAGATGGGGCCTCACCCTGTCCAGGCCATGGAGATGAATGAAGGGGAAAACGGAAATTAGGACCTGGCAAGGGCCTGGCCACTGCCCCAGGGGTGACCTCCTCTCTCAGCCCCTCACCCAGGGCCTGAGAAGGCAGACTGGGAAACGGACTCTGGATCCAGGGCATCCTCACCTTTACTGGCATGTGCGCACATGTGCGAGCGTGTGCATTCGTGTCCATGTGTGTCTGAAAAATGAAGTATACGGTCGTCCGTGACCACATTAACAAATGCACTAAGTCTGACAGAACGGACGTGCAATGTTCAGAGTGGTGCTGCTGGGTTACGGGCGTTCTCCTCGTCTGGTGTTGTATCTTCTACACCTGATGCTGGGTGTGCATTTCTTCTTACCTCGGAAAAACCTAGATTAGACCCAGATATGGGATTCTGCACAAGTCCCCTTCTTCATAATGGATTTTTGTGCACGAAGCCTGAGCTAAGGGCCGTGGTTAACTTCATCAACCGCCCAACAGCCTCTTTACCTTCTCTAATAAAAACAGTGCTTCTGTGGCATGTGCGTGGCTGCCAGCCAATGTGTCCACGTCCTCTTTGGTGACCACAGGCTCCTTCAGCTGCTCCACCCAAGACCACATGAGACTGCACAGGACGAAAGGGTCCCTTTCGCCACATATTCTTTCCCAAGCTCCGTCTCGGGAATTTAGTTCTTTCTAAAAGAAGGGAAGAAAGAGGAGAATGGAGAAGAAGGAGAGGGGAGGGGAGGAAAAAGGGAGGGGAAGAGGAAGGGGGAGGAAGGGAGAGGGAAAAGAAGAGAGGGGCAGGGAGGGAGGAAGGGGAGGGCAAGGGATGAGGAGGAGGAGGGAGGGGGGAGGGACAGGGAGGTAGCACTGTTTGAGTTTTGATGGCCTTCAGGCTGTTCATGAGTGACAGTCTCGGGCTTTGGGTGGATGGGGACCCCTCCCAGTGCCCCCACCTCCAGGTGGCACACTGGGCTGAGATGCTGAGTCTCTCCAAGCCTCAGTTTCCCTCTGTGAAGCTGACCCCCTGCCCCACGTGTGCCCTAAAGCTCCCTCAGAGAGGGGCTCAGCTGGCCCAAACGCTAAGCTCTCCACCGGGCTCTGAAACCACAGACGCTGTTCAGGAAGAGGGAGCCTTCCGTTTTAGGTTCCTTGGGACAAAAGACAAATACTTACTGTGATGGAGTAGAATGTTAGACAAAAAAGCATACATAAGACAACATTTGCAAATTACCCTGGGACGAGGAAAAGCTGACTAAAACTTCAAAGTGGGCCCCAGAAAAGTGCTGAACAGTCTGCAACTGGGCAGGCACATCTGTCTCACGTTCCTTTTCAGAGTCCCATGCAGGCCTGGCCACAGAGCCAGCCCCACATCCTGAGACTGGACAGGGGAAGGGACGAGCAAGTCTTGCCCATGCCCTGAATGCTGGAGATAAGTTAAGGAGGAGGCCTTAACAGTTTACCTCGCAGAGAGCAGGGGGAAAACAGGAAAATTTTAACTTCTGATGGGGCTCAGTTTTATGCACTAGTAAATAAAGTCTATGTGTGCTACAGGAATAAGCATAATAATTGCACATTCATTCATTCACACATCTGGTATGTTCACAAAGCTTAGAACAGGACAGCCTGTAGCACGTGGCTTATCCGATTCCTACAGCCCCCTGAAGTGAGGCCCTGACGGCAGATGTGCAGGCCCAGGGAAGAGGGTACTTGCCCAGGAGCCCAAAGCAGAATGGGGCAGACGGCATTCCCTGGGTTTTGCTTGACCCCAGACGTGATGCTCCTGCCCCGCTGCCAGGGTCCTCCGGCTCTGGGTTCCTCTGGTTCCTCTTTATTATCTTATAAAGAAGCCAATATGTTTAGTTGTATGGAGGCCCCGTTCCCCACGGGTCATATACACAGCAGATCTGCTCTGCAGTAACCAGAAGCTGGGCAGAACGGGACAAGTCAAAGGCCCTCCCAGTAAAATGCCGTTACATAGTCATGTTTTCTGAAATCCTCAAGGGGACTTAGCAAAGTATTAAACTCATGAGCTGCATCCCGGCCCTGCCACATTCGGGCCACATGACCTTGAGCATGTGCCTTGACCCCTGTGACCCTCGGCTTCCCTACCTGTGATACTTAACTCATAAGGACTGTGAAGATTAACGAAGAATCTTAGGGTGTCCTCTGCCCTCCGGGGTCCCTGAGAGAGCAGGTGATGCAGCAGAAGGAAGAGGGCCTAGCGCGGGCACAGGCAGCCCGTGCCGTCCAAATCACAGTTCACTGGACTCTTTCCAGAACTCAAGTTGTTTTATTGCTGAAAGGCCCATCATAAAATCCAGAAAGTGAAACAAAGGGCAAGCCTATCCAAACAAAAGGGTCGTGTTCACCTCTGGAAAATGCTTTTCTGTGTGAGGTGCTCCGACAGTCTGGCCCATGCTGGGCTGACCTATGAGGGGTCCAACCACTAGCTCTCGTGGCTATGGTGTTACAAGGGAAGGGCCCTCAGACTGAGCCAGAACGAGCCAAAGGCTTGTTCAGTTCAGAGTAAGAAAAAATACTTCGTGTTGGGGCGCCTGGGTGGCTCAGTCGTTAAGCGTCTGCCTTCGGCTCAGGTCATGAGCCCAGGGTCCTGGGATCGAGCCCCGCATCGGGCTCCCTGCTCCGCGGGAAGCTGCTTCTCCCTCTCCCACTCCCCCTGCTTGTGTTCCCTCTCTCACTGTATCTCTCTCTGTCAAGTAAATAAAATCTTTAAAAAAAAAAAAAAAGAAAAAATACTTCGTGTTGTAAGAAATCAATGTATGTAGCGATTTGCTCAGCAAACACCTGCGGTTCTGACAAACAATGTGCGCATGCTCTGCAGTCCACAGCTGTAAGTGGTGCAAGGCTCTGGGCCTAGTTTTCCCACCTCTGCATCTGGAAGGTTCTGAACCTTCTGGGAGGTGTACATGCCTTGCTTAATTAATGTAGAATACAGAGGAGCACCTACACAAATAATTCGTGGGAGATTATAGGCGAACAAGTCTCAGTTTCACTGAGCCAGGCCTCCCCAGGTCAGCCCCACATTTGGGCAGTTTACTAGTTTCTGATAATTAGGTGGTAAGGCCTGCCCTTTGTCTACACCAGCTGCTCATTCAGGGCAAAGAGCACAACTGATTTAAGATTGTGTTTCTAATGAAAATACACCACAAAAAGGGGTTAAAATTTAAAATTGCACATTCTAATTTAAGTAAAAGCCAAGAAATGGGCCCCAAAGACACAACCTCGGGTAAAACTACTGGCACAGGGGTGCCTGGGTGGCTCAGTCAGTTAAGCGTCTGACTCAATTTCAGCCCAGGTCATGATCTCAGGATCGTGAGATGGAGCCCCACGTCAGGCTTGGTGATGAGCTTGGGATCCTCTCTCTCCCTGTGCCCCTCTTGCTCTCTCTAAATAAATAAAAGCTTTTTTAAAAACCTAATGACACAAAGGTACTCTGTGGCTTGCTCCCATTTGCTTTGTGGAATCTGGCTGTTGCCTCATTGGGGTGCACTGGGAAGTCTGCGGGAAGGGATGCTGAGCAGACAGCATCCATCACGTGTCCTCCTGACCTCACTCAACACTTGCGTTGATGACTTTGGAAAAGAATTTTCTCTGATTTCACGTATGTCTCTTGGTCAGTGATTCTCCCCACCAGACTCAGGTTAGTGGTGCACAGGTTAGTTCCTAAAGCTGTCTGCTTAGGTCTGTCCATCCCACAAACCCAGCAGGAAAGCAGGAAGCCGCCACATGCATCAGCATCAATGCCCTGCTCCAAGGGCCCTGCTAAGTGCTAAGCACTGAGCGCTTTCTTTCACACAGAGATTGAGAAACCTGAAGTTCAAAAGTCACGTATGACATAAACAGGTCTTCAAATTCCCATAATACCTAAATTTGGTAAAATGTATTGTTTTTGTTCTGACGTAAGTATTTCCCCCACACACATAATCAAATGAAATACAAGTACCTGCCACATTTCTACCTTCCTTTTCACCTCCTCCTCTTCTGTGAACTCATTTAAACTTGCCAGGGCTTTGGCTGCCAGTATTCTCCTGGCTTCGACACTCAATTCAGACTGCAAAGCAGTGTGTGGAGCAAGTGCAGACAGATCTTTGCTGTCCTGGGCTCGGATGCGTCCACCGGAGAAGGGTGCTTTGGGGCTGAAGCCACAGTCCACGGGGCCACGGGGGGTGTCGGAGCAGCAACCAGCAGGAGTTCCGTCCTGACAGCGGGGCGCTTGCTGGGGAGAACAGTTTGGTTCCGTAGGGGTATCTGCAAGGTTCGGCATAACTGGTTCCCTAGGGTTGTATGAACTTGAAACACCCGAAGAGAAGGTTCTACTCCGCTGTACTTCCTTTGCAATAGTCTCCCTATGGAACACCGGTGACCCCTCATCTTTGAGTCCTTCCAGGCCTCCAAATTTAGCCTGATTCCAGAAAGAGAATGTATTTTGGACCAGCTTTTCCTTACTTGGATCCAGCTGTGGAGACTGGGGGGTGTAACAGTGGCTGATGGGCTTCTGCTGCCCGGGATGATGGCCAAGCAACACCTGGGCAGGCCCTGTCCACGGAGATCCCCCCTGCTCCAGAAGCGACTCAGCCCTCTTTAAATCTGAGTCGCTGTAGCTGAATGGTCTTTTCAGATGAGTCAGGGGCTGAAGGCACTCGACATTCCGTCTCTTCCAAAGAGGGTCAATCTCTTGCTCGCTGGAAAGAATCACATCCTGATTCTCAAAATCTGTGGGCACTGCAGTGGGGGGGTAGGAATCTGATGCGTCACTGCCCTGCCTCAGCAACTCTTTATCCAGCTGCAGGGTGATCATCTCAGAAACTGTCTTCTCAATTTCGGCAGATAGGCTGGGCACTTCTGCCACCTCTTCTGTCACTACTGGCCTGTTCTCGGCTAAGTCGAGGAGCAATTTGCAAACGAGGTGGATAATTTTGGGTACATGTTTCAGAAGTCGGGCCTCATAACCATGAAGCAGATGCCGCTGGCGAATAAGATACTGTGCTAAAGTAACAGCGTGTGCTTTGGGGTCACAGCAAGAGAATATATTGCGAAGAGGAATCAGAAACTGAGTAAACTCCCTTACACAGAGTAGTTGTCCTCGAGTTTGTATGGAATTGGGTCGCTTTGCCCGAACAAATATAATTGCTTGGTCAGCAGTCATTCTTGTTGCAAAAACTAAGTAACATGCTATTAAAACACCTAGAGGTGAAGAAGAGAAGATTGGTATGAAAAAGTTTATAACTTATTTATTTATCAGTCTTTAAGTTTTAAATTTTGAATACGTGTCAGGAAACCATATAAAGGATCATTTTAAGGACAATTATAACTTACTGACTTCTTGTACAAGTGTTTATTCACCTGTCTATATGTCACTGAGAATCCACAGTCATCTCTGTACCCTGAAAGGAAGTAAGTATGGGTGAGGGGATGAGGGAGAGAGTGTGGGTGAGGGGGATGAGGAAGTAAGAGGGGGCAAGGGGATGAGAGAGTGAGTGTAGTGAGGGGATGAGGGATAGAGTGGGGTGAGCGGGGGTGAGGGGGATGAGGGAGAGTGTGGTGAAGAGTTGAGGGAGAGAGTGTGGTGAGGGGCATGAGGGAGTGAGCACGGGTGAGGGGATGAGGGAGAGAATGTAGTGAGGGGAGGAGGGAGTGAGTGTGGGTGAGGGGGAGGAGGGAGTGAGTGTGGTAAGGGGATGAGGCAGAAAGTATGGCGAGGGCATGAGGGAGTGAGAGGGGGTTTAGGGGAAGGTCCAAACAGTGTATGGATTGACTGGATGGAATAGTTTAAAAGCAGTTCAGAGCAGGAAGTAGAGCAGGATTTGCTTTCATCCCTGTTGAAGTTGGTCTGAAGAGGGTAAGGAGCTGAGCACAGGTCACTCCATCCCCCGCCCTGACTGCACACTTACTTCCTACTCCTGCCAACTTTGCCATCGATTGTTGCCACATTCCCAGCCTGGCATTCTTCCTTTTCGGGCTTTTTTTCTTTGGGGATTATTCACACTGACAGTTTACTTCTGGACTTTTCTCTACACTAATAGTGCTTTTCTCTAGACCAAGATATAACTTTATTCGATAAATACTTATTATTAAAGGAAACAACCTTAATGTTATAAACCTTATTATTCTTGTTAATTAATTTTAAATTAAAATGAATAACACAGTGGTGATAATCAATTAATCCAACTTTGATAGTTAACTAATATCAAGGTAAAAGGCAAATCAGAAGACATCTGTGTGATTCACCAAGTTTGTTAATCACGTTACACGTGAAAATCAGGACCTCTGCAAACTGCATGGTTCCCAGTAGGTACAGTGTCCCACAAATCTTTCTCACCAGGACATGGCACTTCAGTGTAAGTAGGAAGTATCTGCAGTGCTGTCGTGTGGAATCCCCAAGAACAGGGAGATTTTAGCTGGACCCTAAGAGCTGACGTTCTCAGGCAGAACTGAGTCCCTGCCCTGAGCACACTCCCAAGCAGGTGGGAGAACTGGAGGCAGGTACACAGGTACACTGTGGACAGTGTTGAGCTCAGGTGTCTGGCTGGACCAGATGACAATTAATATTCTAACCTTACAGTATTTATTTTTGCCCCAGTATCAGCACTGCATTGAGATCTGCTGCATTTTTAAGTAAAATCATTGATTTTTATATAGAATTTTAGGCACAGATAGACTCCCTTCACAAATAAATTCCTTCCAGCCACGAATTTAAATTTTGGCTCTGCCACTTACTCAATGTAGCAAGTTACTTAAGCTCCTCTCAAGACTCACATTGCTGCTAAAGACTTAAAGAAACAGTTTGTGTAAAGTGCTTAGAACACACCAAATAAAACAATGCTTTCTATTTTCATTGTTTTGGTTAAGGAAAATTACATTTTAAAAAGATATTATGTATTATAAATAAAGTGTTGGGGCTTTTTTCCTTTGAAAAAGAATAACCAGAATAATCATTTAGTGAGCTGTGGAAACCCATCTGTTTACTAAATATGATGAGTTTTCAGGCTTAAGTCTCTCAAAAATACTCTCACAAATAAATGATCACTGAAACCATTCAAGTTATTTCTAATTTCTTTCAGTGGCTTCTACCATTTGACTCCAAAACTTTGATAGGATTCTGAAAAATATTTATCCTCTAGAATTACGAAATACTATTCTTTACATGTTTAAATATGCTACAAGACAATAAATCCACTTCCTAGTATTTACCTGTCCGACCAAGCCCTGCATGACAATGGACAGCTACTTTTCCTTCTTGTAAGGCAAATGTCATCACCTTCACCATATCTAAGATGGTGGTGAGTGATGCTACACCATAATCCTTCCATCCAAAATTGTAGAAATAAACTGGACAATGAAAAAAAGAAAACATGAAAAAACAATTAACATCGAGGAAAAGTACTTGCGTAGCCATCTGAAGAAAGGAAGTGAATTCATGAAAAGTGTAAAGCTGTAAGGCACACGGATTGAACTGGATGCAGAGGCCTAAAATAATAGACTTTTTACATTTCCAGTAAGTTCACTGTTAACATTTCTCACAAAGCACATTCTATATTACTTAAGATATTTCCTGCTAAAACTCAGCCAGAAAGAATTAAGGTGAAACAGGATTACAAATTAATAAAGTCCCCGACCTTGGCCCAAATTACTCAGCTACAGAGGGAAAGCATGGCATCTTGTTTAAGTATGGCAATGTGTCTAAAGGACTCATAAATGGCACAAGGTGGGTACATACAGATTCTCCACCCCGTGAAGACAAAAAAAGCTAGACGCACACTTCTGAAAAACAAGTCCCCGAAGTGGCCAGGGTTGGTCCTTTCCAGTCTGGTCCTGAATGGCATGTGCTCGGCGGACTCCATCCCTAGGCTCCCAAGACTGGGGCTTCTGGGATTGTCACATAAAGACTCCCTGCGTCCCACCCAGAGGCAGAGCTCGGCAGCAGTAAGGGCATGAGTGAGTCCCGGGTTCCAATCCTGCTGCCATGTGTACACTGTGTGACCCAGGCGAGTGGGGACTCACGAAGCCTGCAGGGCCTGAGTTGAGGCAGAAACAAGGACTATGGGATGCGCAGAGCAGCAGGGCCAGTGTCCACGGTAACTAACGCGGGCATTGATTCTACAGGGCCCCTCCCAAGATCCCTCTCACAGGACAAAAGGAATCCTGTACTTTCAGCAGCACCACCCGAGAAGAATGGCCACATTATCTAGAATCAGTCAGCTCATCTTCTCCGTAGGGAGCCCACCCCTGGCAGAAAGCGGTCACTCTGTCACCCGGTAACGACGGGAGAGCTGGGCAGACAAGAGTGTGGGTGCTGTTCTTGGTAACTCGTGGAGGGGAGGTGGAAGGACTTACTGCCAGCCTCCATGAAAGCTTCCGGAAGGTACGTGAAGCCACTTTCTTGTTCCAGAGGGTTCCCACAGCTGGCATGCTCACCAGGGCGCTGCAGGTTGATGACTGTTTTTATGCCATGGCTGACAGGAGAAAAGAAAAAAGTTATTTTGAGGGCAAGTGTTTAAAAAAAATCAAGCATTTTTGGCATGAATAAACATTATTAATCACTCTCAAAAACCTCAATTTCCTAGTCGAAATAAGCTGTCCACTGCCTATCGTTTGGCTATCTGACGTCAAAAGCAATGGACAAGAACATGCGAATTGGCTTGGCAAGTGTGTCAACGACACGGCATTTACCTGTGGAACTGCTCGATGAGGCGGTACTTCTCAAGGAGCTCCGTGGACGGGCGAGCCATGGCTAGGATGTTCTCAGTGACCCTAGGATGGGAGGAGGGGCTGGTGAGATGCACAAACTTGGAACGTTCCAGCTCTAAGAACTAAGAGAACGGGATACCAGGTCCCTATTTTTCTATGATTCTAACAAATCTAGAACAATTTTCTTACACAAATTCCGGCTTCAATTCTGCATCACGATGAGGGCTCTGAGAAACCCCGAATCCCTGGAAAAAATTCCGGGATGTACGGTATTTGTGGACCCCGGCAGCGAGAGTCTAGTGGACGTTGCGGAGGAAGCTCGCTGAGCAGCAAAGGTACTTCTGCCCCTCAGTTACCTATGACGTTAAGTGGGGATAACGCCTGCCTCACGGAGTTGGCACGAGAATTCAACACAGTGTGGGAATAAAGTCTTTAGCACAAATCCTGGCATGTGATTAGGAATAAATGCTGAGTTACTGTAATTCAGCAAAACATATGGGCTTTGGAGTCATTCGGGCCTGGTCTCAAACGCTGGCTTTTCTACTTCTAGCTGGGTACTAGATTAGTCTCTCTGGACCTCAATTCCTTCATCAATAGGATGACACTAGCCACGCCTACTTTCAGGAGCTTTATGAAGATGACATAATAATTTAACAGTGTCTAGCACAGTGCTGGCCTGAGGACAAATGGACAGAGGCCCCCCAACAGACAGCTGCCCCTCCTCCGGGGTCTGGTGAAAGGTACGTCAGGCAGTCTATCGGGAGCTATGGGTCACATGAGCCTGATGAGTAACAGAGACATCAGCTGAGCAGAGCACAGTCCAGAAAGATACCATGCCTCCCTGCTGGGGCAAGCCCTGAAAATTGATGGGGGCCTCCCCCACCAAATTCAGCAGTACTTAGTATAAGACGAGGAGAGAAGTACCATGAAAGCATGGCAGGTGAAAAAGACTCAGATGTTTAGTCAACAATAAACCAAAAATACTAACGTGATCTCAAGCTGCATGATTGGATATTTATGGTCCGAGCACACCTCAGGCCTAACGCTTGCTTTCACACAACATTCTTTAGACTAGAATATGATCTGTGGGGAACGGCAATGACAATGGACCCCAACTCTATCACTACACACGTGCCAGCAAATATAAAAAAGCCCAGGCTGCAAGTTAGGTAAGCCGGTTGACGAAGTCTAATTTGGAAATGGATTCTTGCTGCAGGAAATGATTCACCACTAGAGTTCTTTGAACCGTGGATTCCTCTTATTGGGCTTCAAAGGTGATTTGTGGGGGCGCCTGGGTGGCTCAGCGGGTTAAGCGTCTGCCTTCGGTTCAGGTCACGATCTCTGGGTGCTGGGATCGAGCCCTACATTAAGCCCCACATCAGGCTCCCTGCTCAGCGGCAAGTCTGCTTCTCCTTCTCTCTCTGCTCCCCCCCTCTTGTGCTCTCTCTAATAAATAAAAAAAAAATCTTAACAAACAAAGGTGATTTGGCTTGATTATCAGAATTCATCAGAGACATCACTACATCAAAAGAGGTACACTTGACAGTTTACCGTTAATAACAAGCAGCAGAAGGATTCACTGCAGAATGAATCACATCTGCACACCATAAAGCATGCACCCGTATTCACCCTGCCTGCTGAGCCAACAACGTGCACCGCTCTCTACTGAGGCACGCGGGCGGTGTATTTGCGTGGAAGTGTGCCCTTTCATCCAGAAGACGGGAACAAAAAGAAATGAGGCTAACACGTACCTGTGTGAAACTGACAAACCATGTATGTACCTCCTGCCTTCTCAAATTTACAGCTGAGCACATTATTTCTAGCAACTTCCAATACTTAAGAGCTATCTCGTTACCACTTTTTTAAGATTTACGTACATCATTTCACTTAATTAAAAAACCCCTGTGGGGGCGCCTGGGTGGCTCAGTCAGTTAAGCGACTGCCTTCAGCTCAGGTCATGATCCTGGAGTCCCGGGATCGAGTCCCGCATCGGGCTCCCTGCTCGGCGGGGAGCCTGCTTCTCCCTCTGACCCTCCCCCCTCTCATGTGCTCTCTCTCTCTCTCATTCTGTCTCAAATAAATAAATAAAAATCTTTAAAAAAAAAAAACAACAAAAAACCCCTGTGGGCTGGTTTTATTATTTCCATTTTACAGAAGAAGTTCAGAACACCCATGTGAGGCAGCCAAGATCACGCGGCTCATCAAACCGCAAGGCCAGGGCGGGGGCGGGGCCCTCCGCCTTCACAGCCCCGTGCCCCCTCCTGCACGGCCACTGGCCCCGCAGACTCACTCACCACGATGAGTACACCCCGTTGATGGCTTGCTCCTGCTCGCCCCAGCGCGCTGGGCTTTCGTACTTGCAGGCTCTGCCACCACACGCCAGGGAGCAGGCCATGTGTCCGGGAATCACATGCCGTAAGCGCTCTCCGACTTTCGTGTACTTTGGTGTTGGACGTCCTGAATTTCCTAGAACACACAAGGAAGAGAGGATTCAAAATTCCACTCTCCAAATGCAACAGTAACATGAGAAACAGCTTCCATGTCACCTCAGGATTGTAGATGACGAGCCGGGGCTACATTCCCTTCATTTTGCCAGAAATAAAACGGTTTCCTTTTCATCTGAGTGCATGATCTCTTAATATAGAAAAGGCTTTCACACACAATAATCTCCACATGTCATACTGGTAATGAAGAGGAAGAAACCATAAAAGCAGATCTTTTACAAGAGAATGAATTTTTTCAAAAATTACATTTTTAATGCAAAAGCACAAAACATTCAATCACTTTATCTCCTATTACATGTCCACTGAAGCTCTTAGCATAACAGACAGTGAAAGTACAATGTAGAATTAATTGTCAACAGTCTGAATTTAAACTCAAAGCTGTGGCAATCTTTAAGAAGGAAAAGAGCTTTACTTTTTCTCTGGAGGCTAGTTGGGTTCCTCTCGGCACAGCTGACGGAGGCCACTGCCACCATCACCTGGAGAGAGGACGAGGAGAGCGTCTGGGCGGCCGAGCCACGCCGGCCATGCTGCAGGACAGGGTCCGAGGACGAGTGCCGGCGGCCCTGGAAGAAGGAGCTGAGGAAGGGCAGGGCCGAGCACCGCCGGGGCAGGTCCTGCATGGCTGGGCTCCCAGCGGGAAAGAGCTGCGGGCGAGGGGATGACAGCTCCAGCCTGCTCCGTGGTGAAGTTTCGCTGAGCCGCCAGCCTCACTCTGCGAGATCTGACAGCCGTTCGGGATAGGCTGACTTGTTTCCATAGTGACGAACAAAGAAACTACTGATTCCCACTCAGAGCTGTACAGGCAAAATCCCACATGAATGGATTGCATTTTGGACAGACTGTTCAAATAGAGGAAAGAACATGTATTTTAAATAGATTACACTAAATTGCAACTACTCTATTTTGTTTCTCATACACAGTTGAAAGATCTGCCAGCTCAAAGAATTACATCTAACACACTGTAATGAATTTAGAAAAATGTGTTTATCACACAGACCCTGCCGTTTATACACATGTTGAAAGGTTTAAATTCTGGTATTCCTCTCATAACTACTCTCTGAACAGTCTGAAAAAACTTCTCTTTCTACTCCTCCCTGGAACAGGGTGGACAAGAAGTTAACTCTAATGAAGTAAAATGTGTAGCATACCTCGTAACATCATTAAAACACCACCCAGTTCTTCAAAACCAAAAAGTCCCCTGTAATTTTCCTGACAGAACTATTTAAAAAAAAATACTTGCACAGAACACATAAAGACGTCTGCAGGGTTGATTTAATCAGAAGACACGGACTACCATACTTTTACTTTCAGAATGTGAAAACACAGATCCTGCCCATGCCTTGATCAGGTGGTTAAGTGGCCATGCCTCTCAAACACTCAAAGATGCAATTCTGTGCCTTTTGTCACTGACTGTCGGGGGGGAATGAAGCTTTAGGAATGTCTTAGTGGAGGCATGTGGAAAAAATTCACTAAGTATCACATTCTTCTCAGGAACTGGATGAGGAGGTGGCTGCAGCTTGAGGATAAAGGACACAAAGAACACAGAAAATCTAACATTGATGTCCGCCTCCTCCCTCCTGAATGTCAGGCTCGCCCCACCCTGTCACTCTGTGTCTCCAGGTCTCTCTCGGTCTCTCCAAATGGTGTTTCAGCCACGTGCAGACAGAAACAACCTCCTGCCACAGATATGGCTCTTTTTGTTGGTTCTATTTTATTTTAATCATCAGTAATGCTGTAAGCACTTGCCTTTTAAAATGCAACCCCAACTCCCCAACTGAACAGATTTTGTCAAATAACACAGAGACAGAGAAGTTCAATTTGGTGCCCAAATTCCTACCTGAGTGCCATGCCATGTCCTTGTTCACATACAGTGATGGAAAATAAATTTTTTTTAATGTAACCAATCCAAAAAGCAAAGCTCCCACCGAGCTTTACAGGAGAGAAAGGAGTACAAGATGGCGCACCAAGGGTGAGCAGATACCTGGCAGCCGACGGCCCTGAGGACTCAAACTCAGGGGTCCACATCTGCTATGTGCACCAGGGGTTCTGAGCAAAATGCCCAAATCGTGGCCAAATCCATCTTTGAAAGCCAGTTTTTATTTATGCCAAGTGGCTTTCCAATAGGGAAGCGTGCCTTCAGTCCCACCCCTAGGACTACACTGGCCTCTCTTCCTGCTTCTGTCTGCAGACGCGTGGACCTTCTGTGAACACATCTTCCTGTTTTTCGAAGCAGATGGCCACACCTTCCCATTTGCTCTGTGTCTCACGAGGGTCCTCACACACAAGCGGGTGCACCATAACTTATGTCCTCATTCCCTCGCTGTTGGACATTTAGGCCATAACCCATGATCTTATTTAAAAATAAGGCATTAAACATCTCAGGACCCAATCCTTTTTATATCCACATTTCTCCTTCAGCAAACTCCTAGGGATGAGATGGCTGGTGAGCAGAATTTTCAAAGCTCGTATTTTCATATAGGTGAGTCTTTACATGTTTCAACAACTACGTATGAAGACGCTGAAAGAGGTAATATTTTTTAAAACTCAACACAGGTTTTTTCTGAGGTCAGAGAGAAATACAGCATTAAAATAAAGACTGAGAAAAGCCATCTCCGAGAAGCTTTGTTTCAACCTCCCTGACCTCAGAAATCTCACATCTCCTTAATTTGTGGCCTTTGAAAACCATGTTTTTGTTCACAGAATGTTGCCGGAAAATAATCGTGAAAAAACTTTAAAGAGATTATTTTCAAATTCTTGGAATAAAAAATATTATACTTGTACCAAACTGGTCTCTCTTTCTGTATTCGTAAGAAAGCATATTTGTAGAACAACCTAAAAATCCATTAAAAAATTTAAGTTGGGATGAGTTACAGATTGCTAATGATGAGTTGTTCAGATTCTTACAAGTAACATTTTTTTTTAAAGATTTTATTTATTTATTTGACAGAGACAGAGATAGCGAGAGCAGGAACACAAGCAGCGGGAGTGGGAGAGGGAGAAGCAGGCTTCCCGCGGAGCAGGGAGCCCGATGCGGGGCTCGATCCCAGGACCCCGGGATCATGACCTGAGCGGAAGGCAGATGCTTAACGACTGAGCCACCCAGGCGCTCCTAAGTAACATTTCAATATATAAATTACCAGCAGGAAAAAAACAGAGGCCTTCTTTTTAGATAAACAGGAGCCACAATACTATTTTAATTCCTATTTCATGTGATATTGTGATATATAAAATGGAGTGTTTCAGAGAGTAATTTTGTGAAGGGCCATGCTTTCGCAGACACTTAAAAGGTAGAGTGTTTTTTCAGGAGGCCCCAGAAAGAACATCATTATCATAAGCTCCTTGTCCCTCCACCGTTATAATTTATTTGCAGGTCACAAGAATCCACACTACTGCTGTTTTCCCACTTGCCTGCTAGTAACTCATCTGGTTTTCTCTGCTGTGACAACATATTCTTCTAAATACATAAGAAGACAAATGTCAGTTTTCTATATCCCATGAACATAAACTCATGGGTGCGCTACCTCGCTACTGTTCTTACCCTTCTCCCTTCCGAATACACCGTCTCTAAAAAGAAACCAGGCTCCAAGAAAAAGCAGGAAGATAATACAGAGGATAATCCCCGTGACCAATCCTATACCCCCCAAGCTGCTGTCATCACCCGCACACAAAGGGCCCTTTGAAGCGCAAAGAACCAGGGCGCTGTGCTCCAGCCGTAACACCTTCGTGGCCACTGGCCTGATTGCAGGTGGGCAATCGGACCTTCCCCAGTTCAAAATAATGTTTAACCAAGGGATTCCCTGGTCACTGCAAGGGTGAGACTGTCTACCCCTGTGGTAAGCGCAGCAAAGAAACCCGCTGAGAGGCAGCCGACCGCACGGTCCTTTTAATTCCCACACGCAGTGGTTAAGGCAGACGTAGAGCCCCAAGCACTGGTCATTTCCACTTAGACTCTAGATTTCAGAAAGGGCTGAGGACTTCCTATCTGAACAAACTCACATGACAATGGGCCTGAGTGCGCAGTGGGAGCTGGAGGTCCACCTGGCCTCAGCCCTAAGTCACCAGAGGAATCACTTCCAGGAACAGCTTCTGCTTGCCACTGTTTGGGTCAGGAGTTCACTTCGTGCAAGGCCACCAACCACTCAGCTGCTGGACGGCTCAACGCGTTAGTCAGAAGCCCCTGCTCCGTAAACACTGGCTCTACTTCTTTCCTCCGAAAATTAAAACAAAGCATCTCTTTGACTTTGCAAGATCTTCAAATAGCTGAAGACAGAATTTCTCCAAAACTTCCCCTCCTTGGGCTATAGCTTCTTAATTGTCCAAGTATTCCTGCATACATCATTATCTCCACACCCCTCACCACAGTCCCCTGCTTCGGAGGGTCCTTCGTCCCCCTTCCCAGAAAAACCTCTGAAGAGTTGACAACAGTGGCCATTTGCACGTCGCCTGTCCCAGTGCCAACCCCTGTCGCGCTGGTCTCTGCCTCCATCACCCACCAACAACTGTTCTAAGGTATCCGATGGCTTCCGGATAGTTTTCGTCTTGGTGGACTGCTCAGCAGCAGGCAACACGGTTGAACAATTTGGTTTAATTTTAAAAATTTTTTGGAGAAGACTATCTTTTACTTTGAAGCAATCTCAAACTTACAGAAAAATATAATAAGGTATTTTTTCTTGAACCACCTGAGAATAAGCTGCAGACATGCTGTCCTATTACTTCAAATAATTTAGCGTATATTTCCCATAAACAAAGACATCCTCTAGATTCCCCCAAATCTGCAGATTACAACTGATACATGACTAGTTGCTTCTGTCCCTCAGACCTCGCTCAAGCTTCCCTGATGATCTCAGTGCTCCTAACGGCAAATCACACCACGTCAGAACCACGTTGTAGCGGCTGCCCGTGTCTCACTCATTCACTCCAGAGCAAGCTCCTCCATCCTTCCTTGACTTCTGAAGAGTGTAGGCCCGTTATTTTGCAGAATGTATCTGTTTCCCCACGAAGAGCCCTCACGGCTGAAGAACGGCGCTTAGGAAGGAAGTCTGGGTGCGGGGTGCAGCCGCCAGCAGGCCCTCTCAGCAGACAGTGAAGACACGTGTGCTGGAGACACGCACACTCCGCACGTTCGGGTCCACGTCTATCTCCATATGCACGCATACGTATACAAACTGAAAACCAAGAGTTCACCCTACACAGCAAGTCCAATCCAACACACACGGTCCCTCCGCCTCTGCTACCGTCATCTTTAACCGGGCCGCTCTGTGTGACCGATCTCCCGCTCACTGCTATTGCCCCCTCCTCGATGTGGATCCACACCCGCCCCGTGGGCTCTAACACCCCAGCCAGTCTGACGCGCTGCCCGTGTTCGGATACTCCACGTGGGGCCGCCGGCCATGCAGGAACCCTCTTCACCTCACCCGAGGCTCTGGCCCCGCCGAGTGCCCTCACAGCAGAGTGTGGCCAGCCTCGCACAGCCGTCACCCCGCACGCCGTCATCACTGCTGCCGCCCCCCACGCTGCCCGGGCTCCAGCACCACAGCCTCGCCCACCCTCTGGTGCGCACCTACTCTTCGTGGCCCGGCCAGGGGCTTGGGACTGACTTGTTCGGGAAGGGAAGGGAAAAGAAGAGGAAGAGAGAGCGCGCTCCTTTTTCCTTTTGTTAACTGTGGTAAAATACCTATGACACAAAATAGGCCATTTTAGCCACTTTCAAATGTACAGTACTACACTAGCATTAAGTACGTCCCCACTGTCCGTCTCCAGAACCTCTTCATCTTCCTAAACCCAAACTCTGTCCCCATTAAACACCAGCTCCCCATCTCCCCCGACCCAGTGCCTGGCGCCCACCCCTCTACTTTCTGACCTTCTGGGTCCCTCACAGACGTGGACTCACGGACTGTTTGTCCTGTGTCTGGCTGATCTCACTCAGCATCGTGTCCTCACGGTCCACCCACGCTGTAGCAGGTGTCAGGCTTTCTCGGGCTGAGTCAGCTCCCACTGCTTGTACGTGCCACCTCTGTGGGTTGGTTCCCACTTTTGGCTATCGTGAACACGGTGGCACTGGCTTGATCCCCGCTTTCTGTCCCATGGAACCGCTGGACCACGGAGTCATTCTTTTTTTTGTATTTTTATTTTATTGTTTTAAGATTTCATTTACTTGTCGGCGAGGGTGGAGGAGAGAGCGAGCGCACAAGCAGGGGGAGCAGCAGGCAGAGGGAGAAGCAGGCTCCCCACCGAGCAGGGAGCCCGATGCGGGACTCGATCCCAGGACCCCGATATCATGACCTGAGCCGAAACCAAGAGTCAGACCCTTAACTGACTGCGCCCCCCAGGCATCCCCAGAGTAATTCTTTTTTAATTTTTTTGAGAAACTGCCATACTGTTTTCCACAGTGGCTGCACCATAATTTACACCAGCAGCAACGTACTTGGGCTCGTTTCTCCATCGACTCGCCGACACTTGTTATTTCTGGTTTGTTTGAGAACAGCCATCCGAACGGATATGCCCGGCATCTCACTGTGGTTTTGGTCTGCATGTCTATAATGGTTAGAAGGAGCTTCTCACGTGCATATTGGACATCTGTGTGTCCTTTCAGACAAACGTCTACTCGAGTCACTTTCTGGATCAGGTTGTTTGCGTTTGCTCACTGAGTTTTAGGATTCTCTTCATACTCTGGAGCCTACTTCCTAATTAGATGGATATGTGATTTGCAAACAGTCTCTCCCATTCTGCAGACTGACTTTTCTTTCTGCTGATGGCATCTTTTGATGCGGAAAAGTTTTACATTTTGATGAAGTCTGAATTACCGACTTCTTCCTTTTGTTGCTTGTGCTTTCGCTGTCACAGTACTTGTCAGGGGCCAGACTCACGGGTCTGGCTACCCAAGGCAACAGGAGGGGTCCTTGTAGTGACAGCGCTGTCCTGTATCCTTTTTTTTTTTTAGAGAGAGAGAGGGGGAGAGTGCATGAGTGAGCAGGGGCAGAGGGAGAAAGAATTCAAGCAGGCTCAACACCCAGCACAGAGCCCGACGCGGGGCTCAATCCCACAATCTTGAGATCATGACCTGAGCCGAAACCAAGAGTCAGACCCTTAACTGACTGCGCCCCCAGGTGCCCCCAGTGCTCTCATCTTCACTGTAACAATGTCGACATCCAGGCTATGATACTGCACTACAGATCTGTAACATGTTACTACTTTTCCTTCACAAATAACTTAAAAACTTTATTTATGTACCCCCTAATTTTCCCATGATTCATTAGCCACTAATAAAAAAATACTTCCCATCCCAATGTTAACCCAATAAAGTATAACTGACTACCTTTATAGACGAGCCTCACTCTAAAGAAGTTAGATGTAAAGTTTCTTATTTTTCCAGATTTTTCCTAATTAAATATTAGCTACATTTATACAATGGGGAAAATTTCAACGACAAAGATGGTTTTAGGAAAGGTAAAACTGGGGTGCCTCAGTGGCTCAGTTGTTAAGCATCTGCCTTCGGCTCAGGTCATGATCCCAGGATCCTGGGATCGGGCCCCGCATCGGGCTCCCTCCTCTGTAGGAAGCCTGCTTCTCCCTCTCCCACTCCCCCTGTTCGTGTTCCTGCTCTCACTGTCTCTCTCTGTCAAATAAATAAATAAAATCTTTAAAAAAACCACAAAAGGTAAAACAACTCAGCGAGAGATCACACACAGCCAGTACAGCGCTCCCTGGGCAGCTGGAAACGTGTCAGGCTTTCTGGGGGTCACCGCAGTCTGGGGACGTGACTGGATGATGGGGGGGTCACTACAGTCTGGGGACGTAACTGGACGCTGGGGGGGTGCAGGGATGCTTTCTTCCGCACCCGGCGCTCCCCTGTACACTCAAGACTTGCCCGCCTCAGAAGCCCAGAGAACCGCTGGTGGGAAACCCCAGCTACGAGGTGACATTTCGACAGAAGAAGGCAGAGGGGGAAAGGTCTGTCTGACCCTTACATCGCTAGCTGGAGTCCCTTAGCAAAACACACATCACTCTACAACGTAAGTGGCAAGTAGGCACCGTTCCTGCATCGGTTTTAGACAGGCTTCCTTCTCAAACCAGGGCAGCCAACACACCGTAAGTCTGCCACACAGACGCTGTCCACAAACGGTGGCCAGCAAGCGTCCCGGTGCCCCCAGAGTCAGGCACAGCACAGACAGAAGGAGGAGGATCTGCGAGGACCTGGAATTCGGGCGAGGTCTCAGGAGGGAGACGCTCCTTCTCCCGGCGAGAGACAGCACCCCCTGGTGACGTGGCTGGATTCCTACAAGAGCACAACGCACCGAGAGCCAGGTACTCCCTTCAGGCCCTTACATCATGTCATCCCACTTCGGGGGACAGTCCTTCAAAGTTCCCTGCACAGGAACACGAAAGTGAACAGGGCAAACCTAAAAGAGCCAGTGGGAAAATCACGCAAAGGGCACTGCCAAGAAAAGTGACTCAACATCCGGCTCTCCGCTGGCGGCAGCCGCAGGGCCTGCGGTGCCAACGTGGCAGGAAGTCGGGGTGTGCCCCGGCTCAGCACCTGTGGCAGGCAAAGGAGTGAGGGCACGTCCGGCAGCAAGAGCCCCGGGCAGCACCCCTCCTGCCTGGGCTGCCGTGTGAAAGCTCGAGACCATGGGACGGGACAGAGGAGAGAAACAGACTGGGAGGCGCAGGCGCCCCGTGCTTCTGGACACGCGTCGAAGTGTCACTCCCGAGGAAGGAGACAGGAAAGAAAGGAAAGTGTGACTCACAGGAGGCGTTTGATGAGAGGATAATGCAGGAGACAAACATTGTTTTCAACGTTCCTCCTCAAAAGACCTGCTATTCAGGATTATGAAAAGGAATTTTAACAGGTCAAAACAGGGAGGCAGAAATAAACAAAAGCCATAAACAGCAGCTGCATTTGGGATCCTGGTATGAGGCCTCGAGCCTTCTGTCATGTCTACTCACACCATTTTATTAGATGCCGCTTGGCACAAAGAGGCAAGTACATCAAAGCCCTCTCACCTTTCATGTCGGCAGCATGTGTGCTGTCATTCACCGAAGTGGAATACGGTTCTTCATTTTCAGGCAAGATTCCTGCAGGCATGGTAGTCTGCTGGGGACAAAAAAAGATTAGTTTTTGAGAGTCTGCCTATGTGATGTTCATTTATGTACACATACACACACACACAGTGGAACATTATTCAGCCATTAGAAAGAATGAAATCTTGTGTGGGAAATAAGAAACAAAGAGCAAAGGAAAAGAGAGAGAGACAAACCAAGAAACGGACTCTTAACTATAGAGAACATGCTGATGGTACCAGAGGGGAGGTGGGTGAGGGATGGGGAAACAGGTGACGGGGAATAAGGAGGGCACTTGTCATGATGAGCACCGGGTATTGTATAGAAGTTGAATCACTGTATTGTCACCTGAAACTAATATAACACTGTGTGTTAACTATACTGGAATTAAAATTTAAAACTTAATAGGGCGCCTGGGTGGCTCAGTCGTTAAACATCTGCCTTCGGCTCAGGTCGTGATCCCAGGGTCCTGGGATGGAGCCCCGCATCGGGCTCCCTGCTCAGCGAGGAGTCTGCTTCTCCCTCTCCCACTCCCCCTGCTTGTGTTCCCTCTCTCGCTGTGTCTATCAAATAAATATTTTTTTTTAAATGGCCCATCTTCAAAGAATATCATATGTATCCAAATGTGACAATAAAAGTCATCTTAAAAATAGTAAAAGCTCTCTTTCTTTGTAAATCATCTACTTTGTATGGCTTAAATACTGTATTTTTGTCAAATAACATGAATACATGCTTTTTATGAAAAAGCAATTCTTCTAACCTAGGAAAAACAGTGGAAAAATGGAACGTTTTCTTTAATGGTCTAATTACCTGAGAGTTAGTATATGCTTAGAGTTAAACTATGAATTTTCAAAGATCTGAGACATCCAATAAACATCAGTTTGGGAAACATTATTTCCAGACCCATCAAAGTCTGTGAGTTAAAACAGAAAAGCGAAAGCACCAGTGCGGGCTCTTCTCCCTTCTCCTTGCAGGTGCTCATCACCTGCTTTGATCTAAACAGTCTAGCAGCCCCAGTGCCGCTTCTTGGCAAAGTAAACAGCCCTCCTCTCGGCCCAAACACCAGTCCCCACTACTGTTCCGCTTCAGCTTCCAGCTTCCAGCGGACTCTGCAAGAGTGTTCTCTGTGTCCTAACTCCGCATAAAAACATGGATGTGTAGTCCAACGGTATATAACTGACCAATTACAGACGGCCCAACTAGGCTAAGCTGTATTGCACAGGCAGAAGTTCTGCGTTTAAACTGTGACTCTTCACTGCCAGCTATACAAACCGGTTTTCATATAGCTTCAATGTTCTCTTCTGTAAAATGAGGATTGTATCTTTCTCAGCTTGTTGTGAGGATAAAGAACAGTTGTGTGTGTGTTTCTAGCACAATGTCTGGCATACAGGTATCCAATATATTACTGTTATTTTAATTTGCAAACCAATATCATAGTATTTTATAAGACTATAAATATTCCCTTCACTACCTAGAAAACAGTCCTGCCGGTAGTTAGTAATGGTTGACTTTCTCAAGAAGATTTATGAAACAGTAACTTCATTCACAACTGAATTCATTTCACGTGCCTGGTTGCAGAGTCAGGAGAAACAGGGTTTGAACAGTAATCCTGTCATTTCACTGTGTAATCATCTTACTTAATTTCATTTCCTGCTGCTAATGACAGATATTTTGCTCGCTCTATCCTACAATTTGCTTTCATCCCAAGATGTTCCTCAAAATGACTCAACATTTAGGATTAATCACAGGCTCACTAATTAGTACACAATACTTAAAACTCAGAACAGCTACAGACGATCACTCATACTGTTCAGAAGAGTTGTCAGGAAGTAAGAGTTTGACATAAAGAATGTTCTCCTTCATAAAAAGCCATTTCACAGAGAGACAGGCTCTGTGGTGACCTGAGGCGTTCTGAGGTCACTGCTTTCCTTCTGTCTTCAGACAAGAAGCCCGCACGTGCACTTTTGGGGACAATGGGTGGTGGCGGTGTGAGACGCGCTGGCAGGAGAGACGCGCAGCAGCACCCCTCCTGGGCGTGCAGAGCACGTGTGCTCCGCGGGCATCAGGGTCAAGATGTCTGAGGTGGGACACCTGGGGAGGAGTCAACCCGCGCTCCGGCTCCTCCTGCTGCAAGAGGCCCTCTGCCCACACTAAAGACATGGGCCAAGAGCATTACTTCTACACGGCAATTGGGGTAGAATTTGAGGTTGAAAAATTGAAGTTTGTATGGGCAAAAATAGAGATCTCCAAGTATGTGAGTGAACTTATGAAAGCTACATACTTTTATGTTCACAAATAATATATATATATATTTTAAAAGATTTTATTTATTTATTTGAGAGAGAGAGAATGAGAGAGCACATGAGAGGGGGGAGGGTCAGAGGGAGAAGCAGGCTCCCTGCCGAGCAGGGAGCCCGATGCGGGACTCGATCCCAGGACTCCAGGATCATGACCTGAGCCGAAGGCGGCCGCTCAACCAACTGAGCCACCCAGGCGCCCTATTTTTATTATTTTTTTAAAAGATTTTATTTATTTGACAGAGACACAGCGAGAGAGGGAACACAAGCAGGGGGAGGGTCAGAGGGAGAAGCAGGCTCCCCGCTGAGCAGGGAGCCCGATGCGGGACTCAATCCCGGGACTGCAGGATCATGACCTGAGCCGAAGGCAGTCGCTTAACCAACTGAGCCACCCAGGTGCCCCCACAAATAATATATTAATAATAACTAAAACACATAAGCTTACTCCACGCCAGGCACTGTTCCAAGTCCCTTACTTGTCTTAACTCATAATCCTCACCACACCACCATTTGCTGAGTACTACTATTATTCTAATTTTAAAAAACAGTGTATTTTTTTTTATTTATTTTTTTATTCTTATGTTAATCCCCATACATTACATCATTAGTTCTAGATGAAGTGTTCCATGATTCATTGTTTGTGCACAACACCCAGTGCTCCATGCAGAATGTGCCCTCCTCAATACCCACCACCAGGCTAACCCATCCTCCCACCCCCCTCCCCTCTAGAACCCTCAGTTTGTTTTCCAGAGTCCATCGTCTCTCATGGTTCGTCCACCCCTCCGATTTCCCCCGCTTCATTCTTCCCCTCCCGCTACCTTCCTCTTCTTTTTTTTTTCTTAACATATATTGCATTATTTAAAACAGTGTATTTTTAGAGCAGTTTTAGGTTCATAGCAAAACTAAGTGGAAGGTATAGAGAATTCCTCTGTACCCTTTGTCCCACCCCAACATGCACGGCCTCCCTCACTATCAACACCCCCACCCGATAGCACATTTGTTACAGCTGATGAGCCCACGTGGACACATCATCATCACCCTGAGTCCACAGTTTACCTTAGGCATCACTCTTGGTGCTGGATACTCTGTGGATTTGGATAAATGAATAAGGACATGTATCTGCCATTACAGGACCACACAAGAGAATTTTTGCTGCCCAGTCATCTCCTTCTCTGCCCCACCCCAACAACTCCTGATCTGTTCACTGTCTCCACAGATTTGCCTTTTCCAGAATGTCATATAATTGGAATCACAGTATGTCACCTTTTCCGATTAGCGTCTTTCACTTAGTGATAATGCATTTACGGTTTCTACACATCTTCATGGCCTGGCAGTCCGTTTCTTCTTAGTGCTGGATAATATTCCTTTATCTTGATGAATCACAATTTATTCAGTCACCTGCTGAAAGACATTTAACTTGCTTCCAAGGCTTGGCAGTTATGAATGAAGCGGTTGTATGCATTCATGTGCAGGTATTTGTGTGCACATAGGTTTTTCCGCTCCTACAGGAACACCAACGAGCATGACTGCTGGACCATATGGGAAAAACGTGTTTAGTTTCATCTATTATTCCCATTTTACAGATTAGAAAATGAAGGCAAAGAGAAGTCAAATAATTTGCCTACAGTCACACAGCTATTAAATAGTGGCGCTGGGATTTGAACTCACACCTTTCACTCCAGAATTTGTGCTCTTCACCACCACACATACAGCCTCTCAACAGGAAAGACTTCACACTGGATAAAAAAATTTCCATGTTACTGTATGCATTTTAACTCTGCTATACTGATAATTCCTTAGCTTGCAAGAAACTTTTCAGACCTCTCTATCCACAGCTAGATTTTCAATTTGCTTTGCTTTGTGCACACACTTTGCTAATCCTTTATCCAAATCTTAATTCACTGCTGTCCCAAAAACAAGTGTCAAGAACAAAGCTCCTTTACACATTTTGGCCTCCTCCCTCCTAAGAAATGCAGCTGGTCTGACTGCATGGTCATAAAATCCACACACATGTTGGACAGAGTTGTTGGCACTTCCCAGCTCTGTGATCTTAAGCACATTTACTAACATCTCTGAGACTCACATCTGCCCCGCAGTCATTGCAAAGATGACCTGCAAGCCTATATACAGACTAATTCTGTGCCTGACCCATAATTCAGTCTGTCCTCAAGAGAGCAGCCAGAGTGACCTTGTTAACTTCAGCAGGTCACACTCCCCCTCTCTTCAAAACCCATCTAGCCACCCTGTTTACAATTTAAACCAGCTCCCCTTCCCTGTTTCATTGTTCTCCTCAGGACTTTTGAAGAAAACACACCTAACATGGTACATAATTTATTGCTTTATCCCTTTTATTGTCTGCTTTCCCCTACCAGAATGTCAGCTCCATGAAGGCATAGAGTTTTGTCTGCTTTGTCAACTACTGTATAGAACAGGGCCCCGCACATAGTCGGTCCTCAGTAAAGATTTATTGAATGAATACACAAATTACTATTCAGTCAAAGGCAGCTGCCACCACCACCACCGTTTAATCTCACTGAACCTCAGCCTGTTCATCTGCAAAGGGGAACCAGTAATCATGCCTTCCCCATGTCAGGGTTATTGCTGAGACCACACAAGGGACACAAGAGCACCACCATGCAAAGGCAAGGAGTGGCATCTTCCTTATCTTAGTTTTCCTGATCACATTTATATCTCCAACTTCTTGCGGGTCTTTAACCTGACAGATCTGTGTTCCTTCTAATCCTTGAGGGGTAGGTCTGTTTAATTTCAACCCTTTTTCTCTGCTTTAAATTTTCTCTGCTTTAGGATGTCTTCCCTAACACCAATTACACATTTTCTTACATCCCCTGATCATGTGGGGCTGACTGAAGATTTACCTAGTGGCTCGGATGCTTTAAAACATGGCTTCCTGATACCACACTAGTATTTTGTCCTTAAGGAATTAAAGCACTCTTTATGATTCCACATGTAATAAAATAAACAAATAAAAAACCCAAATTCTTTTTTCTTTTTTTAAATTTCTTTTTTTTTTTAAGATTTTATTTATTTATTTGAGAAACAGAGTGAGCAAGAGCACACAACCAGGGGCAGAGGGAGAGGAAGGAGAAGCAGACTCCCCAGTGAGTAGGGAGTCCAACGTAGGGCTTGACCCCAGGACCCTGGGATCATGACCTAAGTCGAAGGCAGATGCTTAACTGACTGAGCCACCCAGGGGCCCCACTTCACAAATTTCTTTTAAATGGAAACATCCTTACTTCTGAATCTGTATCTCAAAAAAAATGACAAAACTGGATAAAATTACTTTTCTCCTCAAATCACCCCTGGGGGCAGGCAGGCAACATTTTAAAAATGTTTTTTCTTTCTTGAGACCCCTCTAGCCTTTCTAGCAAGCTAAGTCCTCAGGGCTGCCTTGAATAGACTGATGTCTGACAGTCTGCTATGAACTTCACCCACTTCTGTGATCCTACACCTTAAATGCACCTCAGGGAAGGCCCCTGGGCTCTCAGGAGACTCATCACAGATCAGGGAAAAACAACACCACAGCAGGATCCTCTTTTTCATCATTTAAAGAAATATGCTGTTTGGTTCAGATTCTTCAGAAAACACATTATAATAGCACAAATGCATAAAATGTTAACAACAGGTGGAGCAGATTTCTGCAAGCAAGGTTTCCATCATCCCTAGCCTTTTCCCACAGCCACACAAGGCTCATTCCTACAGGTCTGAACCCACCTCACATTAATGTCACACCACAGATACTTCAAACTCATCAAGACGTCAACAGTTACTGATTCAACACCCATCAGAGGGGTTTTCTTAAAAACCCAGACTGCTGGGCCCTACCCACAGAATTTCCACTCAGTAGGTCTGGATGGGGCTGAGAATCTGCATTTCCACCTGGTTTCCAGTGATGCTTTGAGAACTACTGCATTAGGTAAGCCATTTGCATTTACCTAACAGCAGGTATTCATAGAGGTTACTGTGAAGGTGTGTCTCCTGGGGTCTGTTTAGCTGTCAAATAATAAAACCTTCCTTTTACAATTCTTCGATCAATCTTCACAAAATCCTGGAATGCATTAAGAAGCCCCACATCATCAACCAAACCTAGAAAAAGCGTCATATTCCTGGGTGAGACCTGGGTACTAGTGTTCCTCCCAAAATTCTAGTTCGGACCAAGCGATCACCTGGAATCAGGTCACTGCTTTGCAGGTGGTATCAGCAGGAAGAAAGACTCCCCACAGTAGCCACCTTTTGGTCAAGCACCAGACACCACGCCATTTTGGATGGCATAATTTGGATTCTTAACCAACAGATGTTCATTAGCTATTCCTTTTAGTAAGTACTGTGGATACATATTTGTAAATATTGTGGATACATAATTATGTTCACATTTAAATACATTTCTATGACATATTATTTAAAATTTTTTTTGAAATTTCAGGTAGTTCATTAAAATGATTCTAAAATTTATATGGAGAGGGAAAAGACCTAGAATAGCCAACACAATATTTAAGGAGAACAAAGCTGGAGGACTGACACTACCCAACTTCAAGACTTACTAGAAAGCTACAGTAATCAAGACAGTGTAGAATTGGCCAAAGCATAAAAATATAGATTCATGGAACAGAGAGCCCAGAAATAAGCCCACATAAATAAAGTCAAGTTATCTTTGACAAAGAAGCAAAGGCAACACAATGGAGCAAAGACAATCTCTTCAGGGGCACCTGGGTGGCTCAGATGGTTAGGCTTCTGCCTTCGGCTCAGGTCATGATCCCAGGGTCCTGGGATCGGGCCCCACATCGGGCTCCCTGCTCGGTGGGGAGTCTCCTTCTCCCCCTCCCTCTGCTTCTCCCCCTGCTCATGCTCTCTCTCTATCTCTCTCTCTGTATCTCTGTGTCTCGAATGAATAAAAAATAAATAAATAAATAAATCCTTTAAAAAAAAGGCAGTCTCTTCAACAAATGGTGTTGGAACAACTGGATGTCCACACGCAAAAAAAAAAAACAAAACAAAACAAAACAAAAACTAGACACAGACCTTACACTCTTCACAAAAATTAACTTAAATGGATGGCAGACCTAACCATAAAATGCAAAACTGCAAATCTCCTAGAAGATAACCCAGGAGAAAACCTAGATGACCCTGGGTGTAGTGATGCCTGTTTAGATATAACACCAAAGACACGACCTGTGAAGAAAGTAATAAGCTGAACTTGATTAGAAAATTCTGCTCTGCAGAAGACAAAGTCAAGAGAATGAGAAGACAAGCCAGAGACTGGGAGAAAATATTTGCAAAAGACACATCTGATGACGACTTATTATCCAAAATATACAAAAAACTCTTAAAAGTCAACAATAAGAGAACAAACAACCTGATTACAAAAATGGGCCAAAGACCTTAACAGACACCTCACCAAAGAAGATATACAGATGGAAAATAAGCATATGAAAAGATGGTTCACATACTATGTCATCAGAATGCAAATGAAAACATTGAGATACCACTTTACATGTATTGGAATAGCAAAAACGTGGAGCAATGACAACGCCAAAGGCTGATGAGGATGTGGAGCAACAGGAATTCTCATACATTGCTGGTGGGAATGCAGAATGGTACAGTCACTTTGGAAGGCAGTTTGGTGGGTTCTTATAAAACTAAACATACTATACAATCCAGCAATTGCACTCGTATTTTTCCAAAGGAGTTGAAAACTATGTCCACACAAAAACCTGCACATAGAGTTCACAGCAGCTTTATTCATAAAACTTGAAGCAACTACGATTATCTTCAATGGGTGAATGGATAAACTGTGGTACATCCAAATAATAGAGTATTATTCAGCACTAAAAAAAAAACGAACTATCAAGCCATGAAAAGACATAGAGAAATCTTAAAAGCCTATCACTAAGTAAAATAAGCCAATCTGAAAAGGCTACATGATGTATGACTTAACTATAAGACATCCCAGAAGAGGCAAAACTACAGAGGCAATAAAAAGATCAGTGGTTACTGGGGCTGGGGGAAGGAGGGAGGGATTAATAGGCAGAGCACAGATCTTCAGGGCAGTGAAAATGCTCTTTGTATTATAATGATGGATAAAGTCATTATATATTTGTCCAAATCTATAGAATGTCCAAATCCATAGAACACTAAGAGTGAACTCTAAGGTAAACAGTCTGGCTGATTATGAGGTGTCAATGTAGGTTCATCATTGGTAACAAATGAACCATTCTGGTGACTGATGTTGATAACTGGGGATGCCATGCATGTGTGTGGGCAGGGGATATATGGGAAATCTCTGTCCCTTCCTCTCCAGTTTGCTGTAAACTTAAAACTTCTCGAAAAAAATAAAGGCCTTTAAAAAATGGACCCAGAAGCATAAAATAAAGAAAAACATAAATTGGATTCCATCAGAATTTAAAAATGACCCAAGTGTATGCTGTCTACAAAACCACACTTTAGATTCAATGACACAGGCTGAAAGAAAAAAAGATGTAAAAATACATACCATGTAAGCAGTAACCTAAATAGAGCCGAGATGGCTATATACCGCATAGAATACAGTGAGAAAAAAATTGTTACTAGAGACAAAATAAGGACATTTTACAATGGTAAGAAATCAATTTATCAGTAGGATATAATGACTAAATATCCATGTACCTAAGAACAGAACCCCAGGGCACCTGGGTGGCTCAGTTTGTGAAGCATCTGCCTTTGGCTTGGGTCATGATCCCGGGGTCCTGGGATTGAGCCCCATGTTGGGCTCCCTGCTCAACAGGGAGTCTGTTTCTCCCTCTCCCTCTGCCCCTCCCCCTGTTCGTGCTCTCTCTCTCTCTCAAATAAATAAAATCTTAAAAGAAAAAGAACAGAGCTCCAAAATACACAAAGTGAAACGGAAAACCTGAAGAGAGAAATACACAATTCAACAAAAATAGTTGGACACTTAAACATTCCACTTTCAATAATGGATAGAAAATGAGGCAGAAATCAGCAAAGAAACAGAAGACTTAAAGAATACTACAAACTGCCTAGTTGTAGCAGACATCTACAAAACACTTCAGGTCAAACAAGAGCAGAAGACACATTCTTCTCAAGAGCACATAGAACAGTCTTCATAGTAGACCATATGCTAGGTCATAAAACAAACCTCGATAAATTAAAAAGAATTAAAACATACAAAGTACCTTCTTTGACCACAATGAAATTAAATTAGAAGTCAACAACAGAAGAATGTGGGAAAGTCACAGTTATACAAAAGTTAAACATATGCTTAAACAACCAATGTGTCAAGGAAGAAAATACAATGAAAATATAAAATACTTTGAGATGAATGAAAACAAACATAAAAAATACCAAAACTTATGGGGTACAGCTCCAGCAGTGCTTAAAAGGGAAATTTATAGCTATGAGTGCATGTATTAAAAAAGGAGAAAAGGGGCGCCTGAGTGGCTCAGTTGGCTAGGCATCTGACTCTTGATTTTGACTCAGGTCATGATCGCAGCCCCGCGTCAGGCTCCCTGCTCGGCGGGGAGCCTGCTTCTCCCTCTGCCCCTCCCCCTCTGCATCTCTCTCTGTCTCAGTAAATAAGTAAAATCTTCAAAAAAAAGAAATAAAAAGGATTATAAGAAAATACTAAGAAAAAAGGTATGCCAAAAAATAATAAGATGAAATAAATTACTAGGAAGACAGAAACTACCAAGAATACCTTCATGAAGAAATAGAAAAATCTGAACAGATCTACAAGTAAAGAAACTAAATTATTTCCAAAACTTCACACAAAGAAAAGCCAAGCCCAGATAGTTTCACTGGTGAGTTCTACCAAACATCTGAAGAAGAATTAACACCAATCCTTTTCAAATTCTTTCAAAAAACAGAAGAGGAGAGAACATGTCATAATTTATTTTGTGAGTACAGTATTACACTGATACTAAAATGAGAAAGATATCACAGGAAAAGAAACTATTGACCAACATCTCTTTTAAATATGGAGGCAAAATCCTCAGTGTTAGCAAACTGAATCCAACAACATATAGAGAAGTATATACACCATGAGCAAGTGGAATTTATCTCAGGAATGCAAGGTTGGTTTAACATTCAAAAATCAAAGTAATATATCAATATTAAGATCAATGTAATATATCAATAATAAAAGACAAAAACCACGTATTCATCTCAACAGACATAGAAAAATCATTTGAGAAAATCCAACATCCTCTCAAGGTAAAAATACTCAATAAACTAGCAGTAGGGAGGAAATATCCTCAACCTGATAAAGGGCATCTATGAAAAGTCCACAACTAACATCATGATTTACAGAAAGATGGAGGGCTTTCTCCTAAAATCATGAATAAGACAAGGATATGTACTCTTACCATATCTATTCAACTTTGTAATGGAGGTTCCAGTTAGTGCAATAATGTAAGAAAAAGAAATAAAAGGCTTCCTTATTGGAAAAGAAGAAGTAAAACTATTTCTACTTGCAGATAGGATGTTATATTTAGAAAGTTCTAAGGAATCGACTAAAAAAACTACAGAACAGATAAGCAAGTTCAGCAAGTTGGCAAGATACAAGATTGATACATAAACCCAATTTTATTTCTATAAGCTTGAATTACAGTTTTATTTCTATAAACTGTTTAAAAATGCTCTTTTTCAAGTTGAGTCAGTTCCCTCTACTCCTAATTTTCTGAGAGTTTTTAATAATGCGTCACTGTTTGTGTCAAATGCTTTTTCTGCATCAACTGATATACATATATGATGCAGAAAGGTTGTCTCTTCAACCTGTTGATGCAGTGGATACCCTGAATGACTTTTGAATATTAAACCAATCTTGCACCTTCTCTCAGCACTGCTTTAGAGGGCCCACAAATTTTTGATATGTTGAGATTTCGTTCAACTCAACGTATTTCCCCCCAAGACAAGCACATCCACTCTTGTCACTTTTATTTAACACAGTATGGAGGCCAGAGCAATAATGCAAGAAAAAGAAGGGAAAGACTTTCATACTAGAAAGGAAAAAGTAAAACTATGTTTATTCAAGGATGACATATTATCTATATAGAACATCTGATTCAATCCACAAAAAAACTTATTAGAAACAGTAAGACAATTTAGCAAGGCTATGGTATACATATCAATATATAAAAATTAATCACATTCTTATATAATGAGGATAAATAACAAAATTAAAATTAAAAACACATTTCCAATAGCATGGAAAAATAGGAAATATTTAGGGATATATCTGATAAAAGAGATAAAAAGGTTGTATACCAAAAACTATAAAACACTACTAAGAAAAATTAAAGAGGACCTAAAAAGGAGGGGGGGGGTCAAGATCTACCGCATTCATAGTTCAGAAGACTAGTTAAGATACCAATTCTCCCCCTAATGACCAACAGAGCCATCACAATCTCAACCAAAATCCCATAAGGTTTTTTGTAGAAACTGAAAGCCAATTATGAAGCATATGGAAATGCAAAGGCTCCCCTGTAGCCAAAACACAATTGAAAAAGAAGAAAGAGTTGTCTATCTAACACTACTTAATTTCGAAGAGCAGTAATAAAAACAGTGAAGTAGGAGCTTAAAGCCAGATAAATGGAGCAATGGCACAAAAAAAAAGGTCTGAAAATATACCCACACCCCCAGGACGATTGATTTTTGACAAAGTTGCAAAAGCAAGATAAGATGAAATAAATTACTAAAAAAAATAAGGCAGACAGAAAAGAGTACATACGGGTAACTCCATTTATATGAAGTTAAATCAAATGGCCCTTCAACATCTTTTCTTTGCTCCATCTCTGAGCTAACTGGAACTAATTCCAAAGACACTAATCATTTGTCCCCATTAGATCAGCTGCCATCCTCCTTATGGGCAACATTTCCAACAGATACTGGCAGTGTCCACGGAGCACCTCCCTTCAAGATTCAAACAGATCCTTCCAAATCTCTCCCCAGAACTAATGCCGCATAAATAAATAAATAAAGCAGCCCTTCAAGTTATCAAGTCCATAATAGAAGATTACAAGGTTCAGGGCCTCATTATCTCCTGCACTAGTCCCTGTAATATCTCTAGTTTACCTGTGAGAACACTCAGTGGCTGAGGATGAAGGGTTGTCCAGGATCCCGAGCAATAAATACCACTGCTATCCCTCAGCACCCTGCTGTTCTAACCCCATACATACTGACACCCAACCCCACTGAAACCAAATTCTTCACTGTAACTGACCTATGCAGTGCATTTTCAGTATTCTAGTAGATAAGGATAGCCAAAATCTTTTTGCTTTCCCTTGGGAAGAATTAAAATCCATCTGGACAGTCATGCCCCAGGATTTCTCAGGGTCCTTCTTACTTCTCACAAACCTTAAAAGAGGATTCAGACAACAGAAGGTTTTCTGCAGGCTCTACTTTGTTCCAATATGTGGATCATCTGCTCTTCTGCTCCTCTTCTCAGACCTCTTCACAGGAAGGCAATGTTCATCTGTTAAAACTTTTGCCCTTAAAGGGACATAAAATCTCCAAAGAAAAATTGCAGGTTGTTCAAACTCAGGTTCCATACTTAGGGCCCCTGATCTCGGAACCAGGACTAGATTTGGATCCAGGCATCCCGAACATCCCTAAACCTAAAACTAAGCACCAATGACGAGGTTTTCTTGGACTAGCTGACTACTGTCGAAATTGGATCCCAAACTCTCTCTTACGGCTCAACCTCTATATGCTTTACCGAAAATCAACAAACCTGACCCTATTATTTGGAAAGATCAGGATGACAGAGCTTTTGGGACTTTAAGGAAAAGCCTAATAAGGCCCCTGCTTTGGACATCTTAACTATCCACTTCCCTTTCTCCTCTTTGTCTGTGAGAGGGAAGGGAATGCCCTTGGAGTGCTTGCCCCACCGGGGACCATCATCAGCCAGTAGGGCATTACGGCCAACAACCAGACCCTGAATATGGCTCAGGTATATCCCCCTTGCCTCACAGCCATTCCTGCCCCTGCCTCTTAGTTAAGGCCCCTGCAGAAACAGTCACGGGCTCCCCTCTAACCATCCTTGTATTCTGGCCAAAGGGAAAACCGCAGACATTTATACAGATGGCTGGTACAGCTTCCAGTAGCTCGTGACTTTGGAATATTACGGAAACAGCGAGGTTTACCTCCGACGAAGATAAAATGAAAAACGGCTCCTGTGTTCAAAATTCATTACACGTCACACTGTTGTGGCTGCTCAGGCCATTACCAAGTTTCCTGGGTATTCCGGATGCGACTCCCCGGAGGCCAAAGGAAATCACCTCACTGACATTTCTGCCCCAAATGCTGCTGCCAAGGAGGCCAACAGCCAGACCCCTGTCCGGTCCAAAGGGACGTTCTCCCAAATGATATTTGGAAAAATTGACCACAGACCCCAAAAACTGGCCCCTGAAAAGGAAAAACAGCATTGGAAATCTAATGATTGTTGGTTTGATAAAAAGAGGGAACTCTGGTTTGGACCAAATAACAATCTGCCCACAGAAGTTCCAGAATTCCCAGTACTTACCACTGTACTTGCTTTAAACCGTTGGTCTCCTGACAGAGTGACGGCATTCACGAACCAGTATTGGTGGGGGAAAGGTAACAGGGCCACAGAAAGCGCTTACCTTGCTTGTCCCACCTGTTCAAAGCACAGTCCGGGGAAAACTGCACGGCTCCCAGACTCTGGACTGCCTGCAGGGCCACTCCAGTTTGGCAAGTGGATCTCCTGCAGCTTCCCTATCTCGGGGATAGAAACACATTTTAGTCGCGGTCTGTATGTTTGTCATTGGACCGAAGCTTTCCCTTGTAGACAGGCCACTGCTTCTTCTGTGGCTAAAATTCTGTGAGAAAGAGAATCCCTGCCTGGGGACCCCTCTCCAACTTCACAGCGATCGGGGAACCCGTTTCACCGGTCAGGTGCTTCGACAAATCTGCACTGTTGGGCGGGTATTAACAACACTTGCACGGTGCACACCATCCTCAGTCCTCAGAGTTAGTCACGCTCACTGACGGCATCACGAAATCTCAATTGGCAACATTTGTAGAGACCATAATATAATTTGGAATTGTCGTATTACTTTTTCTGTTGTGTATAATTATCTTTAAATTTTGCATTTTTTTTTTTTTTAAGTAGGCTCCATGCACAACATGGGGCTTGAACTCACAAACCTGAGATCAGGTCCTGAGACGAATTCACAAACCTGGTATCAGGTCCCGAGATCACAAGTTGGGCGTTCCACCAACTGAGCCATCCAGGCGCCCCAAGTTTTGCATTTTATTGCCTGTCGAACTTTTGCAAAAACAATGTGCCCAATGATTCTAGCTCATGCTTCAAGATGATTTCCCACACTTACAACCTTGAGAAGACAGAGACTTTAGATGGAAAGTACCTGAGAGTTTCTCCCTCCTCACCTTCCTTGTTACTCAACTGTGGCCTTAAGTGCTTTCCAACTGCTAGGCACCTTCCCTCTGACTTGGGACAGGACAACCCGAGAAGTCCTTCCTTGGCACCGAGGGACAAAACCACTAAATACAGAAAACCTGACCCGGGACCAGCGACGCCTTTGGGGAAAGATCTTGATTGATTAAAAGGGGGAAATAAGGGGCACCTGGGTGGCTCAGTTGGTTAAGTGTCTGCCTTTGGCTCAGGTTGAATCCAGCAAGTTGACTATATAAAAAGGGCAATACATCATGATCACATGGGGTTCATTCCAACAATGCAAGACTGATTCAACATCTGTAAATCAATCAGTGTAATTTATCATATTAATGGACTAAATGAGAAAAAGGATTGGGGTGCCTGGGTGGCTCAATCAGTTAAGTGTCTGTCTTCAGCTCAGGTCATGATCCTGGGGACCTGCGATAGAGCCCTGCGCTGGGATCCCTGCTCAGTGGGGAGCCTGCCTCCCCCCTTCTCTGCTGCTCCCCCTGCTTGTGCTCTCTCTCGCTCTCTCTCCTGCTCTCTGTCAAATAAATAAACAAAACCTTTAAAAATAATAATAATAAAAATTTTAAAATAGGATTATATTAATATATGCAGCAGAAAGTTCAACATCCATTCATGAAAAAAAAACTCTCAAAAAACTTAGAAGGGAACTTCCTTAACCTATTAAGACTTTTCAAAAATCACAGCTAACATCATACTAAATAGTGAGGTGTTAAGTTTTCTCCCTAAGATCAGGCATGAGGCAAGGATGTCCTCTCTCAACACTTCTAATTCAACTTATACTAGAAGTCCTAGCTAGTATAATCAGACAAGGAAAATATATAAAAGGTACACAATTGGATAAAAAGAAATAAAACTGTCTTTATTCACAAACAACTGTCTATGCAGAAAACCCCAAAGATCTATCAAATAATTCCTGTACATAGTAAGTGAATATAGCAAAGTTGAAAGGTACATAATCAAGATATAAAAGTCAACTGTTTTCTTTTATACCAGCAATGAATACTTGGAATATGAATTTTAAAAAACAACACATGTATAATAGCATCCCCCAAAATGAAGTTCTTAGGTATAGAGGTAACAAAATATGTACAGGATCGGTGTTCTTGAATTGGAAGACTCCATATAGTAAAGATGTCAATTCTCCCTTAGCTTACTGCAATTCCTATTGAAATCTCAGCCAACTTTTTGGAAACATACTTAAGCTTATTCTAACATTTATATGAACAAGTAAAGGTATTGGAACAGCCAATTCAATTCTAGAATAGGAGACCTAAGTTGGAGGATTCATACTACCTGATTTCAAGACTTTCTATAAAGCTACAGTAATGACCAGAGAGGGGCAAAAGGACATCCATCAATGGTACATAACAGAGCTTGGAAACAGACCCACAAAAACACAATTTTTGACAAAGGTACAAAGACAACTCAGTAGAGAAAGAACAACCTTTCAAGCGGTGCCAGACATTGGAAGTACATATGCAAGAAACTGAACCTCCCACAAATAGTAACTCAAAATGGGTCACTGACCTACATGTAAAATGCAGACACTATGAAATTTCTAGAAGAAAACACCGGGGGAAATCTGCATGGTCTTGGGTTTGGTGATGAGTTTTAACTACAAAGCAAAAGCAAATTTATGAAATAAGAAACTTAAGTTGGATTTAATTAAAATGAAAACCTTGAACTCTGTGAAAGCCACTGTGAAGAGGATGAGGATGTAATGCCCTTTTTATATAGTCAACTTGCTGGATTCAACCTGAGCCAAAGGCAGACTGGGAGAAAATATCTGCAAACCCCACGTCTGATAAAGGACATGCACCGAGCATATGCCAAGAACTTTTTTTTTTTTTAAGGTTTTATTTATTTATTTGACACAGAGAGAGAGAGAGCACAAGTAGGCAGAGAGGCAGGCAGAGGGAGAGGGAGAAGCAGACTCTCCACTGAGCAGGGAGCCCGACGCGGGGTTCGATCCCAGGACCCCGGGATCATGACCTGAGCCGAAGGCAGACGCTTAACCCAGGCGCCCCTATGCCAAGAACTTTTAAGGCTGAATAATAAGAAGACAACTCAATTTTTTTAAATTGGCGAAATGAGAGAGAGAGGGGGTGAGGGGACAGGGCAGGAGTGGGAGGGAGAGCACGGTGGCAGGAAGACAGGTTCCAGGACAGAAAATGATTTAATGTTCGCAGGAGGACTGACTACTACTCTTTCCTGCTCATACATTGATTGGGTAATTAGAGATATTATAGATATCTACATATTGTATTTTTATTTAAGAAAAAAAAATGAAAAGGCCAACAGTGTGTATAAATTGTGGTTGCTGTAGTATTTTTCTTGTAGAAAAGAAATTGGTATTAATTTGAATACTTTTGAGTAAGAAATGGTTGAGCCAATTCTAGCATATATATCTCATGGAATGCAAATCAGTTATGTTTCCACCAAGTTAGGTTTACATGTACTGAGCTGGAAAATTGACTATAATACAGTGATAAGTTAAAAAATAAAAGCAAGTTGCAGAGTGATAATTTTAGTCTAGTTACATTTATCTGTAAGAATTTTCAGAATGATAGAAAAATGCATTTATGCATTAGAAGCATAGAAGGAAACTGGCAGCACATGGGTCAATCTGTAACATCAGTTTTAAAAGATTTACATTTGGAGCAAAAAAGGGAGTGTCTGTCTTATTTTATTCCCTTTATACACTTCCGTATTGTTTGAGCTTTACTTTGAAATTAAAAATAAAACCTTGTTATTATATTTTTTAGTTTCTACTGAAACAAAAAAAAAATGGGCAAAAGATCTGAACAGATACCTCACTACAGATCTACAGATGAAAATAAGCATATGAAACGATGCTCAGTATAGGGACGCTAGTTAAAACCACAATGATATACCATTATACATCTATTAGAATAGCAAAAAAAACAAAAACACAAGAAAACCTAGCAATATCAAGTGCTCGTGTGGGTGGAGAGCAACAAGAACCCTCTTTCCCTGCTGGTGGGAATCAGTGGAGCACGGTACGGCGTTCAGAAGGCAGCTACAGTGAGGGATACGTGACGTTATCCATTTGTCAAAACCCCTAGAACTATTTTATAGTACAGAGAATAAACCTTAATGCAATATTTTAAAATGCAAGTTAAAAAATCAACTGGGGAGTGGAGAGAAGGGGGATGCAGACTATGACAAAAGAATTTAATTGTATTATGGGACACTTGGGTGGCTCAATGAAGTGTCCAACTCTTGATTTCCGCTCAGGTCAATCTCAGGGTCATGGGATTGAGCCCGAGTCAGGCTCCATATGCAGCATGGAGCCTGCTTCAGATTGTCTCTCTCTGCCCTTCCCCTGCTCACATGTGCATATGCTCTCTCTCTCAAATAAATGAATAAATCTTTAAAAAAAGAACTTAACTGTATTACAAATGTATGACCTAAACTCATGGGGAGGATGGGAGAAAGTGACCTGAGTAAGTTTGAGTGGAAAATGAAAGACGAAACAAAAGGAACTGTACACTCCCACTATAATTGGAAATTCTGTTTCTCATGGAGGTGCTAGTTAATGATTTTGATAGTTCTGTACACATATACTGGGACTGAAAAAATAAGTAAAAACATAGTGAATGGCAGAAGCCAAGTTTCTCACGCTGGGAGTGGAAGGTTACAGATAACAGGTAAGTAAAGGGGAAAGGGCTAGAACGAACCATGGGGTTCTGAATTAGAGTCTGAGACATCAGTGGGAACTCCTGTTTAGCTTAATACAGAAACTGATGAGTAAAAGTAAAAATAATAGAGATATATGCATAAACAGGTAAATAAATACACACACATTTATTTCCTCGCTCTGCTCACTGACAGGACCTAACAGCAATGAGCACATCAGAGCAAATCCTGGGTTTTCATACCACTCTCCAGTAAAAGGATCTGGAGACCCTTACTGAAATGGCTGATTTTAGGGCTGGAAAGAGGGAATATAACCAGATGAGTGTGGAGCATCCTGTAGGACCAAAAAGCAGGGAAGTGCTCAAAACACAAACTGCTGGGAATATGTCAAGGAGATACAGAAACCAAATGAAAGAGCTCCCAATGGCAAAAGCTGGAACAATCTGAGCAACAAAATAGAGTGCAGTTTTCAGCTATTATCTAGTAACAGAAACCTTTGATATGCTCCACAATATAAAATTGTGTCATTGTGCAGGTATGTTTTTTTCAAAGCAGGAGGGCAGAGTATACCAGAAACATAAAAGGAACAAACTGGAGTATGTTTTAGAGGGAAGAGGCCAGGATGCTTCGGGATTCGCATGAACAACAATCCGATGCAATATAATAAATATTTGAGCCCCTACTAGGTACCAACAACTATAGGGACATGGGGGAATATGAGAATAAATAAAACAGTTCCTGAACTGCATGGCCTGAGGGGCAGCTTAGGATGAAGGCCAGACGCTGTAACAGGCTGACTTGGGCTCAGCGTCTGGCACAAAATGAGTGATAAGTGTATGTTAAGATCTCTTCCCCAAATGCCCAGTGTACCAGGACTCACTCTGTTGACACCAATAAATTTCACCACTTATGCGACAAAAGGATATTATTTCCATTCTATATTGTTATAATCAACTGGAGAAGTTAGTTTTTTTTAAAGTATATAGAATTTAAAAGTCTAAAATTTAACATTAAGAAAAAGAGTTCAGGCGCCTGGGTGGCTGAGTTGGTTAAGCGACTGCCTTCAGCTCAGGTCATGATCCTGGAGTCCCGGGATCGAGTCCCACATTGGGCTCCCTGCTTAGCAGGGAGTCTGCTTCTCCCTCTGACCCTCACCCCTCTCATTCTCTCTCTCTCTCTGTCATTCTCTCTCTCTCAAAAATAAATAAAAACTAAAAAAAAAAGAAAAGAAAAAGAGTTCAGTTTAATTTCTATCTACATGAACATGGGGAATTTTATAGTTTGACTCAAAGAGTCTACCACTGATCCAAGTGACAGGCAATTAGAAAACAAGACGCTGGATGGCACTAAAAAGCATAATTATTCCATGATCACTTGCTAGAACTTTATACCACTAAGGGCATTCACACTTTAAAAATCCACACATAATTAGCATTGTTTCCCTGTTTGGAAACATCAAATTGTTGCATCAGATGGAAGAGAAGAAAATTACCTAAATGAGAATGCTTTTCCAATGTGCACCAGGAAACCCAATTAATCACTGAGAGAAGAAAAAAGCCTCCCCTGTGCTCCTGCTTCTCATCTCTGCTTTCAATGAGCTTTTGCTCAAAGGAAAGAAAACAGTTGATTCTGTACAGCTTTACACTGACAAAATTAGTACACGTTGGCTAAGTTGGATGCATGCTACCTCTGCAAAACAGCCTTATGGAGGGAATGTGGAGATCAGTCAGCTGGGGGCAGGGGAAACAAGCTCGGCTACAGGGGAGAGAAGGAGAGAACAGCGTGATGACAATGTTCACGGACACGGTGAAGGCGAGTTTGTTCGGGTAGCTGCTGACATAAAGCAAGAAGCCCGAGAAGTGTTCAAGGAACGACAGCCATGATGACAGTGAGCCCTACAAAGGACCCAGGTCAGGCAGGTGGTGGCTAGCAGGAGCACCGCCTGCAGAAGCTGGCGTTGGGGAGGACAGGGGCCAGTGGGAGTGACAGTACATCATTTCTGGAACATATTAAAATGTTAAAAATTGACTTGAAATGGTAAAACATTTCTATTAAAGAAAGTCAAACACAAAAGTTGTATACATAGTATGTATGAATAATCGGGCAGAGAAAAAGGACCTGAAAGAGACTAAATGCTGGCAGGAGACATACATATGGCTGACTTTTTTCCCCTTATATATTCCTGTATTTTCCATTAGTACTTATTTATTTTGCTATTGCTCAGTTATTACTCAAATGACTAACACAAACTTAAAAAGTTTGTTCACTCATACCTTTCCCTAAAGATACATGAGGAGCCAGATGTCTGAAGATATCCAAAGTCAAAATCTGCTGTGGTTTACAAACTGAGTGGATCAAAGGTTTTGACCTTAATAAGTCCATTCATTAACGGAACAGGTTCAGAATAGATAATATACAACAGATACATGCTCGCTGCAAATAAAGAGGGTAAAGCACGCACCGAAGAGCTGTCCTTTCATACAACCATTATGAATAAACCCACTGTAGATTAACAACGGCAGAGCAAACTAACAGAACGTTAACAGTGGTAGAACTGTTACGTTTTCTTTTCTTTCTGGCTTATCAGTACTCTCTGAATGTTTGTATTTAGTAATGTTTTACTTTTATAGGAATGACATTTCTATTTCCAAAAGATGCTACAGTTGTACTGGTTACTATTATGTACTTTTTTAGGTATTTACTTTCATGCTACATGTTAAAATACATTCCTACCGTTGTTAATATTTATTATAAATTTAATCTGTGGCCTGAGTCATTTATATATAATTTCTCATTGGGGATGAAGACAAAAATATCGTATATTTCAAAACAGCCATAATTTAATAATCAAATATATTTGCACATCAGTGGTAGACACAACAAAACTGCTACAAAGTCTGAGCTAATATACAAAAGGCTAAGTGGAATTTAAAAACTGGGCCGTTTTCTTTGGGACACAAAAATTTTAAACTTGAATATTTACTACTCAACTCTAAACATATTTTTAGTCAGCTACCTCCCCTTTCCCTGCAATTCTGAGAAAAAAATTCCAGCATGTGATTTTACTTTCCCATATTGACCCCAAATCCTCCCGAGTCTACTCTTCATGCTCTGCCTCCAGCAAATAAAGTAAAAGATAAAAATTCTGAAGGACTGGCTGACAAGGTCTGAAGAGAACCTACGTGTGTTCCTGCTTGGGTAACCTTCCTTCAGAGGCTCCCAGACAGAGCCCCTGCGGTGCAGATGGTGTGGGTGGGGGGAGACATGCATTAAGGCTAGGGGCTAGAGTTAGGGAAGGAAAGGAACAAAGAACTGTAGTTTGTTCCTGGATTGGTGATTTGGGGTTCTAAATTTATCCTTTAAAGCAATTTAATAAATGGATTCTCTGGTCCCTATTCTAGCAATAAAACACCTGCTTAAAAAGAATCGGAATCATGTGAGCAAAAAGTATATTTATTTACCATATAATACTAGAAAAAAATACAATCTATAAAATAGAATGCATAGTATGATCTGATTTTTATAAAAGAAATATATAAGTAAAATATGTACATAGACAAAAGATTAGAAGAATATGTATCAAAATATTATAGATGTATTTTATTTTCTGATTATCAATACTTTCTAAATTTGACACTAAGTACATATTACCTTTAAAGGAAAATACGTTATTTAAAAAAAAATTTGTATATTATATGCAAACTTCTTGTAAAACCGTATTGGGAATAGAATAAAATAAAAACACGTCACAACACTAAACTACTGAGCAATTTAATTCCTAAAACAGAAGACTTTTTAAAATTTTAATTTGACTATAGTAAAATGGAGAACATGTAAACGCTCTAGACGCTTTTCTGCCTAGAGTTGATTTAGCCTTTATAAACTATAAAGGTAATGCATCAGGATTGACTTTGCAAAGGCATGATTCTAAATGAGAACATGTTTCCATGAGGAGCTAAGATCACGTGGCCCTTCTTAAACATACAAGAATTTACCCCTGAATCTACTACTAATAGACCCATTTAAAGCGTTACGATACCTGGCACATAGTACACAGGTGCTCAAAAATTTTTGATGAAATCAAGTCCTAAGTTCATATATAGGGTGAAACAACTTTTCTTTTGAAGGGCTGAACGCACAAATTACTAGGTCAATGGTGCAGGAGAAGAGATGGTACTGCTTGGACTGCAGCAAATAGAAATGGCTACAAGACCAAGAAAGCGTGCTTTCGTTTCAAGGAACTACAAGTGAGCTTTCTCCCAGCTGATCTCCACCTGCAGTGGCCAGCTCCTATGCTAAAATCAGGACAGCATCCAGACAGGAAGGTCTGACCAGAGACAGATTGTGTTCACGCCCACACAGAGGGAACAAGAAGCAGAAGTGCTCTTTCACAGCAGCTAGAATAAGGCGAGGCAATGGCCCTGGGGTGGAACCTGACACTCAAAAGGTTATGGACTAAAATCATAAGGTTTACTACCCAAGGGGACAATTGTTAGGTTTTAAACCATGACAAAAAAGTCATGTCCAAATACTTAACTAGATAGCCCAGAAAATGTGACTAATAACAAACTGAGAAAATAATAAGCGGAAACCCTGCTAATATTTTTGTTATTTTCTTCATGCAAGTGTAAGTAGTTAGGGAGTTTCAAATTTTCATCATCGCAACGAGTCACTTGCAAAATTCATTTTCCTTAAAAATCCAATTTGTTCAATTTGCTGTGATCAGAGTGATCACTGTTTGATCAATCAGAAACATAATAGGTAACTTATGCATTATGTCTAAGGTTCCCTGGTTAGTTGTTCCCTCAGACACCTGTTTAATGGTCAGCCCACATTCCTGGTTAAAAAAAAAAATTCTCATGGGCTTAAGGATCAATAATTTTGGGGGACCATGGAGGGCTGCGTGGGTGGCTCAGTCGGTTAAGCGTCTGACTCTTGGTTTTGGCTCAGGTTGTGATCTCAGGTTTGTGAGAAAGAACCCCCCCCACACACACACAACCCCCACCCGGGGCCAGTGGTGGGGGTCCTCCATGCTCAGCAGGGATTCTGCTTCTCTCCCTTTTCCTCTGCCCCTCCCCCTGCTCACATGCCACAATTTTCTACCAAACTAGTTGTCCATTCTAATTGCCATTAAAGGAAATGATTTCCAAGAAAGAATAACATTATAACTTCTTAGAAATCAAGCCAAAGAACTATCAAAGCATTGACATTTTGGAACAAGCGTAAGTTACATCTCTTAGATCAACTGTAAAAATACTTCAGACCTACGAAATCTTCAACTGTGCTCATTTATTTTCCTGAAGTTTCCTATTTTCTGACACACAAAGTACTTTTATATTTTTTAATTGTAATTTAATTCTATTTAAGAGATTTTTTTTATTATTATTTATTCATTTGAGAGAGAGAGAGAGAGAGAGAGCACAAGCAAGGGGAGAGGCAGAGGGAAAGGGAGAAGCAGACTCCCCTCTGAGCCGCCCAATGTGGGGCTTGATCCCAGGACCCTGAGATCATGACCTGAGCCGAAGGTAGACGCTTAGCCATCTGAGCCACCCACGCATCCCACACAAGGTACTTTTAATAAGCTTAATTGAGACCCAAGAGTTTAAGAGAATTATCCAACCACTATTTTGTTACAAATTAAACTCAGTGAGGAACACATTTCCTCATCATGTTAACATTCGGAGACTGTATAGTTTTATTGTTGAAGCATTTATCACAATCTGTAATGACCTTGTTTTATATGCTTATTGTTTTTTTTCCTATATAATTTCTGTAAGATCAGGGACCCTGTCCTCCTTCCTCACTGGTATATCTCCTCCACCTAACATAAGGCCCAATACTAAAAAGCATTCATATATATTTACTGACTTAACAAATGGGTATTTTGGTCACAGAAAGGAAAGCATGATTAGGAGTTCAATAGTCCATGCCCTCAGATTTCTCAAAAAAATGTAAAAGGTGGCTTATTATTATTTTTATGGATTTTTTAATGCCTCACACAGTAGATTCTCAAAAATAAATTGCATCTTTTTTGGAAATGGAAATGACGTTGAATATCACAGCAGGACTGGAACTCACAAATCTGCTCTAAAAACGTGAAGGAGAAAGAGGACAGTAGAAAAACAGTTGTGCTTAGTACTCTCCAAGGGTTTTCTACCCACTGTCTCAGATAAACCCTGGAGGCACTCTCCATCTTCAAGATGAGCAAAGTGAGAATTCGCCAGGAAGTCCATGGCCCAAGGTCAAGAAAGTGTCAGGATTGAGATTAGAATACCAGTTCTTCCTTAAACCAAAACCCACATTATTTCCTCTACTCCATGCTGCCTCCACAGGAACCAGAAAAGAAGTATATCTTTTTTTTCAGTAACAACACATTAAGTGCATTAAATGACACAGTTAATATTTGCAAAGAAATGTTTTGATTATTCAACTTACGAACTTTTTAGAAAAGGTGAGTAAACGGGGCGCCGGGGTGGCTCAGTTGGTTAAGCGACTGCCTTCGGCTCAGGTCATGATCCTGGAGTCCCTGGATCGAGTCCCGCATCGGGCTCCCTGCCCGGCGGGGAGTCTGCTTCTCCCTCGGACCCTCCCCCCTCTCATGTGCTCTCTTTCTCATTCTGTCTCAAATAAATAAATAAAATCTTAAAAAAAAAAAAAAGGTGAGTAAACTAAATAATTAAATGTATCATTTGGGAGGGCTGAAGTGATGTGAAAAAGCACAGATAAAGTCACTAGAAAAGCATCCCAATGTGTACATTTTCACACCTACTGTACTGCTTATTTTAAAGCCAAAGAAAATCTTCAGATTCTGAGGCATTTTTAATTTGCAAAAAGGATGAGATGTGCCTTTAAGAGAACAGTAATTTAGGGTTTGTCCTCAGGATAATTTCCAGTTTTCAGCAGGAAGGCTGTTCGTTACGGTAGAGTGAGCGGGGTGTGCAGATAACTGTGCCAGACTGGCAGCCTCGGGGTGAACTGTGGTTCCTAGACCCTCTTCCACCGCGTGCTTAAGTCTAATATTAACTTGAGAAGAACTGCCCTGAACCTGGACTTTTTATGAGGGACAGAGGAGCAAGGAAGGAAGCGCTACACAGACAGAAGGGAAGGGAGGAGGAGAGCAACCCTGTGAGCGCTTTCCCAGACCAAGCCCGCCCACTCGGGAGCCCCGCAGGGCCAGCAGCAGTGTCCCTGCCAGGCCAGGGGAGAGGGTGCAGCCCCTGAGCACGGGCCCGGGACCCCGGCCGGGGGACCTGCAGCTGTGGGCTCCCGCACTTGAGGACACCCGCACCTGGGGGCCCCCGCACCTGGGGACACCCGCACCTG
>NW_023270615.1:19958560-20012056 GCF_011800145.1 Mirounga leonina
GGGCCCCCGCACCTGGGGACACCCGCACCTGGGGGCCCCCGCACCTGGGGGTCCCCGCACCTGGGGACACCCGCACCTCGGGGTCCCCGCACCTGGAGACACCCGCACCTGGGGGCCCCTGCACCTGAGGGTCCCCGCACCTGGGGACACCCGCACCCGGAGGCCCCCGCACCTGAGGGCCCCCGCACCCGGGGACACCCGCACCTGGGGGCCCCCGCACCTGGGGACACCTGCACCTGGAGGCCCCCGCACCTGGGGACACCCGCACCCGGAGGCCCCCGCACCTGGGGACACCCGCACCTGGGGACACCCGCACCTGAGGGTCCCCGCACCTGGGGGCCCCCGCACCTGGGGACACCCGCACCTCGGGGTCCCCGCACCTGGGGACACCCGCACCCGGAGGCCCCCGCACCTGAGGGCCCAGGCACCAGGGTCCCCGCACCAGGGGCGGGCGGCGGGGTCGAGCGCAGGGGGCCCCGGGACCGCAGACGGCGGGTTCGGGCGTCCATCCTGGCCTCAGCTTCCCGGGCGCAGGCGGCGGAACGACCCTCGCCCGCCCCCGCCCGGCCCCCACGCTCCTCACGCGCTTTCCACCCGCAGCCGACGCGTCGGGATCGGGGCTCGGGCGACAGAGCGCCGACCTCCGCCTCTCTGGAGACCCCCCAGGCCCGGCGGCCCGCCCTGCCCGCCCGGCCGCACTCACCGCGCACGAAGAGCACGCTCCCGCAGCCGCACTCGCCGCGCGCCCCGCAACCGCCGGCGCCCACCTCGGCCGCGGCCGGCGCGAGGCCTGAGGGCCGCTCCGGGCCGCGCCCGCCGCCCCGCCCCCGCCCCGCCCCGAGCCAGTCGCTGCCGCGCGCCGCCGCACGTGACGCTCGCCAGCCAATGGCAGCCCGAGGCGGCTCGGGGGGCGGCCGGCGGCTCCGCGCGCGTTCCCAGCGGGCGGCAGCGCGGCGGCCGGCCCGGCTCGCAGGTCGGCGGCGGGAAGAAGGGCGGACAGGGCCCGCAGTTCGGGCCGGGCCCCGCCCTCGGGCCATCACATCGCACACGCCAGCGGTGTGCCCGAGGACCCCGGCGCGGGTGGCAGTCCTGGGGCCCGGCCGTCGGCGCCGCACTGCTGCCCCAGCACGCGGGAGCATGTCACAGAGCCCCCGGACTGCAGGCACCGTCCCGGGCGTGGTCGCAGGCCTCCTCTCGCCGTCCTGAAGGAAGGGTGGACCCCAGGGACCCAGGCTCTGTCCGCTCGGTGCTCCCGGCTGGGCGTCCCGCCGCAAACCGGGGCAGGACGATCGGGGCGCTCCGGCCTTCCGGAAGCCCCACCCGGCAGCCTCCCCCACATTTTACAGACGTAGCGACTTACCGAGCTGGGCAATGCGGTCTGAGCACGTTTCTGTCCTCAGGGAACTCTCCTGCCCAAGAAGAAGGGAAGGGTGCGCGCCCATAGACAAGAAGCGGTCCGCTGCGTCCAGTGCTGTTGGCGGCTTGCTTGCTGATTGTTAAACCCTTGCAAGTGGTCCTGTATCACACAGCGCAGTGCAAACAAGCCCTCGTCCCGGGTGTGCGGAGCCACGTACTGGGCGAGTACATGCTCTGTGGCTGATCCTGCGCTAGGTGCTTCCGTGTCTTTTCCTGTTCAATTCTCGACGACCCTGCGACGTAGGCATCAGGGCCCCGCGGTGCAGATACCTGGCGGCACACCAGAACGCAGAGGGCTTTGAGGTCTACCAGGTGACCTGGTATGAGCTGCTGTGCAGCCTCCCAAGCACACGGGTGAAGGACTGTAATTTTCTGTGCTAATCAACGAGGGCCACCCTGCTCTAGAGTCGACAAGAACACCAAGATGAGGACAGGGCCACTGCTGTAGCTCAGGAAGCAGGCCTCACATACCAGTGTAAAAATATCGTTATGTCAAAACAATATAGTGACGTTGTGAAAGGAACTGTCTTTGACAAACAGAGTCTGAGAGTTGAGAAGGTTGGACTTGCTTTTTCTCAGCACTGTCCAAGGGAGAGTACCCATACTAGGGTTTATTAATAAGCAACAGGACTGGTTTGAATGGCTCTCGAATACTTGTTGCTGCATTAAGCATTGGAAATTAGTGGGGTAAATTAGACATTGCCCAGCCCGTAGGGAGCCCACAGTCTATGCGGAGAAAGACAGGAGCACAGAGAACCTGAACTCATCAGGATAACCCTGGGTGGTGTGGGAACGCATCCATCCTGGAGGGGATGACAGGAGGGGAGGGGAGGGGAGGCGGGACAAGGAAGGAGGGAGTTGTCAGAGAAGGTCTCAAGAGGTGATAACTGAATGGGGGTCTTGAAAACGCACAGGAGGGGACAAGCTAAGTGTAGGGAATGATAGTACACAAGTATGTGGGCAAAAGGGTGTCACATATGTGACTGCTGGGTATGAAGAGAGGACTAGAAGAGCATCCTGAAGAGTCAGATGGTGGCCCTGTCGTGACGGGTCATGGATGCTAAGGGGTTTGCCTCCTATGGCCACCAGCATAATTCACTCCTTGCTGACTTTACCTCATGTGCAGTCTTGGTGGCTTTTTTTTTTTTTTTTTTAAGATTTTATGTATTTATTTGACAGAGAGAGACACAGCGAGAGAGGGAACACAAGCAGGGGGAGTGGGAGAGGGAGAAGCAGGCTTCCCGCGGAGCAGGGAGCCCGATGCGGGGCTCGATCCCAGGACCTGGAATCATGACCTGAGCCGAAGGCAGACGCTTAACGACTGAGCCACCCAGGCGCCCCCTTGGTGGCTTTCTTAATTTAGATACCCTCTGCTCCCCCAGCAAATGGATGGGCACTTGACTCAAGCTAAGCCAGTTGGATCATCTACCAGGAGTGAGAGGGGAAGTATCGGGATGGGGAGTTGAGGGTTGAAACATCCCCCCTGGAGAGAAGGCGAGGGGGTTGCCTTATGGGTTCATGAAAAGTGTACAAAATGGGGTGGAAAGCACCACAGAGGATAAAGGTACAGTGTGGGATGTTTCCTCAGCCCACTCAGTAACCTGCAGTCTCATTACTTCATTTCACACCTCACAACTGGATATGAAAACTGTATTTTAGTCCTTAGAAAGATGTACTCTGTACTTACTTTGATCTTATTTTCTAACCCAAAATTAAATACTTAGTATTTTAAATCAGCACTGTTAAGGAAAGTCTGGACTACACAGACATCATTTCTCTATGACAATTTGGATGGGATGTTCCACCAAAAAAAATTTTTGAGCAATATGTGCAAACACCCCATCCAATTTCACCCTCATTCTATGTTCATGGGACAACCTTCCCCAGGGTTTCAACGGAAAAACAAGTTTCCCCAGTGGAAACATGGTTACTATGTTATTTATATTACACAGGAATTAAATTTTTAAGGGCTTAAAACCCTTGCAGCCTCCCACCCAGAAGGAAACATAACTAACTGCCCAGGAGAACTTCTACCTTGAGAGACCTGCACTGGGTTGTGAGTCTAAGACAGCCAGCAGCTGTGCCCCAGGCTCACTTCTCCTCTAAATCCCATAATCCTAATTTACACCGAGAACATAGCTTCGAGAGGATGTGGGAAGTGTAGTTTCCACAGCTGCAGCCAGGAGAACGGAATGGAAACCGTGCAGGCCAGTTCACTTTGGCCACCACACCGAGACACCGCTCAACGGCCTGGAGGAGGAGGGATGACGAGATCTCACTCTGTCCTTCGTCCTCCCCAGGGAGACCCCGGTGCCTGCGCAGAAACGAGCCTGGAGTCCGTGCACTTCGGTTCTGATGCCTTGAAATCAAAGGCACATACTTTTTAAAAAGTGAGAGAATAGGTTACTGCATATGAATCCTGATTTTAAGCATTTTTACATTTCTCATCAAAAATACTGGCTTTCTAGTCAAAATACTGATAAAGGAAGAAAAAACTGTCAACAAGTTATCAACTAAATGTATTCCCGTGAGTCTGAGTCATTCTTTGACCTAGTGACTGAAGTTGTGGATATTAGCGTAGATGCATTTTCTGAGCTGAAAGTCGATTAGAACTGACACGCGAACGTGTACTCTCTCTCTCCTTTCGCTGCTACTCTAGAGTAAAAGTATCGTGAGAAGCCAGAGCACACAGAATCCTTTTCACACTAATGCAGATGAAAATGTCATTTCTCATCTCTCTAGCAACTTCTTGGTTTGACTGAAAATGACTTATTTGATCCATCAGTGAAGCTTCTTAATTATTCCGTTGTAGGAAACCCTGCCTAGATGAATCGGTATTAACTTTGAAACAAGGGAGTCCTATCGGGTGCTCAGGATAAAGAGCAGTAAAGTTGAGATAAGACGACATTGTGGGTGGTATGGAATGAAAACACATCTCTGTTCTTAAGTTCCAGGAGGGCCGCTAATTAGAGCCACTTGCAAGGAAACTCTTTAATTTAGTTTTGATATGTGATACTGGGTTTCTGGTGGCACCTTCAAAATAATGTTTTTTCTTAGGGCATAAAAAAGTTGCAAATTAGATTACATTAAAATGATCATTTTTTTAGCATTTCCATTTATTTTAATCCCCACTTTTGTTTTGTTTTGTTGTTTTGCTTTCCAGACTTGGAAAATTAATGATTGACTGGACTAATTCAGTAGCCTGGTTGATGAATTAGAGCATTAACAAGAAAATTTTGATGTAAGTATGAATCTTTAAGCCATATTTCCAACCTTCCACCATATGCATTCTTTGGTTAATATTAAAAGTTTATTCCATGGCATCATTTCCAGTTATGTTCTTCTCAAATATATACTTTACTCACTGTTTCTCTGTCTCTCTGCATCCATCCAGTGCAATGGAGATAAATGGACAATCACTCTTGAACACACAGCGGGCTTCTATTGAAGCACTTGGCCTGTTAGCCCAGCTCCAATGTCCTTTTTTTGGGAGAATGAATGTTCTGGCATAGCAGTCACCCAAGTTGTGATTTTGTTTCCTTATAATCATTGCAATTGTGTTTGAAATAGCCATAATGCAATTTTCTCAATATGAGCTATTTTTAGCAGTGCAAAACTCTGACTGCAATTTTTTTCATTTTATTTCTTTTTTAAAGATTTTATTTATTTATTTGTGAGAGAGAATGAGAGAGAGCACATGAGAGAGGGGAGGGTCAGAGGGAGAAGCAGACTCCCCGCCGAGCAGGGAGCCCGATGCAGGACTCGATCCTGGGACTCCAGGATCAAGACCTGAGCCGAAGGCAGTTGCTTAACCAACTGAGCCACCCAGGCGCCCCATTTTATTTCTTTTTTTTTAATTTTTTTTTTAAGATTTTTTTTATTTATTTATTTGAGACAGAGAGAATGAGAGAGAGAGAGCACATGAGAGGGGAGGGGGTCAGAGGGAGAAGCAGGCTCCTTGCTGAGCAGGGAGCCCGATGCGGGACTCGATCCAGGGACTCCAGGATCATGACCTGAGCCGAAGGCAGTCGCTTAACCAACTGAGCCACCCAGGCGCCCCCCCATTTTATTTCTTAATATAAGGTGGGCATTCTTGTTTAACTATATCCACAGACTACCTTAATGAACACAAATGTGTCACATGATCTTTAAATAAGTGAATGTCACTATGTTCCAAGGCAAAAAAAAAAAAAGTTACATCACCATGACACAAAAATGATACCATAACAGGTAAACTCTGCTCCAAGATTTTGAATAATTTTTTTTTTCTTTAAAAACAGGAATCCATCTATCTTCAATTATAAAATACATGTTCATTGAAAAAATAAATTTCGGGGCCCCTGAGTGGCTCAGTCGGTTAAGCGTCTGACTCTTGGCTTAGGTGGGTCGTGATTTTGGGGTCCTGGATGGAGCCCCATGTTGGGCTCTGTGCTCAGCAGGGAGTCTGCTTCTCCCTTTGCCCCTCCCCCTCTGCTCCTTCCCCCCCCCACCTGCTTGCACTGTGCATGATCAAGAGTGTTTTATTCTCTCTCATAAATAAAATCTTTATTAAGTAAATAAATAAATTTCAAGAAAGGCAGAAGAGCATGGGGAATATACATAGTGGTTTATATTGTCTGAGACATTTTTTTCTATGAATTTATTCAAACTCAAGTGCAATTTTACATAAGATCATACCACAGGATGGTTCACAACTGAGTTGTTACTTAACATAGACAGCTTTGCATAACAAATCACCACAAACTGCAGCTGAAGACAGCATGTATTTATGATCTCACAGTTTTTGTGGCCAGGTTATAACTTAGGAATTGGACAGGGTCAAAGTCTCATCAAGGACTTGATGGGGAGAGACATGCCTCCCAGCTCCGTCGGGTTCCTGGCAGGACTCACCTCCTCGCAGGCGTAGACCAGGGTCCCTATTTTCTTGTGGATGGTCAGCGGTGGGCTGTTCACAGCTCCGAGGTCACCCTCAGTCCTTAGCCACGTGGTCCTCTCCATAGACTGTGTCACAACACGGCAGCTTCTTCAAAGCCAGCAAAGGACAGAGAAGCATCATCATTATTTTTTAATCGTTTTACTACCCAAGGCCTACATTTTTTTTTTTTTGGCTTTTTTTTTTAATTGAAGTATAGTTGGCTCACAATGTTACATCAGTTTCAGGAGTACAACATAGTGATTCGACAACCCTGTACATTATGCCATGTTTACCACAAGCGTAGCTAAAAAACGTGGCACGTTTCACAAATCTGCAAGTCACCTTTGTGCAAGAGCTATGTCAATCTTCTCAGTTTCTTTCCAACTTGGGTGTGTGTGCTGCTGAATTGAGCACAGAATCATTACCCTTTCAATGATAGCATAATATTCCGCTCTATGAATGTAACATAGTTTGTCCTTATAGATATCAGGTTGTTTCAAATTTTTTTTAATTTTTTTTTTTTTAGATTTTATTTATTTATTTGATAGAGAGAGACACAGCAAGAGGGGAACACAAGCAAGGGGAGTGGGAGAGAGAGAAGCAGGCTTCCCGCGGAGCAGGGGGCCCGATGCGGGGCTCGATCCCAGGACCCCGGGATCATGACCTGAGCGGAAGGCAGACTCTTAACGACTGAGCCACCCAGGCGCCCCTCCAATTTTTCTTAATTATAAACGAAGCTACAATGCAGCTTTGTGACTTCTGTTCTTTCCTTCCTGTAACCCCTAGAAGTGGAATTGCGGAGTCAAATAGTATGTACTTTTAAAATGTTTTTACACTTGGGGCACCTGGCTGGCTCAGTCAGGGCAGCACTCGACTCTTGATCTCAGTGTTGTGAATTCAAGCCCCATATTGGGTGTAGAGATTACTTAAAAATAAAATCTTAAGGGGCGCCTGGGTGGCTCAGCCATTAAGCATCTGCCTTCGGCTCAGGTCATGATCTCAGGGTGTTGGGATCGAGCCCCGCATCAGGCTCCCTGCTCAGTGGGAAGCCTGCTTCTCCTTCTCCTACTCTCCCCGCTTGTGTTCCCTCTGTCACTGTGTCTCTCTCTCAAATAAATAAATAAAATCTTTAAAGAAATAAAATCTTAAAAAATAATAAAAAATAAATAAAATTTCTTTATATTTAGAAAATAACCATCTGGAAAGTTAATCCCATTATACTTCTACTGAGAATGGGTGAGAGTGCTGGTCTGCGCACATACTTGCCAACACTGGCCTTATCCATAAATTTAAGCTTTGCCGATTTAATGGTAAAAAATTATACCTCATCGTTTTCATTTGTATTTCTTTGATTGGTGAGGTCAAACATGTTTATGCTTATTGGACACTGTTTTGCAAACTGTCCTTAAATGACTTGTTCACTTTGCGATTGTGAAAGCACTTTGTTTATTAAATGCCCTTAGTGGGTTTTTCCTAATTTATGTCACTATTTTGGGGAATCGTCAGTCGTATAAAAGTTTTAAGCGTGGATACCTGGGTGGCTCAGTCGGTGGAGCGTCTGCCTTCAGCTCGGGTCACGATCCCGGGGTCCTGGGGTCGAGCCCCGCGTTGGGCTCCCTGCTCACTAGGGAGCCTGCTTCTCCCTCTGCCTCTGCCTGCCGCTCTCCCTGCTCGTGTTCTCTCTCTCTCTTTACCCTCTCTCTACCCCAAATAAATAAATAAAATCTTAAAAAGAAGTTTTAAGTTTTTTTCGGAAGTCAGTTCTATTAGTCATTTTCTTAATGCTTTTTGCCATCGACGTCATGCTTAGAAATACGTTTTCCTCCTCAGAAGTGTAAAAATCCTCATACCTGGTGGTTCTAAAATTCTTATGGTTTCGTCTCACGTTTTAAGTTTTAATTGCTCTGGGATTATTGTGCTGCAAGATCAGTTGCTTCAGCGATGGCCATGACAAGCGTTTGTATTTCTTTTGAGTTATTCTAGATGAGCAACTCCAGAGCTATTTTAGAGATGAGTCACTTGTGGCTGCAGATTTGTGGGAAACAGAGAACAAATTAGTGCTGTGGAGTGTCTTCAACATGTGGTCTCTGAGTAATTTAATTTCCAGCAATATGCACTTTTCCCTGAAATTTTATGTGTGTCACTTCTGCTGTAATAACATGATGCAAGAGGACAAGCTTAGTGACAGGACAGACAACACGAATAAATCAACATGACAGATCAGGAGGACTGGGGACAAGGACTTCAAACTACAACAAGCCCTTAAATAAGAGGCCAGGGTGATTTTGCCACAACACCACGGCTTTCTGAACTACCGAGGCTCTTCTGAGAATGTGGTTATTTCTCCTGCAGGGGGGAGGCTGGAGAGTAAAGTGGGTCTCCCGGGTGCACTCTCCTGAGAACCCTGATTCCAAAAGAAATTCTGCAGACCAGAAAGCGACAAGAGCTCTTGTGAGCCTTGCTGTCTCTTAGATGTGTAAAACGAAGGAGCAAAAGCGAACATGGAAGTCAGATGATGGGGCTTATCTGGCAGCGACACTCGGCACTTAGCGCGCAGCCCTGCTCCGTGTGGGGTCTCCCCCCCAACCTCCTGCTTGCCTCAGCCCTGGCTCGCCGCTCCGCAACTGGTGTGTTCTTAGGCACTTAGTGAATGTTTATGGAATAAGTGATTGATGGGTTGAGGATATAAATGTGTAGGTATTCAAGAGGGAGCTTAGTTGCATTCCAACAATCAAAGGAGCCCGTTTGTGGAGTGCCTGTTCCTATAGTTAAGTGCTCTGCACACTTAGTCCGTTCAGCCTCCACGATAGCCCCACAAGATAGGAATACTAGGATCGCTCCCTCTCACGTAGGCAGAAGAAGCTCCCAGAGGAACCAGAGTTATCCAATTAGGTGGAGGAATCAAGGTCTAAGACCCAGAACGGTCTGATTACAAAGCCCACACGGTTTCCCGTGTTCCCTTATAGCCTCTGAAAAGTTCATAAATCACCATGGCAGGGAAACTCCGGTCATCATCTAGGCTTGTGCACACCTAGGCTTTTCACGTGGGTGTTCATCTTCCAGAATGGGCAAGGCCCCCACCCACAGATGGTGCAAGACCACATGAGCCAGTGAGAGCTCCTTACCCTCCCGCGTTCCTTCAGCTCGGCCCCTGGAGACGGAGGACAGCAGATGGTCAGCGTGCTGCTTCCTTCCTCAGCCGCGTGGCTGTTTCCAGAGATGGCTTGAACTCGGCAGGCTGGCTTGGAATTCCTAGTGGCTGTGGACGCTGGCACATTTGAGTTTAGCCAGAGCCTGATCCCTGCCTATTAAATCTGTTCAAAAGGCAGCCACCAGGCCAATATAGTGGGAAACAGAATGTACTAGAAAGAGCGGTGGATGGGGAGTGGCAGCTCACTGTTTTTATTACTAATATGAGTGATGGAGGGGAGGCTGGGAGAGGCTCCAGGTCAAAGGAGTCACCACGTGCATGTAAGCTAATCCTTATTACAGAGAACAATCAAGACTGAATTTTTAAAGAAAAGGGGTGCTCTGAGTGAAGGCAGGAGCTGGTGGCAGCTGATGACCAAGGTGAACACACTCCTCGTGTGGGTTTTCTTCAAGCCCAGTATTTCCTGAGCTGCTTCAGCAGAAGCCTATTCCACTGGCTTCCAGCTTCATCAGAAGGATGTGCACCGTTGTCCACATCCCCGGATGGGTCGTGCGTTGAAAGGTATCTGTAAAAGCGAGAATACACTCTTTTTCCTTTTTCGCCCCTCTTACCTGGATGATCCCGGTCACATTATTAAGTTGATAGAATTCTATTTAAAAGCAGAGAAACGTGGCTTTGGTTTTATTCGGCCCTGTAGAACCCCAGCTCTGTTTTAAGAACCCCATCTCACTTCTGCACACAATTTCCCCTCTGAACGTGGAAATGGTAAAACAGAGCAGTCCCTTCTCCATGAAGTAACCAAGTAAACGTGAGCCGGGAGCGCGGGCGAGTCCCTCCATGGGCTGCACTGTGTGCTTTTAGCTCGCTGATCCGCTCACGTCTCCAAGGCCCCCTGGGAATCCCAGACCCCGTTCTTGGTGCCCAACTCCAGTCGAGTCCAGCCTTACTGATGGAAGAACCAAGACCCAAGGGAAAGGACGTGACCCCACTTCTGCCCTTGATCTTAAACTGTATGTCAGCTTATTTGCAGTAATCATACAGAAGCAGTTATTGGAAATAAGGCTTGGCGCCCCCCAGAAATGCAGGTGAGGAGTGGCCGAGGGGAGGCGGGAGCACAAGGCCGGACCTGCTGGGCCACTCCAACTACTTAGTCTCTCGTTCAGAGGCAGAGGAAACCAATAAAGAGCGTGCGTTGTCGGTTGAGATTTGGAAATATCTTAACAACTGCATTTAAAATATTTTATCCATGTTTGAAAGAGTCCAATCATGGTTTAAAGGTATAAACTATTATCATGATCTTACAGCAAGAAATCCATCAGATTCTAATAAGGACAAGAACCAGAAGCAACGGGCTTCACCAGACTAAAGAGATGGGGGGTTGGATGTGGATGGAAATCCTGGACTGCAAGTGTTGTGGGACATGGGACACATGACCGAGGATCCCTGGCCCAGAAGAGCATACGGGGGCAGCAGAATTCTTAGGACAGATCGTTGGGAATCAGAGTTTTCAAACTGGACCATGCAAGATGAAGATTTAAACTGTCTGAAGAACCTTTAAAATGTGCTTTTAATATTGGTGTTCCCAAAAAAAAAAAAAAAAAAAAGGATTTCTTAAAAGGAATCCACCTCCAAAACTTCCAAAAAAAAAAAAAATATTGGTGTTCCCTGTTTAGTTTTCTTTTATTAAAAAATCCTGAGGAATGAGGGCGGGGAGTTTGGGGAGCACGGGATGTAGAGCATCTTCCAAACCAGCTGGAAGGCAGTGATCCCAGTAACAGACCAGGGGTGTCTTGTGGGGGGAGAGGGAAAGGGACCAAAGCGGGGAAAGAATGGGTCTGTTCTGCAGAACAAGCAGCTCCCAGGGAGATGTATGGCCAAGACGTATCCCCAGACGCCCCCTTGCACGAATCGATTTGAGCCAGATTGAAGCTGGGGGTCTGCACAGAAGGCCCCTGAGTTGCCCTCCAGTTACTTCAGCTCATTACAACACTAAGATTTCCTCCTAGGGGCAGGTTTTTTCAGCCACTTTCTGATGCGGTCTTGCCCTCTTCAGATGCCTTGATGGCCCCCCACAACCTCCAAGGCCACACTGCCTGCTGGGTGCCATGCAAAGGGCTTCGTGACCTTGCCCTGCCCATTCTAGCATCCTCTCCCCGCCTGCCCATTTCCCTGAGCCCTCAAACCTGGCTGTGCAAACTTCAGGCAGTCCTCCGGGTATGCTCTGCCCTTCCTCACCTTTGCTGTGCTGCTCTCCTCGCCAAAAACGTCCCCTCTCCTTTCCTCCTTCGTGATTCAGCTCCATGACTCAACCTCTGCACTTCTCCCGTGCTCCAGCCGCTGAAGAGGAAGGGATCATTGTAGTGCATTGGAGCTGACAGTGTGTTTTTACTTCTTCGCAAAAGCTAGATCAGGTGGATTTGTACCCACTGTTTGGCAAGGCTCAGGGAGTTGACTTGTCCAAGGTCCCACAGCTAGTTAGGGACAGAACGGGGCTATCACCCAGGTCTTCCAGGGCAGGCTCATTCCCTGCCGCCCCCCCCCCCATGAAACAAGACCCCATCAAGGAAGTGAGGGCTGCAAAAGAAATCTTCCTTCTTGACCCCTGGCTCCCGCCCCAGTCTGCCTGATTCACTCTCATCTGGCCTAGTAGGAAACCTCATGGAGCCCAGCATTTCAGGTTGGGGAATGCATCTTATGCTCTGAAAAATGTCACTTCTCCTGACATTTCTGGAAGAAATGAAAGCCCATTAACCAGTGACTTTGTTGAATAATTTACACCTAATTAATGTTAATAATCAGATGAAAAAGGCTGCAAACAGAGTTTTTTTCTGATGTTCCAAGGTGGGAGCTTGGGTCAAAGTGTCTGTTCAGGACAGAAAATGGGGAGATGGGGAGAAACCTTGCTAGATGCTAGAGTTGTAATTGGACGGGCAATGTGGAGGCCTCTGGCGGGTGGAGGCAGGTGGAGTCCAGGAAGAACCCACCCCTCCCTCAAAGTTTCCCGACCACCTTGGCTCTGGCCTCCTAGACATGAACGGAAGTGCTGGATGGATTTCCTCCTCTCTGTACTTTGCTGCCACATTTACGGGAGAAAACCGGAGGATTTAAGGTCTTCTTTGCCCGTGGATGTCCTTCTGTTGACGTTGTGTTGTGTTCCTACATGTCTTGTATTTAGTTCATGAAGACCTGCACTGCTTCCTAGAATATCAGGCATTGCTGGGGGCATTTGGCCAGCCAGCACGTGCAAGCCCCTCGAGGGCAGGGCATGCCTCGCCCGCGCTCCTGCTCCCCGGTTGACCCCACCTAACACCAATTTGTCTCAACTGTCAAGCATGTTTGAGAGGGCTCAGGGAGAGAAGCCAAGTCCACTGGATCCACCCAAACCTTTAGCGTTTTGTGTCTCTGCCTCCGTCCTGCTCTTTCAAAGTTCCCTTTTTGTCATTTCAGTCTCGAGAAGATCTTTTAGAGTAGTCTGCTGGTGACCGACTTCCATCTTCCTTGTTTTGGAGCCTGTCTTGCTCTCCTCTTTGTTCCCGACGGGTGTCCCCACTGGGGGCTGGATTCCGGGCCCACAGTTGTCTTCTGTCCCCACCTGCAGCGAGACACACCGCATCGTCCGGCCCCCGTGGTTTCTGGTGGCTGGTTCGCTCTGCAGATGAGGGCTCGTTTCTCCCGCCCCTGAGATTTCTGCTTTTGTTTTCAGTCTGACTGTGATGTGTTCTGGTGTGTTCTGGGATTATCCTGTTTATCCTCAACTTCTTGCATCTGCAGGTTGATGTCTTTTGCTAACTTTGGGAAATTTTTGCAGTGATTTTCTTGAAAATCTTTCAGCTCACCTTCTTTCTCCGGGTGAGACGCCAGTGTCTCAATGTGTGATTTTTGTCATCGTTCCACAGGATCTGGGGCCTCTGTTCATTTGTTTTTTCAGCCCATTTTCTCATCGTTGGGGTCGGGTAATTTGTCCTTCCGCCTTCAACCTCACTGACTCTCCTTCGTCCTCTCCTGTCCTTGTGTCACGCATCCATCCACTGAGTCGTTCACTTGTATGTTTCACGTCTAGACGTTTCCTCTGATCCTTCTTTACACCTTCCATTTCTTTACTTAGACTTTCTATTTTTTCACTTGTCGCCAGCGTGTTCGTATTTGCTCATTGGAGCATTTCTGTGATGGCTCCTTTAAAATCCTTGCCAGATGATTCCAACATCTGTGCCCTGTCAGGATTGGCACCTGTTCACCATCTTCTCTCAATGACGTTGAGATTTGCCTGGATCTTGGTTGAACTGGTGCTTTTCTATTATACTCTGGATGCAGTAAGAGGTCACGAGATGCTGGTTCTTATTTAAATCCTTTGTTTCTGCACTTTTCCAACTTCTGTGCACCTTCTGTGTCATGTCCTGACAGTTACGATGGGGGGTCCTGGTGGGGGGGGTCAGCCGTGGTGGGAGGGGCATGCAGACCCCAGCCACCCCTTTCAGGAGCTCACCAGAGCACTTGGGAAGAAACCACACGTCCTTTTAGCCAGGGCAGACCAGCCCAACGTCAGGGAAGGTGGATGCAAGGTAGAGACAGCAATGGTTTCCAGATCTGCCCTCAGGGGAAATCGCGGGAGAGGAAAGGGAGACTTGAATAGGGCCTGGGATGAGGGTCCTGAGGGGCCTGTGCCAGAACGTCCTTCCTTGCAGGGCTTTGTTTTATCGAGGAGGGGCTGCAGACCTGGAGGAGGGGAGAAGCTATAGGGACCCCACCGCCATCCAGAGCCTTTCTGCCTTCTGGGCCCTTCCTTCACTTATTTAGAGTGCTCAGCCTTTCTGCTAAGTAAACGCTGAACAAATACGTTAAAAACCACCCGTTTAAATGGTGTCAGGTTATTACCCGTCTCCGCCCAGCCCTGGGCAAGGTTGTTGTGCTATGTCAGACCAGTGTTTTTGATCCTGCATTAGCCACAGTCTTAGTCAAGAAAACAGAAACCCCACTAGGAGTTTATACAGAAAAATTTATACAGAGAATTGGTTATAAATGAGGTAGAAGGTCTAGAAGAGCAAAAAGGAAGGCGTGATAACCAGGACCCCAGGGCCCGCCATGGTTCCGGCTCTGGAACCGCCACCCGCCCACCCCCAGGGGCAGGTGCTGGGATGCGGAGCCGCCCCGCCCTCGCCTGGGTCCCGGGAGCACAGCGATGTCCCTCCCACCCGCAGAGCCGCCTCGAGCTGTTGGTGCAGGGGCAGCATCTTCCCTCGCCGGCCTCCCATCTCCTGCCAGTGCCTCCCGCTGTCAGGGCCTGGAGCCGGCTGTCAGGAGACTCTAGGAAATGCAGACTTGAGACGCTCAGCTCCAGCAGGGCAGAGGGCGAAGAGGCAGGTGGGGGCAGCAGGGACCCAGCACTGCGACCTCCCACCACCTGTGTCTAAAATCGTGATCAGCAGAGAACAGAAGCCTCATGCTTTTCCAACAGGATGCGGTCACGCTTTGTGGGGGATTCTCTCTTCTCATGCCCAGGAGAGGATGCACAAAGCCCCATTACTCCCCATCACCACGTCTGGAGGCTCATTCCTGTTTTGGCTCAGTTCAAGTCCTACCTGGAAATTTTGTGACCCCAAAAAGTCATGGAAATTCATCACTGCCAAAATTGCTGAGTACACAGTAGGAGGAGGAGGTGGGAAAACTCGGTTTACAGCCGCCGCCCCGGCCGAAGGAAAGCCAACGAGAAATGCGCCTTGATGGTGTTCATTTGAACGACTGGTCCTGAAGCCAGAGTCAGTATCTGTCGGTTCCTGCTGCCCCGTGCGCATTCTCTGCTGTCAGCTGGCCCCTCGGCGAGGGGTCCTCGCCGCAATATTGGATGGTTTGAATTCCTAGTAGTCCTGCTCTTCCTGAGAGGCCATAGTTTTCCACTTCTTAAAAATAGCCTTCTTGTGGCATAACTTACACGAGTAAAATGCATTTGTTTTAGTGCAGACCTTTGAGTTTGGAAAAACGTGTACAGCCCCTTAACCAGCATGACTGTAAGAACAGAGAATATTCTCAGCCTCCCAGAAAGCTCCGTGTGCCCCTTGGCAGCGAAGTCTCCCTGGAGCCCCATCGCTGATACTTTGCCCGTTAGCGTCTTTCCCGTAAAGAACGTGCTGTGCGCCCTTTAGTGTCTGGGGCTCTTGCTCAGCAGAATGCCTTCCCGAGGGCATGCCTTGTGTGCCTGCCAGCAATTCGCGACTTCTTGCTGCTGAGTGGTGTTCTCTGTCCCGCCGACGAGCCACAGTTGTTCATCCGCTCCCCTGCTGATAAGCATTGGCATGGTTTCTATGCCCGGGCCTGCGTCAGGTCTCTTCGTGGCTCTGAACCCCAGAGTCACCCCAGGAGCACCTTCACCGACAGCCTGGGCTCCAGCCCATTCCCCTGGCCAGGGTGTGAGGTCAAGCTGGGTCAGCAGAGGGCACTAGAGGCCAGTGCTATCCCTCGCAAAGGAGCAGGCTGTGTCCCGCCTCTTCTCTCCTCGGCCACATCCTCTGGGAACCGCCAGTGGAGCTCCGTCTGCCCCAGGCACACGCCCAGAGCCCCAGAACGCATGCCCCTCGCAATCTCACGGCCCGGGACTGGCTGGGTAGCACTGTGGCTGCATGAAGCCCAACATGAAGCCCCCGTGCAGGAGACCATGGGCAGTCCTGCCAATGAGAAGGCAAACTCAGGGCGTTGTTCCCTGCTGCCCAGAGACCGTGCGCCACCTCCGGCCAGGCAACCAGCAAAATCCCGTGCCCTCCAGGGGGCTTCAGCCACACCTCCCCTGATGACGTCTGAGCCCCAGGCTTGGGGAAGGAAGCAGGACTCCCTCCAAGTCCGCTCTTCCCCGTGCGCGACGTACAAGAACAACGTGGTGCGTGTGTTCTTCCTGTGATGAACCGTGGTTTGTTTATCCAGCCATCAGGTCCCCTTTGGAGACCTCTTTTCATCTTTGCATTATTTCCTAGTCACAGCTTAAGTATTCTTTAGACTAAACTTCCCGTGTGGTTTCTGTCCCTTGCTTGGATCCAAACTGATGATGGAGGATTGGTCCTGGGACTGTACAGATGGAATTTGGGGTTGGTTTGGTGGTGCCGTCAGACTCCTGTGCCAGGCTGAGCTCCCCGCCCAGGGGAAGCGAGAGGCCGGTGACCGTGACACGCTGTGGACCGCAGCGCTGGATCGTGATCCCAGTGGCTGCCGTGCTGGACCGTTACAGGGAGCGGGCACACTTGAGCTCTTTCCGAGAGAAAACGAGGAGCTGGGCGGGGGGTGGGGTGGGGAGTTAATTCTTGGCTCAAGCCATTTCTGAGAAGCAGAGCGGTTCCATGACAGACCCTGAAGGGCATCATTTCTTGTAGGCACAAAACTAATCAAGCACAACATTTAGCTACGTGGGTTGCTGAATTTCGACAGTTGAATTCAATCTTGTCAAGTTTCTCATGTAAAAGTTAGGGTATTGATCAGGAAGGAATGGGATCTTGAAACTTGACAGTGGAGAAACTCGGAACGCAGAAATCTGGCTGGACCCGGATGAAACTGGCGCTATTGAGTCCCCAGATCATTCTGAGCCTCCACCGGCAGTGGACGTGCCTCGTCATCTGCTGCCCAAGGAGACAGCTTCTTCAGCTTCAAGGCCCTTTGATAACTTTGCCGGGGAAAATGCCTCCTGGAGGAGTCCTCATTCTGTTCCACCGCTCACTAACATTCCAGGGTTTTTTCAGTCCTCATTCTGTTCAAGACACAGCACGGCCACTCCCCGTCGCCTCTAGACCCACGAGTCAGGTCAGACGTCAGCATGGTCCGTACACGCTGCGACCGAGGAGGACAGAGATTCAACGTCGTGGCAGGAAAGGCTACGTGGCAGCACCCTCATCTTCTGCTCCCCGCGGGATGGCAAACGGGAAGCAGCGCCCCCTCCCTGGGGACCGAAGAAAAGCATGCCGCCATCCGAGCCGAAGGAAGCAGGAGTGGGGACACCTGTGGCCTCCCATTGCACTCAGCAGTCCGGCGCGTGCGGGAGCTCCTGAAGGAGCACGGTGGGCTACGGCAAACTTGAGCAGGTGGTGGCTCTGGTTCCAGCCGCTGCCCCAGCCACGGTAGCTGTCCTGCGCAGGCCCACGCGGCCTCTGGCGCTTGCTGTGCAGAATGCATTCCCCTCCCCACCCCTCGGCGGAGCACCAGAAGGGTCTTTACAGATGTAACTGGTTCTAATAGGTTCGCTAAGGTGGGCCCTAACCCAGAAGGACTAAGGAGAGGTCGGCGCGCAGACACGCACGGAGGGACGACCACGTGAGGACACGGGAAGACGTGTCTACCCGCCAGGAGAGAGGCCTCGGGGAAACCGGCTGGCCACGTGGGGCCTCAGACTTCCTGCCTCCAGGACCGGGAGAGGATAGTCTCTGATGTTCAAGCCGCCGGGTCTGTTAATGGCAGCCCGAGAAAAGCAATACAGAGGGGACAGAAAGAGAGGAGAGCACCCCTCCCGGGACTGACACCATCACTTCTGCTCACGTTCCCTTGGCCATGTCTAGTCACGGGGCCACACATGGATGCAAAGGAGGCTGCAGGGCAGCTGTGTCCCAGTTTTGGTGGACAACTGATCATGTCCACCACCGGCCTTGCTCTCGGCTGAGGAATCAGGTGGAACCCCCGTCAGGTGAGTCGGAGGCAGACAGTGAGCTACGATACTCACCGTCGTCTGTCTGTCCTCTCTCAGCTCCTACAAACTCACTCTGGCCCACGTGTCCCCACTGCGGAGATGAGTGACGAGACCAGACAATCTGGGACGGGTAACCTTCTCTGAGGCATGGTGCCTGACTGGAACCTGGCTTTACCAAACCAGCTAAATAAGACATTTGGGGGCCACCGGACTTGAACCTGGGCTGATGCACTTGTAGTCTGCTTGCCCACCAGATCCACTCTCCCTCCCTCATGCCGGCCGCGCCCAGAGGGTGATACCAATTCATAGTTTAAATTTGTTTTCAAGACCAGAGAGGAGCAAAACATACAAAACAAAAGCAGCCTCCCACTTTCTGTTCTTCTCCAGTTCCACAGTTAAACTCCCCAGATGTGGCCCCTATTAAAATAGTTTCATCAGTGTCCTTTCAGAAGTTTTTCTCTGAAAAACAGGGATTTGGAGGGGGGGACAGAGATTTTAGCCTGGGCCCTTGAACCTGAGGTGCTCTTGAACATTGGGGGGTGGGGGATTCTCCTCGGGGCAAGTGAGGAAAGGGGTCCAGGGCTTAATACAAGCATCTGGACTAGATTTTTATGATAGACCCTCAGAAATTCGACTTCTGGAGGCTGGATTTGCTAGCAACTGCCACTTGAATGATTGTTCCTGGATATTAATAGGATAACCGTGTCCCTAAGCTTAGGATGCCTTGCTGGCCGAGCCCTTTCTAACAAGGCAGAGATTTACGTGTCAGGGCAGTAAATCTCTTCTCCATGAAGTTGTTGTCGTTCAAGGATCCTGCTGCCTGGCTTCATTACGGGGTGGGGAGGGTCCTGTGCATGTTTCCAGTTTTGGCGTCCGGGAACTCAGAGTCAGCCTCGACTACAGGGAAGTTTTCAGTTATGTGGGTTTCACTACTGGGCACAGCCTCTGCCATCTCAGGCTCAGAAAATATTACTAGGAAGAAATCAGGGCTGAGTTTTATTTCCCATAACAGTGAACCAGCTTGTCTCAAACTAACCCTTGAACCAAGAATGACTAGAAAAGATGGACCCAGTCCAAATAAGCATCTTTCAACAGCATTGCAGGGAGCCCGGGGAGGGGAGCCCGACATCTGGGACATTTTCCCCTCGAGGTAAGTATCTGTCAGTTAACAAACGGTGGCACTGCAGAGGCTGTGAAGCTCGCTGTTGGTGGCTCCATGGGCCTGGGGACAAGTGTCATTCAGAGGTGGCCGAGGAGGGGAGGATGTCCACTAAGTACCCCAGGCTCTTGGCTGGGTCCCCGGAGGGGTAGACCCTAACAGAAAGGGCAGACAGGAAGCGGATCATCAATCACAAGGACAAAAGGCAGCTTCAGGGCAGCTCAGTGTCTCGTGTAATAAGGTGGCCTGTCCCTTCCTAACTGCCTGCTAGAAGCAAAAGTAAATCTCTCTATGAGAAAGAATCCAAAGTCTCAAGCTATCTTCATAGTTTTTAAACCACAAAGGTCTGGCACTCAACCAAATTTAGGAAGGCATACAGAAAGACAATAATTGACCAAAAATTAAGAGAAAAAACTAAGGCTTAAGACAGACCCACAGAATGCCCTGATACTGGGATTATCAGACATGAACTTTAAAATACTTAAGTTTCACATTTCATGTTTTCAATACATCCAATAAGAACAGGGAAAATTCTTCTCAGAGAACTGGAAACCATTAAAAACAATCAAACAGAAATTCTAGAATTGAAAACCATAATAACTGAAATTAAGAACTCAGTGGCTGACTTTCTACTTCTGCCCACGAAGGATTAAATGCTATGGGAATTGCCCTCTGGCCATACAGAAATAGAACACTTGGGAAAATGTCTGGAGCAACTGTTCCCAGGCATCGGAAAGCAGGTAGCACAGAGAAGCGGCAAGGCAGGCAAGCCCACAGGTGCCCCGACTCACTGCCTGGGGGTGACGTCTGAGCAGCAGAGCAGGCCTCAAGAGGTCCTGCTGAGCTCAGGACACAGATGTTGGCTTCTGGGGTCATCAAGAAGGTTAGACATTTCAGGACAGAATGCAGAAAGGTATGGTGCTGTGGATGGGGTTCCAGACATCTGCAGGGGTCCCACCAAGTCTTTGTCAGAGCACTTGTGCATATAGGGGAGGAGACTCTCTGAGGGTGAGGGAGGAGACCCGAAAGCAGTAGACAACAATTCCTGGAGTTTAGAGAAGGCTGGGATAGTCTGTGTTCCCACAGTCCTCGTAATGCCTGGGGCATCGGGCAGTGTGTTCACAGGGGCCGTGCCTACTAGCAGGGCTAAATCATCCCTAGACCCAGAGCCACTCTGAAGTCCCTGTAGTAAATCTTAAAATCAAAACTCAAAAAGGATTGGATTCATCTGCAAGTAACTGCAGCCGGAACAAAGTGCAACACTCTGTAAAGTGATATAACACTACCCAGCACTGAACAGCACTGCAGAGCTGATAATATCCACAAACAACCAAAGATGCAGAGAAGCAAGAAAAAGGACCCACAACCAAGAGAAAAGTCAGCCGATACAGACTGAGAAGTGACAGGTAATGGCATTAATGAATGAAGATACTAAGCAACTATAGTAAAAATCTTGTAACTGTGTTCAAGGCTATAAAGGAGAATGGGAACATCGTGAGGAAATAAATGGGACGTGTGAAAAAGACCCACATGGAAGTTGTAGAGATGAAGACTGTGACACTGAAGTGAAAAATAAACTGGATGGGATTGAGAGCAGATGAGGTTCTGCAGAAGGAAAGATCGGTGACCTCGCAGCTCACAATTGGGGGTATCCAAAATAAAGCACTCAGAGAAAAAGAATTCTGAAAAAACCCTGGAATGTTAGTGAGCGGTGGGACGATATTGGGTGGTCTCACAGACTTGTAACTGGAGTCCCAGAAGGAGAGAAAAAAACCACCAAAATATTTGAATAAATTATACTTGAAATTTTCCAAATTGGAGGGAAATGGCAAGCCCAAATATCCATGAAGCTCAGCAAATGTTAAGGAGAAGAAATATAAAGAAAACCCCATGAAGGTACATGATAATCAAAGCAGCCGGAGAAGGAAAGCCACATTGCAAGAGCAGAGGTGACAGAGGCCTTCGGTCCAGAAACCGTGCAGGCCAGAGCACAATACAACATCACTTTTAAGTGCAGAAAGAAAAAAATATGTATCAACCCAGAATTCTATACCCAGTGAAGACATCTTTCAAGAAAGATGAAAGAAAAGCCGAGCTAACTGCTCACCAGCGAACCCAAACTACAAGAAATGTTAAAGGCATTGCTTCAAGGGAACCAGGAGGAAACTGTGTTCCTAAAGAGAAGAAACGTAGAGCATCTACACTGGCAAATATGTGCGTAAATTTGAAATACATTTCCCTGTTTTTTAATCTTCCTAAAGGAAGATGGATTGCTTAAAGCAAAAACCAACAATGTATTTTGCGGTTTACAACATATACAGGATTAAAATGTATGACAGAAACACACAGAGTGTGGGGGAGAAAGACACGCACTTGACAGTTGTAAGATTCATATTTGATATACAAGATAATATAATATCTGAACATAGATCGTGACCGGTGTAAACCCTAGAGCAACTAATAAAACAAGCATGGAGACAGACTGAAACCACAAAAATTATTTGCCCTGAAAGGAGGCAGGGATAAAAGTAAAAAAGCAATAAAGAAAAAAAAAATCTATATTGTAGACTTTAAATCCAACCATGTGGATAACTACATTAAACGTCAGTGGTTTAAATGCTCCTACTAAAAGGCAGAGATAGTCACATAGATAAAAGAGCAAGACCCAATCAAGTGTTGTCAACAAAAAATTCATTTAAATATAAAAACACAAGCTCCCAGCCAGGGTAATGAGGAAAAAAAAATAAATACAAAGCATTGAAATTGGAAAGGACGAAGCAAAGCTGTCACAATTTGCAGAAACATGGTATTATACACAGAAAACGTTAAAGACTCCACCCTCAAATTTCTAGAACTCATAAATGAATTCAGTAATGTTGCAGGATACAAAATCAATATACAAGATCTGTTCTGTTTATATACACTAACACTGAACTGTTGGAAAGAAAAATTAAGAAAACAATCCCAGGGCTCCTGGGTGGCGCAGTGGGTTAAGCCTCCAGCTCTTGATTTTTGTTCAGGTCATGATCTCAGGGTCATGAGACTGAGCCCCACATCGGGCTCTGAGCTGGGCATGGAGCCTGCTTACGATTCTCTCTCTTCCTCTGCTCTTTTCCCCCTAAACCCACTTGCGTGAATGTGCACTCTCTCAAAAAAAGAAAAGAAAAGAATTCCATTTAAAATTGCATCAAAAAAAGAATAAGTACTTAGGAATAAATTTAACCAAGGAAGGACGCATACTCTGAAAACTATAAGACGGTGATGAGAAAAATCGAAAAAGACACAACTCTATGGAAAGCCATTCCATGCTCATGGATTGGAAGAGTTAATATTATTAAAATGTCCATGCCACCCATCCTAATACGATCCTAATACGATGCTGCCTCTGACACCTGCAGGTCTTACCCAGTCCTCTCTCTGATGCCCCACAACCCGCCTCTGCTTGCATACCTGCCGTGTTAGTGGCTCACTACCACACCAGGCTTTCAATTTCACCCATGCACGGTTGGCCCTGGGAACTTCAAGCTTGTTTCCGCCGGCAATGGAGGCAGGGTGGCCTGGTGGTCAGTGAGCGCCATGAGCGCTGAGGTGCAAGCCCCAGCTCCACGCTCACTACAGAGGAAAGAGGCAAGTCACCAACCTAGCTCGCCTCGGCTTCCTTACCTGGAGGAAGGAGAAGCCTGTGACTAACCCCTAGGACTGTTGTGATTGGCTCGCTCACAGACTGAGTAGCTGCAGGGAGGAATGGGTCCTGGACAGTGAGAGCTGGAGCAAAAATAACATCAGCGCTGGCAGACACCTGGAGAGCCAACCAATCGCAGACAGGGAAACTGAGGCCCAGGGGTGGAGGGGTATTGGGCGGTGTAGAGAGCAGCGGAGACCAGAGATGTGTGTGCGGTGCTGAGGATGCGGGAGCACGGCACGCCCACATGTGACCCAGCTGCACGAGGACGAGGGTCTGTAGCCCTTTTACGTGGGAGGCCCCCAGAGGGAACACAGCTGCCTGACCCCCCGTGTCCACATGCACCAGGTCCCAAATGACCAAGAGTCACCCCTACAGGGGTGTTGATAAGTACACCTGAGCTGGGCGACTTTCGGCGCTGGGCGCAAAGCTTCCTGCAACTCGTTTCCCTCCTAGGGAAATGCAGAGTCAGCCTGCCCTGGGTATTCAGGGTCGTCGGCGCACCTGTGTTTACCTTGCAGCTACGGAGCCGCAGATGTGCAGAAGGGTCAGAGCGTGGGGGGCGCTGGGCAGAGCCGGGGTCAGGCCCCGAGCTGGCAGAGATGATTCCAGCTAACCGGGTCGGCTGGGGCCCAGCAGTGCCCCCAGCATGCCTGAGCGGCTTCTTAGTTAGCAGCCCCCCACCCAACTACGCAACCAAACTGTTTTCAGTTATAATCATGAAATGACATGAATTATAACCACCATCATGGCAGCAAAGGAATTCAGTCGACTTCCACTGAACTACCTGCCAGTAAAAATACATATATCATACAAAATAGGAAGAAACCAATGGGTTAATACCTCTAACTTACTTGAATGCATTTTTTCAAAGGGGAAAACCTTCACCCTATGTACTGGTCTGTTAATAACATTTAAATAGAAGTCAAATAAGCGGCATAATTTTAAAAGAAAAATAAATTTCAATTTCAAAGATATCCGAATTCAGGGGCACCTGGGTGGCTCAGTCATTAAGCGTCTGCCTTCGGCTCAGGTCATGATCCCAGGGTCCTGGGATCGAGCCCCACATTGGGCTCCCTGCTCGGCGGGAAGTCTGCTTCTCCCTCTCCCGCTGCCCCCACTTGTGTTCCCTCTCTCACTGTGTCTCTCTCTGTCAAATAAATAAATAAAATCTTTATTAAAAAAAAAAGATATCCGAATTCAGTAAAATAGTTCACATACAGAATAAATGTACACTCACAAACAAAACGATTACACTTTGCCATTTGCACCGCTGTGGTGTTTTGGGGTGTTTTTTTTGAGATCATTCTTGTCCACCATTATCTTTTTAAGTTTTTATTTTGACTACATTACAGATTCAAAGATGGTAGAGAGATGGTCCCCGAGTGCCCTCCGGCCCACTCTGCACTCAGTGACAACTTAGGTTTGTTAACTGTAGTTAACAAACATCCAAAGCAGGAAGCTGACGTTGATACGTGTGTGCTGTTCTTTGTCATTTTTTAAAAAAGACTTTACTTATTTACTTGAGAGAAAGAGAGCATGAGCAGGGGAAGGATGGAGGGAGAGGGAGAAGCAGACTCTCTGCTGAGCAGGGAGCCCAAGAGGGGATTCAATCCCAGGACCCTGGGATCATGACCTGAGTCAAAGGCAGATGCATCACTGACTGAGCCACCCAGGCACCCCCTGTCCTTTACCATTTTATCACAGGTTAGTAGTGCCCACCAAGGTCAGGATACAGAATGGTCACCCCTTACCTCACACTGGCTCTCTGTTTCACTGTCGGAAGTTTTAAATTCCAATAAAAACTCCCAGGAGTCTTGCAGAATGGCAGACTTGAAAGAGCTTGAGGTCTGTCTTTGTCTTTGTGGTCACTGTGCTTTCTGGAGGGACACTGACTACCCTGGGTGTGTGTCAGGGGTGTGCAATCCCCTGGCGCCATGACAGCCAATGGTCCTGAAGCCTCCCGGCCCTCAAGATGGATGTGAATGCTTGGGCTGGCTGCAATGTCCCCGTTCTCTGAACAACTTCCACGGAGGCCAGAGTGTTCATGAAAAGACGAGAATAAGCGCATGCTAGTCTGAAAACTCTGTAGTGGTTGTTTAGAACTAAAACCAACGGAAGATTTGGGTTACACTGTTTAGAGTGGTGGGTGCACGGTGATAATAAAAAGCAGGTCAACTTTTGCTCAGCTTTGTGATTGTTCTTAAATTCTCTGCAGACAATGTACCCCCTATGGCCTCACCTGCTGCAAACCCTGCCTTGGCCCCTCCCTTGGGCTTCAGAGCACCTTCTGGCCCAGGTTGAAATTGAAATTCCAGTCTGGACATTTTACCTTCGATGGATGTTAAGCTTATGAATGAGAGGTTCCCGAACGGGGCGGCTGCTTACAGTTGTGCAGGTTGTTCACTGCACAAGGGTACCTAGCTCGAGGGCAAGTGAGGGGCTCAACCCCAGCCTGTGCTCTGCTGCTGCCGCCATGCCTACCTGCAAGAAGGGGTGTCTTTATCTAATTTGTACAAAGATACTCTGTGGGCAGTGCTGGGTAAATTGTGTCCCACAAAGAGACATACTGAAGTCCTAACTCCCCGGGACCTGTGAATGTCATTCTATTTGGAAATAGATGTAATTAGTTGAGATGAGGTCAGGCTGGATCAGCGTGGGCCCTGACCCATGACTGGAGGCCTTGTGAGGAGGGAGATCTGGAGACACGGACACACGGGAAGAAGGCCACGTGCCACGGAGGCCGACACCAGAGCGGCCGCAGCCCCCAGAAGCTGGAGGAGACAAAGAGGCGTCCTCCCCTGGGCCCTCGGAGGGCGCGCAGCCCCGCGGACACCCTGGTCCTCCAGCACCGTGAGAGAATAGACCGTGCTGTTCTGAGCTGCCCCGCGCATGGTGCCCGGGAAACCAGTCAGTGACAGCCCTGTTCCAGAACCCACCTTGTGGGCGTTTTTAAAGATCAGAACTTCCCCCATCCCCCTAGAAACAGGACGTTCTCAGCTGGGGTGGAGGTGAGGCCACGAATCTTGTTCTCAGGGCCTTAGGGGCCTGTGGCCCAGACACACGTAACGGAGGGACAAAACCTGTGGGCTGAAAGGCTGGCTGGGGCAGCAGGGCGGGAGCTACCTTGCTGTTCCCGGAGAGCCCAGCAGAGGGCGGTTGGGCCATGTGCTTAGCGCCTCCACACGGCACCAAGCTGAGCTCCGAGCTGGGGGGGGGGGTCTCTTCCCAGGCCCCCCCTCTCACAGCCTCTGGGAAGCTCCCCTGCCCCGACCCGTGGGGTCCCAGGCCCTCCCAGTGCAGGAGTGGCCCACAGTCCCGGGGGGAGGAAGCCGAGGCTCCAGGGAGGCAGGGAGGGCCAGTCTGGGCACCTTCACCTCCTCTGTCCCCACCTGTCCTGGGAAGGCACCTGGCTTCACCCCAAGACCTGAAACCCAAGGCTGGGCCTGCACAAGAAAGGGGGGTGAGTAACAACAGCCAGCCGGGGGCTCCAGGCGGCGAGCACACAGCCATCTACAGGGAGACGGCCCACACGGACTGGGGCCACGGGGGCGAGGAAGGCCACGCCACCTTCGTGCCTAGAACTGCCCGCACTGTCTTTGCATTCAGGCCTCTGAGCTGCTCTCAGATGCACACGTGCAGCGCCTCCTCCCCGCCCACTGCACCAGGCCTCCGGGGAGCTCCCTCCACCTCCTACTCCGAGGAGTGGCACACACGGGCTTCAGCTCTGCTGCTGGGCCCCTCAGCTCCCCCCACCCCCGGGCACCTGCAGACCTCCTAGCACAGGATTCAAATCCTGCCTGTGCCCTCACCAGCTGCCCTGCTCAGTTTGGGCAGTGCCTCCAAGCCAGCGTCCTTGTCAGAAAGCTGAAGGCAACGCGACCTAATTCCACGGGGCTTATGTGTGCAGGACCAGATGCTCCTTCCAGCACGACCACCCGGCGAGGACTTTCTGAGCACCTAATAGGGCTCCTGTTCCAATCTTGTGAGCACTTACTCTGCGCCCGACCTTTTGCTCAGCACCTTGAAAGCGCCACCTCGTTTTACCCACAGTAATCCCCGAACATGCGGCTGTTACCGTCCCCACCAGGCAGCTAGGGAAACTGAGGCTCAGCAAAGTCCTTCTGCTTGTCCACAGTCCCAGGCTGCTGAGGGGGGGCCGGAGCTGTGCAGGAGCCCACAGGGGGAGACGTGCAGAGGGAGCCTCACCCGCCTGCAGGGGTGGGGAGCTCTGCTGCAGTGTCTTTGCTGACACGTCCTCCCAGGTCAGCCACCACCTGGGCGGCTCGGGGTGGAGTCCCGGTCTGAGCCTCAGTTTCCCCATCGGGAAGTAGGGCAGTGCCAGTGGCCCATCCAGTCATGAGGCTGGAGAGTGGGATCCGGAAAGAGGCAGAGGATGGAGGATCTGGGGGGAGGAAGAAGGACACGCAGAGAGCAGGGCCAGCGGAGTGGGGGTCCATGAACAGAGTGAGGGTACAGGGAAGGCGGGAGCCCCCAGTGGAAAGAGACTACGGAATCGCCCCAGTGGGGAGGCTCCCGCAGGTACCTTGTGTGTGGGGTGAGAGCTTTGTTCACTTAGCACCTGCTGTGGGCAAGGCCTTCTCACCCCGACACCCACCCTCTGAGGAAGGCACTCTCGGGGCGAGGTGACTGCATGGACATCCCCGATCCCCACACCGGTGGCACAGGACTGCTGACGAGACGAAGGGGACCTGAGCTGGCGCGGGGGTGGGGGGCAGCCTGCAGGTTCAGGTCCTCCCGGCCTTCCTGTCAGGGAGTGGGGAGCCTCGCAGGGCTGGAGGGTTCCAGGGAGGGCCTGGGCCCAACGCTGGGGAGCGGTGGGTGGTGTCTGGGGGCCGGGGCAGAGGTGGCACAGAGGCCCTCCCAACCCCGCGATTTCACCAGGTTCCACGGGGACCGACACCTCACCAGCAACAATGGCCTTCAGGAGGGACCGTCCACACGCAGCGTTGCCGCAGGGCTTATCCGGAACACAGCCTCTGCCCAGCCTCCAGGTGGCAGGGTTATTCGGCCGTCATCTCCAAACCCCGACACAGACACACTCGCCGGGCTCCCAGCACTGTGAGCTTTCCAGAAGGACACCACGGACCCCTGGCCAGTCTCTCGCCCGGGCCCTGGGGGCGCTGTAGCCCAGCTGCACACCTCCCCAGCCCAGCAGGCTCCCGCAGGGTGTGGACGCGCCTCGGAAGCCCCCAGCCACCTGCGCCCACCCCAGACCCTCCAGGCCACGGACGGACCGCCCGGCGGCTGCCTGAGGCTGGGTTCCTTGTGCTGTCTGTGTGGACACTGGCGAGTGTCGCTAGCGTTGGGCCCTGACTCTTGGACACACGTCCTTGGCAGGGGGCTCCGGAGCCGCCGTCCACACCGCGGGGCTGTGTTCAGCTACAGACCTCTGCCAGAAGGCTCAGGGCTCCTCCCACGGCGGCCACGGCCTCCCCGGCGCCTCCTGCGCTCACGGGCCCTCAGTAGGCAAGGCCCCCTGCCAGGAACTGCTCTGCCAGTCCCTTGCTCCGGCCAGGATCTAAGGGTCCTGTCAGGGCACAAGAGAAGCAGGAGCATAGGAAAGCCAGGGCAGCCGGTCTCACGCAGAGGCTGAGTCTGCCACAGCAGCGAGGGAGGGGAGGTCTCCTGTGTGTATTTGCAGGGGAGTGGGGCGGGGGCTGAGATGGGGGGGGGGGACAGAGCAGGCTGGCCCAGCACACCAGACCCCCGGTCGGAGAATAGGCTTAAATTCCACATGCTACCTTGTCTTGCCTCCCAGAGCCCAGGGGAGTCAACCAGGCATGGGGGACAGAGGAGCTGGACACCGCGGCCCCCTGTCTGTGTCCACCACTGGCCAGCTCTACAGCCTCAGAGAGGGTTGGGGGCAGCCTCCTCTCTCCGGGCAGGGCTTCCTTGGACTCACTCCTAATCACGGCAAGATGGCATCTGGATACCAGGACACCAGGTGACCAGTATGACGTCCTTTGTTTTCTGCCCCAGGCAAGAAGTGGCACAGGGGTCCTGCCCACTGTGGCCAGCTTGCTGCCAAAGGGGCCTCCTCGGGTGTCAGCAGGCATGTGTGGACCAGGCGCATGGCGGTCCCTCAGTAGGGCGGACTCCCAGCTTTGCCCCTGGGTCCTGGTAAAGAGAAAGGTCCCCAGAGGGTCCTGTCCTCTCATAGTCTTTGTCTCCCCGAGCAGAAGTTGGGGTTGACAGCACAGGGCTCCTTACTGACTTGGACTCTGCCTAACACGTTCCCACAAATGGAGCAACACCCCCTTGTCATCTCATCATGTCTGTGGTCAGGCGTGCAAGCAGGGTCCTCCGCTAGCGGTCTCACAAAGGCCCAGCTGCAGGCCCAGCTGACCACAGAACTACTTCGGAGCTCACTCAGGCTGTCGGCAGAATCTACTTGTTCTCAGCTCCTGGAGGCTGCCCTGGAGTCCTGGTCCCGTGGCCCCTCCGTGGACCCCTCAGCATGTGGCAGCCAACTTCCAGGCCTGCAGAACCGCTCTGACCTCAGGGAGGCCCCTGTCTCCCAGTTAGGTCAGGTCCGGGATAATCTCCCTTTTGATCTATTCAACACAACCGGTTAGGAACCTTAATCATGTTAGCAAATCCCTTTTGACCGATAAGGTAACACGGGGCGGAGAGGCAGCCCATCAAACCACAGGTCTGCCCACAGGTGACACAGGGCACATCACCAGGGGGCGCTCACGGAATTCAGTGGGCCACGCATCTGTCCCTGCTCAGAACGTCAAGAGATAAATTTTATTCTAATCTGTAAAGAAACATAAAACAGCAAAGCATTTTAAAACTGGATTTCTGAACTAAGGTAGATCCCTCACATGACGTGTGCTGAAAGGATGCGTTTCCCCCCCTTGTTCCGACATGCGGCTCCTCATCTGGGAAAGGGGCCCACAGAACAGCTGAAAGCCAACAGTCTCTCCAACCCCATTTTGCTCCATGAGAATGGGAGGCAATGAATACTTGGCAGGACTTCTGGACAGTCGTGCGGGTTGTGCACTGACGGACCCTTCACAGCACATGCAGTGATACCCCCGAGAGCCACGTAGTCTGTGCATGGCCGTCTGGCTCCGCTTACAGCAGAGGTCTCCGGATCTTCCCCGGGTCTCCAGCAGCTGTCCCTGGGCACCAGAGGGGTCTACAACTGTAACTCCCTGGCTGAGGACACTGCTCTGTGTACCACTGAATGCAAAACCAGTTGGGAACCACCGTGTTTCTGGAACAAGCCTTTCAGTCTCAAAGCAGGTGACTATCCAGACCTCCCGGGAGCGCTTGGACCCTCCTCCAAGCTTACATTCCAGAGAACTTTCCAGCCCCAGCAAACGGTGCTCCTCTGGCTTCTTGAGCCTGCCCACCGCACCCCAATACCTACTCAGCTGCCTCCTCCCCGAACGCCTCCTGGGGTTCCCAGAGCAGGCCGTTCTTCCCAAAGCCACCACGTGTGCTCGTCTCTGTCCTCGATGCCCACCTGCTCTCCTGGACAGCCCGGCTGGGCCCCGGTCAGGGCCAACACAGGGGCCAGCCTGTGGAGGGGGCCCAATACCCTGGCTGCCCTGCCCCCTGAACAGGGATGCCCTGCCTGCCGCGTGCTCTCTGGTTGGAATGGGGCCTGTGTCCGAGGGCCCCCGGCCAGCAGGCAGGGAGGCATGTCTGCCCCGATGGCTGCTCAGCAGCTCTTCCCCACCCGCCCACGTGTGGGAGCAGGAGCAGAAGCCTGGGGAGCTGGGGTCCAGACTTAAACACAGTGAGCACGGTATGCTTGTGGACACCTGGCTGGAGGGGACCTTTGGCAGTGAGGGCTACTAGTCTGAACCTCGGGAGCAATCAGGGCTGGAGAGAATATGGGGGTTAAGTCCGAAGGTGGAGGAGCCCCAGGAGACCACGGTGGTGTTATGGAGGGTGTCCTGGCCCTGCTACTTTGGCATATGAGGTCGCTTTTCTGTACCTGCTTCCTTACCTTAAGTTCAGGGTAAAAGTGCCCTTGTCCTAGAGTGGGATTAAATGAGATAATACTGGGGGGGCTGCTGCTCAGAGGACATGCTCCTCAGACACCCCCAGGGCGATTCCAGCTAGGGGGCACACACAGGAGCCCATAATTGGGTGGAGAGATGCCCCTTCTCAGCATCAGGGGCTGGGAAACATCCATGGCCCTCAGGAGAGCACGGGGCATGGGGCTCCAGCCCGGCAGGTCTCCAAAGGTTGGCTGTGGCTGGCACTAAAACTCTCCAAACGTGCAAAAACCGAGTGCCACCAGCCCACTGAATGGGATGTTAACAACCCCCAGACTTGTGAGCTCATCACATCTGTGTCTGGAAGCTCCTCGCCCCCGGCTCAGTGCTATGTCCTGTCCCCCGCTCTCACGGCTGCACCGTGCTCCTTGAGGACAGATTAAAATGCCCCTCCCTCTGTCTCCTTAGCATCCAGTAAGTGTCTGGTACATAAAGGGAGACAAAGCTCTGGCTTGTTTTTCCTTTTGACGAGAAAGACTGTCCCAGGGAGCCTGGTTAGGACTCAATCCAACCAGCAGAGGGCACGAGAGCCATTGAAGATGCACATGGTTGCGGGCGGAGTGATGAGGCCTCTACAGGAACAAGATTTCCTGGAAATATTTCTAGCAAGTAACACATTTATAATAGCTATTTCTCTGTCATATTCTTCCCCCTCGCCTATTCCTTGCAAGATTTGTCACTTGGCAGCTGCAAAGGCCTGCAAAGGCTCAGGGCTTGGGAAACGTCCAGAAAATCAGGGCTGTGGCCCCCTCGTCCATCCACATTTCAACAGCTGGAGAGGATTTAGATGCAATTGAGCAGAGATGGGAAATGATGGGTCCTGGAGGGAGCACTCATACCCACGGTGGCCTCTGTCCTCCTAGGGCTGTTGGGCACGTCACTGGACTCTCAGTAGCTGGGGTTCTCCAGAGGATTCAGCCCTCAGAGTCTCTTAGGGCTACCACTAAAGGGAGTGAACGCCCTGTCACCAGGAGTATGCAAGGCACTGGAAAGTGGGGTGAACAATCCCTAAGGACTATTGTGAGAGTTTATTAAATGAGCTGACAATTGTAAACCAGCCAGGTGTAATACAGTATTAGCTTCGAGAAGACTTTAAATCGTTGAGAAGTCAAACATGGTCATAGGGAATGAACCACATAATTTATGTGCCCAAGGCCCCAGTGATGTAAAACTAATGGGTGCTTTTGTGGGGAAAAAACTAAAAAAAAAAAAAAAAAAAATTGGGGGGAGGGTCAGGTAACACTTCTGAAGTGGAATTGTGTATGTTTGTGTGATGAGATGGTAGACTAGGACACCATCCTGCCTGGTTTTGTACCACCTGGCCACCGACAACGGCATTTACATTTTTAAATGGTCAGAACAAATAAAAATAAGAATACTCTTTTGTTACACATGAAAATTAAATAAAACTCAAGTGTCAGTGTGTAGAAATGAAGTGCGCTGGAACGGAGCCAGGATGCGGTACCCCTGGCTGCGTCCACACTCTAGGGCAGAGTGGGGTTGCTGCAACACGCTGTCTGTGTGGAAAGCCTAAAATATTGACCTCTCTGGCCCTTTGCAGAAAAAGTTGGGGGACTCAAGTCTAGGCTATTAAAACTGGCAAGGAGGATGATTCATCCAATTCACCCCTTTCTTTGTCTCATTTGGGGACACTGAGGCTTGGACAGGGAGTGGGCTTGCTCAAGGGCAGGAGCAGGAAAGGACCAGAAACTAGGGGTCCTGGGCTCATTGTGGGGTCCTTTGTGTTCTCCATGGCCTTTGGACATTTGCAAATTGGGCCTCTGAGCCCCTTCTTGGCACCCAGGGACAGGTCCAAGATGGTGCAGGAAACACAGGTGGTGGGCTGGGGGGAGCAGGAAAGCCCGGACTCCTGACCCCATCCTCACTCAGACCAGCAGGAGGGAGGAGGGCTGGCCAGCAGCCTGGGGACTGGAGGCCAGTCCTGGCCTGGTATCAGGGAGGGAAAGCAGCTGTGTAGGCCTCTCTGTCCCCTGGAGCTCCATCCCCATCCCCCAGTCCTTGGGAGAAGGGATTTCTGTGTCAGGGAGGAGAGATGCACGTGTGAGTCCCTACTTGAACAGGGATGACGAGATCTGGCCTCCCACCTGCTGCGGAACAGAACCAGGAGGAGGCGGCATGCCCCTCTCAACCTGCCTGGGGGTTGGGGTTGCTTGATCTCAGCCTGGCCCCCTGGGGCAGCCTCTCGGGCTGGCTGGGAAGGAGACCCCCATCCAGGCACACAGACCACAGATGCCTCCAAGGGTTCTGCATCTGTGTATCTGGCACCTGGGGGGCCACCCGTAAGTGCCACCCCTTCCCTTATTATGAGGAGGATGACTGTGGCTTGGCTCCCTCCTTCTCACTAAAAGAAACCGGGGAAAGAAGGGCCAGGGGAGCAGAGGAGCAGAAGGAAGCATCAGCCCGAGGGCAAGAGCAGAAGGTGGGTGAGGTGGAGAAGGATGAGCCGAAAGTAAAATAAGAAAGAAAGAGGGGTACTGAATGGAGCGAGGGAGGAGAAGCGGGAAAGCAAAGGATGGAAGGACAAAGAAAACGAAAGAAAGGAGACCTGGCCCGGGGCGCAGGAGGGATCCGGCCTCTGCCCCGGGGCCTCTCCTTATCTGCCGACTCCAAGACCAGTGACCCGGGTGAGTGGGCGACCTGGCACCTGCCGGGATGAAGCCACAAGGGCCCTGCGGGCGGCCTGCACTGACCCTCGCTCTCCCCAAAGGCCGAGCGGCTCCGAGTCCGAACGTGGTCCCGACGCGCACCCCGCAGGAGTCAGACCCAATCTCCGCGGGGCCTGGCACCTTCACTCCGGTGCGCAGCGCCCAAAGCGCAGGGCACATCTCGAGTCCCCCCAGACTGCCCACATCCGGCCTCCCCGCGGGTGCCCAGCAGCTGGGCACACGCGTCTGGGCCCCATCGAACCGAGGCCCCAGCGGCCACCGCTTCCGGGCCCTGGGTGTGGACTCGGGCGCTGGTCCGCGCAGCTGGACTGGGATCCAAGGTCCCTGCGGGAGCCGCCCGGCCGAGGGGTGGGCGTGAAGCGGAGGCAGCTGGTGTCTGTGCTTGTCCAGCAAGGTCGCCCTGGGTCTTCGCTGGGTCGGGCCCGTTATTACCTGCCTATAATCTTTTAAAATTCACACTTCTAAAGAAAACCACACGTTTAAGAAAAATAACCACAAAACAAAAATAAAGTAACGCACTCCAAAGGAGCGAGTTTGTAAAATACCCGAAAAGGGATAATTTGAAGGGAAGAGGGAGGGATGTGTCTTAAGTCGCTGTCTCAAAACCTGATTTGAGCCCCGAGCTCACAGGGGTTTGAAATGATCCGAAACGAAAAGTCCACCACTTGACATCGAAATTTTCGTAAAGGAAGGCGCCACAGAGACCAGCTTCTCCAACGAGAAAGTAACTCGGCAGTCCCTGGGAGATGTGACCCGCGAGCGTGAGGACCCCGAGATTTTCCGCTTGAAGGCAGGACAGAGGCCGCCAGTCTCGGATCCACGCACTAGGCGCAAGAGCAGAGCGCAGGCCGAAGCCGGACGGCGCGTTCCCGGCGCTGCGCATCCGAGATCGAGCGAATGCGGGCGCCGCCACTGCCTGCGGGCCCCGGGCCGGGGGCCATCAGAGCTGAAGGCTCCCCGGAGCGAAGTGGGGAGCGGAGGATGCCCCGCGTGCGGGGCGCCGAAGCTGCGTTGCGTGCTCGGGAAGGAGGCCTGAGCGGGGCGCCGGGCAGGGGGCTGCAGGGGGCCCCCGGGGCCTGCAGGCCCGTCGGGGCTCGGTTTCCCGCTCTGTGGACCGGGAGGAGGTGTGGGACTCCCGCAGGCGGCTGCTGGGCGATTGCACTCGGAGGTGAGCCGACTGGTCCAGAGCAACCTACCCTCCATTCCCGCCCCACGCCGTTTTGCCGCCTAAGACCCAAACCCGCGGCCAGTGGGAGAGGAGGCGCCAGGACACGGGTGGGGGTCGGGTGGGGCCCGGAGGGGAGTTGGTCCCAGGACCCTCCAGGCGTTGCAGAAACACCGCCGCGGGCCGCCGATCTCGCCCAGGCCTGCGCACTCGACTCTCAGCGACCCCGTCTGCACTTAGGACCCCTAAGGCGAACGACTCCCGAATCCCACCGGGAGCCTCCGGGGGCGGGGGCGGCTTGGCTGGCGGAGGGGGAGAGTCTGGAACCTGCGCACCCGGGCTGAGGGGACTGGTTAGGGAGGGAGGTAACCCCCTTCCCGCGTCTCCCCTGCAGCTCGGCTGTGGGGTCCGGAAGGGCAGAGCAGTGGGGGAAAGGGGCCCAGCCGGCGTCGGGGCGGCGCCGGGACCCCCCCCCCCCGCCGCCACCCGAAGCCCCTCGCCGCCCGCCGCTGGAGAGGGTGGCTGGCCTCGCGCGCTGAGGTCACCTTTTCCACTGCGCGCGCCGCGAGCGGACGGTTTCCGGGATTTTCGCGGCGGCAGCGGCTGGAGGCCCCTGCCGGGTCCCAGGCGTTGGCCCGGCTGCTGCGCCCCTGGAGTGGGGGCTGCGAGGCTCGGACCGGGAGGAGGGACCCGCTGGGAACCCTTTGCCGGCTAACAACGCTGCAGTTTCCGAGCAGAGGAGGCCCAGCCGCTGTGCGCGCGCATTGTTTTCGCCTAAAAGGGGTTTATCTGCGGGTCTGCTTTGGGATCGTGCCGCGCGGGGAGACCTCGTCCGGCGGAGGGAGGTCAGAGGACTTCCCCCCCTGGGGGTAGTCTGAGGGGGTGCCGGGCCAGGCTCCCTCAGTACTTTGCGCCGGCCGAGGCCTCCGACTGCTTCCCGAAGGGCATTCCCCAAAGAGCCCCGGGGCCTCATTCCCCGCGCCGCAGACCTCGCTGGGCCATTGAGAAAGAGTCCTGGAGGGTGTCCAAAGAGCTGGGGGAGGCTCTCTGGGCCTTGGCACCTGTGAAATGAGGTGCGGGCTGGGCAGCGCTGGTCTTCTGACTCCCCCAAATCTAGAGATGAGGTCTCACCCTGAAAATGACCTCCTTTCCCCAAGCCTGACCTAGGAGGCCAACTGGGGACCACATGGGTTTGGTGAGGGCTGCTCAATACCCAATATGACTCCCAACGGGTCTTCATCTAAAGAACCTGAGACCCCGCTCCCCCCCCTCCCCCAGAATAACAATTGAATGGGGAAGAGATGTTCAAAGTTGGGCAGCTTCCATCAGGGGCCCAAATAGGAGTGAAGGGATGGAATGGGGGTGGCTGGGCTTAACCCTCCAACGAAAACACCCCCAGGCTATGCCCTTGGAAAGACCCTGAAGCAGGAAGGAGGAGGAGATGGAGGGGGAGGGGGAGAAGGGGCTGGAGGGGGAGGTGGCAGGGGTCAGTGGGCCCTACAGGGGTGGGGGGAGCTGAGAAGGGAAGGGTGTGATGCTGATATATGCAGGGAGCAACAGCAAACCAGCCCTGCCCCCTCGGCCTCTGGGCCAGTGCAGTCCAGGGCTGCCCAGCGCTGCAGGAGACACTGGCTTTTCTCTCTTGCACTGTGGCAGCGTGGCCCCACCCACCATCGTACCACCTCTCACTGGGAGGGAGGCCTGCTCGTGTGGGATACTGTCATTCTCAGTGGGTCCCACACTGTCCCCTTCCAAACAACCACCATGTGACTCACAGGACCACCCACACGTGGAGCACCTGGAGGCCACCTTTCAGACCTGATGATGGCTGTTATGTTCAGGAAGGGGTAGCCCTAGCAAAAGTCACTCAGCCACTGTGAGGGGAGGCAGCTGGGATCTTAGAGCCTCTGGTAAGACATTTTCTTTGTCCCTATGGACAAAGAGTCTTGGCCATCTCGTAGTTCGTGAAGGGTCTAGGGCAGGTGCCAGGGCTTGGGACTGGCCTCAGGATCTCATTGTCAGCAGCTGGAGCTAGAGAAATTGCATCAACTTGCAGAGAGTAGGGCCATGGGTATGGTAGGCCCTATTTCCCAGAAGCAAACACAGAGGACGTCAGAGTTCACATAGTGGGAGAAGTGGTCCAGGACCTCGGCAGAGGGATGGGAGAGGAGGGCTGGCACTCTTCCCAGCCTCCCAGAGACACACATCCACCCCACTGACAACCCACCCTTCTTGCCCAGACAAACTGTGCACTCCTCCCCAGCAGACCTGTGGGGCACAGGAGTGCAGGACCCCCTATTCAGTCATCAGAGCCTCCCTGGAGCCTTGCAACAGCAGCTCCTCAGGACAGGTCAGGAGGCTGAGGCCCAGAAGGGGCAGTGGCTTGCCAGGAGTCGCAGAGCCAAGGAGAGAGAGACTCAGCAGAGAGCTAGGGAGATTGTTCACCCCACAGCCTGGGTTTATATTTCTGCAGTGATGAAGGGGAGCCAGGGAAGGCTGGACCTCCCTCAATCATATGGGGGGACTCCAAGTCTCAGAGACCAGTAGGGGCGATGCCAGAGTTTGTCTCCAGACTCCCAGTGCACCCTGTGGCCCCTCATCCAGCTCAGCCCTGTGCTCTTACTCTAAAGCTGGGAAAAGGTGGAGCTGCCGCATTTCCTTCCTGGGCATCCATCTCTTCCTCTAAGCAGGGGGACAGAACCCACCCCACAGGAGGGGGATCTCCGAGGAGGATGTGCCCCTGCATCACTTGGCAATATTAGCAAATCCCGGCTGGAGAACCTCTCAGGGCAGCTCAGGACAGATGAGGCCATGTCTGGTAAACTGAGGCGGGAGTGCGCAGGTGCGGCCGCTGCTCTGAGAGTTGCACCCCTGCCTGCTGCTGCACCCCACCCTGGCGGGTGGCTCTGAGCGCGGGCCAGGAGGCTGCGCGCGGCTACTCCTCGCCCAGCCAAGCTGGGCGGCCTCTGCCTCTCCTCCCCCGACCTCTCCAGGGCTCCCTCACCTCTGGCCAGGCCGCTGCCTTCCTAGCTGTCCCCGGTCTTTCTTTACTGCCCCTTGCCCAGCCGTGCCTGCCTCTGTGCCCTCCGGCACGTCGCGGCCCGCTGGCTCCCGCGCTTCCGCCGGCCTCTCGGTGCGCACGCCTCGGCGTCCGTGGCACCCTCTCATCTCTGTCTCGCGTCTTGTGTGGCCTCGCTGTTTCGCGCCCGCCCCTCTCTCACCTCTCTCTCGAACCCTCCGCTCCCATCTCTGGGGGTCTGGTCTCCGAGCTCTCCCGCTCTCTCCTTCCTGGGCGTGCGCTCCGCTGGGTCCCCTCGGCCTCGTCGGCCCGCCCCTCTCGCGGCCCCCTCCCTCCCGCCTCCTTCCCCTCTCCGGCCTCCCTCGGGCTCGGCCTGGGGGGTGGGGGCGGCGGCGCGGGGCGGGGCGGGGCGGCCGGGCGGGGCGGGGCGGGGCGGTGACGCGGGGTCGGCCGGGCTAGAGGCGCGGCGGCGCGGGGCGGGGGCGCAGTCCCGGGTCCGACCGGCCGAGCCCCGCGCGCCCCGCCCGCGCCCTGCGCCTCCGCCCGGCCGGCCGGCGGGGGGAGGGGGCATGAGCCGGTGCCCGCGCACCGCCCCGAGCTGCGGGCCGGCCTAGAGCCCCGCGCGGGCCCCGCGCGCGAGCCGCCACCGCCACCGAGCCGCGGGCGCCGCGATGCCGCGGCCCGGGGGCCCCGGCGCGGCGCGCTTCGGGCCGCCCGAGGGCTGCGCCGACCACCCGCCGCATCGCTACCGCAGCTTCATGATCGAGGAGATCCTCACCGAGCCGCCGGGGCCCAAGGGCGCCGCGCCCGCCGCCGCCGCCGCCGCCGCGGCGGGCGAGCTGCTCAAGTTCGGCGTGCAGGCGCTGCTGGCCGCGCGGCCCTTCCACAGCCACCTAGGTACGTGCGGGGCCGGGCGTTGTGGGGAGCGAGCCGCGCCGCCTCGAGGACGCCGCTCTGGGCGCACAGGCCCGGCCGCTCCCAGGGCGCGCTCCAGCCGAGGAAGCGAGGAGCAGGCGCCGGGCCGCGCAGAAAGCAGGCCTGGTGCCCGCGGGCGGCCGGCTGCGAGGGCGCCCGCTCTCTCCTTCACCGCCGACCCGCGGCCTCCGGTCGGGGCCCCGAGCCCGCATCGCCAGCGCGGGCGCAGGACCAGACTGCGACTGTCAGACTGCGGGTCAGAGCGACCTCAGGCCTCGGGCTCCTGGGCCCGAGCCGCAGAGGGCTGGTCGGGAGTGGCCGCGGCTGCCCGCGGCGGGGAAGCCGGACCTTTGGGGCAGAAGCCCGTGTCCCCGAGGCCTGTGCTGGGGGCTAACGCTGGTTCCGGGGACTCAGGTGGGGGAGCCACGGCGTCTGCCGCAGCACCGCTGCCCGTGGGCCTCGCCTGGGGACAAGAGGCCTGGCTGTGAGCCGCTGCCCGACTGGCCCTTGCCCTCCAGGTCGGCTGGGCCTCCTGGGATCTTGAGCTGCCTGTTGTGGCTTTTTCGGCCGCCATCGGTTCTCTTCCTTCCTTGGCCGATCCTGCCTTTTCCTGCTGGTTCTCTTCCCGGTACCCCTTCTTCTTTGGCCTTTCCCGGTGTCTCTCCACCCATCGGTGGACTTTTCGATGGGGTCTGTCTGCCCTCCCTGTCCCACCTTCCCCCAAGGATCGCTCCTACCCTCCTCACATTTGCCGGCACCTTGCCTGGCCCTGGCGGACTCCAGCGGGCGAGCATCTGCGGCCCCAGTGAGATGCCTGCTGGGGAAGGGAGGCCGCCTACATCCCAGCAGGAGCCCCGCCCTGCAAATGGCCTTGCTCTGCACCCAAGACCCTCAGGCCCAGGCCCCGCCAGCGCGGAGGGCCGCAGGGCCAGTTTGTTCGTTTTCATACAGCTCTGATGCAGCCTCTCCGCGGCTCTTTGCACTGTTGTTAACAATTCGTTTGAAGCGGGGGGGAAAAAAATCGTCCTCATAGGACTAATGAAAAATGGAAACGTCTTTGCGGGAAGAGTCTAAACAGAGAAAACAGGAAGGACAATTTCCTGATGTGGGGGGATGCTTGGAGTCTCTGGGGAGCGCCCAACCTCACCCCCGCAAGCGACCCCCGCCTGCCCGCCGCGTGGCTGTGGCGCGGGCACAGAGGAGCAGACGCGCTCACGCAGTTAACATTCTGGTTTCGGGACACAGCGATGCCAACTTGGTTGGGGCAAACGCTCACCTTCCTGACTCACTGCCATTTCTTCTTGCTTTCCCTTTTCTTTGAAAGACACACTGTGCTTCTCGGAGCCCCGACTTTATTCATTGAGAATCTCGGAGGCTGCTGGGGCCTGGGGGACACCAGGCAGAGGCCCAGGTGGGGGAGGTCCCCCTCCCAGACTGCAGTGACACTGGCTTTGAAAAGGGTCACCCTAGGCAGGCGGCCCAAATCTTGACCTTTGTGGCCAGACAGGAAAGTTTTGTGCTGGGTGGCACTGGCCAAGTGCGGCGAGCACTCCCACGGCGCACAGTGCGGGGGCTCCAGGAGGCGGAGCACGGCCCAAGCTCACCGGCTCCCCACTCTCTCTCCTTGCAGCCGTGTTGAAAGCCGAGCAGGCTGCGGTGTTTAAGTTCCCTCTGGCGCCGCTGGGCTGCTCTGGGCTAGGCTCGGCGTTACTGGCAGCAGGGCCTGGACTGCCCGGCGCCCCTGGCACACCACACCTGCCTCTTGAGCTGCAGCTCCGTGGGAAGTTGGAGACGCCGGGCACCGGGGATCCGGGCGCCAAGGCCAAGAAGGGGCGTCGCAGCCGCACGGTGTTCACGGAGCTGCAGCTGATGGGCCTAGAGAAACGCTTTGAGAAGCAGAAGTACCTCTCCACGCCGGACAGGTAGCCACGGGGCCAGGCTGAGCCCAGTGGGTGGTGGGAGGGGGTGCTAGCCCTGCTGAAGGTGCACCATGCTCTTTCCAGAATAGATCTCGCTGAATCCCTGGGCCTGAGCCAGTTGCAGGTGAAGACGTGGTACCAGAATCGGAGGATGAAGTGGAAGAAAATAGTGAGTGTGCTTGTGACTTTTTGCACCCCGGTCACCACCAGGCCCCTGTGCCCCCCAGGAGCTCCCACCCCCACCCCCACCGCGGAGACTTCTACCCAGTCCTTCCAGTTCCCTCTGTGCCTGGTGCCCGCAGGGACCCTCTCTGCTCTCTCCCTGCCTCTGGGTGCCCTAGCACAGCCCACATTACTTCGGGCTCCCCTGCACCCTCAGGCCTTCCGGCAGCTTTGAACCCCTAGGCCCGACCCTTCGGTTGCCTTCCCCAGCAGCGCTCAGATGGCCGCCATTTCCCCGGGCTAGGCGCGGCCGCTGATGGCCTCGTCGTGCCGTGCCTGGGCACAGGGCGCGGGTCCCGCTTCCCCGTCCCAGCTCACCACCGTGCGGCCATCCTACGCGCAGGTGCTGCAGGGCGGCGGCCTGGAGTCTCCCACCAAGCCCAAGGGGCGGCCCAAGAAGAACTCCATTCCCACGAGCGAACAGCTCACGGAGCAGGAGCGCGCCAAGGAGGCGGAGAAGCCGGCGGAGGCGCCAGGCGAGACCATCGACAGGAGCCGCGAGGACTGAGCGCCCAAAGCGTCGCCCGAGGCCCCCTCCGCCCGCTGGAAGCCGCGAGCCGGCCCTTCCGCGGCCACGCCGTTTGCTTTCTAAACGTTTTATGATTACCTTGAATGCGGACAGTTAGGGGCCAAGCGAGAAAGGACACAGACCCTGCAGCCAAGCCCGGCCCCAGTGCGCTCCCAGCCCTGGCCTGGGGACTCGCGTCCGGCACGGCGGACGGGCGCCTGGGCCCGGGGCTCCGCGCGCATTCACGCCCCGCTCCTCTCCCGCACCCCCACCCGCCTCGGCCGGCCCTCCGCGTCCTGACGCCGCCGGCACACACTCGCTTCCGCCCCGTCGGGGACCCCGCTGCCCGGCTCAGGTCACTATGGCCCGATAGGGCGCCCTGACAGCCCGGCGGCTCTACGCTGAGGCCGGGTCCCCCCGGCGCTGGGGCTCCTACCCCTCTCTTGCGAAGACAGTGATTTTTTTCCAATAAAATATTTTATGACACAGCGGGTCTTGATGAAGGGGTTTCTGAGTCTGCGGGGCTGGAGGAGGGGGGGTCGCGGCGACGTAAGAGGGACACTCGCCCTGGCTTCCGAAACATCCTCTCCCTGGGCTTCGCAGGAGTGAACTGTGACCTGCCCCACGGGCTCGGACTGGCAGGGCAGGCGGCGCAGTTGCTGCAGGATCCCAGCAATCGCTTCCTCTCGGTGTGAGGGGCCAGGGCGAGCCTCCTCCCCTTTCCTCCCAGGCCAGGGCTCCCGCGGTAGCAGCCAGGCTACACAGGGGTCTGGCAGAGGCGTAGGAGCCCCAGGCCGCCGTGGAGCTGGCTCCGGAAGTGTCCCGGGGCCGAGAGCCACCTCCGGTTGTTGGCTCCGTCTCCAGGGACTTGAAGAACCGCCTGTGAGTCCTCGATATGGTCCCGGGCGCTCTTCGTGAGGCCGACGGGGAGCCCGGGATTCGAGGTGCACACAGAGGCGCGCCAGCCGGCCGCAACGGGGCCTGCCGCCAGGTCTTAACGTTTTGAGTAGTACAGGCTCAGCGGCAGCGCCTAGCCCCGAGGTCGGACTCCGGCAGCGAGGGCACCTGACCTAGGCAGAGGACGGAGAGCCTCCCCAGTTCTCGCAGGGCGCCCTTTCCAGGGGTGCAGCTTGGCGGCCTGTGCCCGCGGTGCCCTCTCCTCACGGGAAGGCTTCAACTGACTTCTGACCCTCTAGGTTGTACTGGGCAGGCCTGTGGGTTCCAGTCCTTGCACTTCCTACGAGGACAAAGAGCAGGGCATGGGGATGGAGAGATGGCCACTTGCCGGTTAAAGCTCAGGGAGAGGCCCCATATTGGTCCTGCCGAATTCCAAGCGGGACCAAGTCCTCCAGGCACAAATACGGGGGACAGAGGATTCAGGTTTTGCATCTCCGAATGTGAAAACGACAGTTATGGCCTCCACCTGTGGTGGCGACGGCTTCCTTCAAATCGCAGCTTGAGCGTTCCTTGGGGAAATCAGCGCTTGGCTTTCCAGTCCCGGAGCACCTCGGGCGCACGGTCAAGGCTGGGGGGAGTGAGAGAGTGGGTTCTTTCTGAGGGCTGCAGACAATTCTCCGCGCGCGCCAGCCCTGCCAGGTCTCAGGGAAACGAGCTCCACCTTGCAAACAGCTTCCAGCCCACTCGCTGGCCGGCGTCCCGAGGAGAAACCCTGCGCGGCTCAGGCGCGGGAGGGATCGGATGTGCAGTGTAGGCCGCCCCGCTGATCCCTTCCGGCCCTGAGGGTTACCCCCAGGTGGCTACACGTGGCAGTGGGCGGTGACCTTCCTGCCCCAAGCCCAGAGCAGCACAGCGAGGGGCGCGGCTGTGCGTCCGTCTCTCCACTTCAGAGGGGAGGAAAGAGAAGGTCCCGCAAGTTTTGTCCCGATTGGGCCCTGGGTGCAGATTCCGGCTACAGCCTCTGTCAGCCGCGGGGAGCTGTAGAAGGAAGGAGGATCCAAGAGAAGAGAAGGAGGGGTTCTGACCCACTCCTCCAAGTCAGTTCTGGGGCCCCAGGTTGGACTCACTCTGAGGAATGCGGCCTTAGGCAGACCGCCCTGCGCTTCTGCGGCGTTTCCCCAAGGCAGCCCCCTCACTGGACTGCACGGAAGGGCCTCGAGGGACGAGGGCTTGGGGGGAGGGGGCCGTCTGGCGAATTGGGAGCCAGAGCACAGGGGCCCCAATATTCCAGCGACGGCAGACCCTCCAGACGCAGATGGGGAGGCTGAGCAGGCCCTGCTGTCGAGAGGTCGCCAGCCCGTCAGAGGGGGAGCTGGACCCCCAGTGCGGGCGGCGGTGGGAGGGGTTCCCGGCACTGCCTGCGCCGCTGTGCCCCTCGGTGGGCAGGGGAAGGGGCGGCCGGCCGGGCAGCTCGGGAGGGAGCTCAGCCCTTCCCGGAGAAGCCACGACGTGCCACGGCGCCCCAGACTTGGCTCGCAGCCCGCAGCCCGCAGCGCCGCGACTCCGGGAAAAGGGCCTCATGCTCCCCACGGAGGTGACGCGGTGCGTCCGCGGGAAGCCACCCCGCGCACAGGCCCCTCCCGGCCCAGCAGCACGCGCGCCCCTCACCGTAGGCCCGGCGGCGGGGAGGCACGGTCTCCTCGCCCCCTCCCCGCTCCCTGGCCGCATGAATGTCTTCTCCGCCCCAAGGTCCTGGGAAACACAACCCCGGGACTGCGGGGGCGAACGAGGTCGCGGCTGCGCCCCGGGAGCGCAGGGCCGGCGGCCGGCGGCCGGGGGAGGGAGCGGGCTCGGGCGTCTCGCGAGAGCCGCGGCGCTGGGGCGGGGGCTGGGGGAGCGCCCGCGGCGGCAGGGACCCTCCGGCTGGAAGGTCCGGGGACCGCCCGAGGGCTGAGCAGCGCCGGGTTAGCCGGGTAGCCGCGTCGGGCTACGGCCGTCAAATCTGCGCTTTCCGTGCTTCCGGGGCGGAGGGAAGGGGGGTTGGCGGGGCTGGGCAGTAGGGGAGACTTTGGGGGAGGGTTGGCTGCAGGGCCAAACCGGGGAGGGGGACTGTGACCCCGATCCTGAGCAAGTCGTTCTCGTCGGTGGAAGCGGGACCCCAGCTCGGGAGGCACACCGGAGCGTTTGGGGAGAGGGTGGTCCGATCGAGGGGCCCTGAGGCCCGCAACCCCTCCCCAGGTTCCTCCCAGAGCCGACACCGCCAGGACGTGACAGGTGCAGCCGGGAGCGGGGGCTCCCCACGCCGCACAACTTTGTTAAATATAAAGTTTACTCTGGCTTAACTCTTTCCCTGTTCGGAGTTCTCCTGGAGGCCACTGGTGGGAACCCATAAGTTGGAAGAGAAAAAACTCTCAAACACCGCCTCCCCACTTTAGGGAGTGGGGCAGAAAGGTGGCCAAAGAGTCAGGGCCGTGCATGCAGTCAGTCTGGCTCTGCTGACCAGGTCCCTGGGCCCTGGACACAGGGCACAGTGAAAGGCAGGTCCTCCTCCTGTCTGCAGTAAGGCCCAGTGAGGCGCCTCTCCCTTCTACGACTTAAAAAGTCCCCTTCCTAGTTCTTATACCCTATTACTGAATGTCATCAAGTTTAAGACAACATCTTCCCTTTTCTGAAATCTGAGTTCATACGACAGTTTGGGGGGAGGTGTCCAGGGCACTGTGAGCCCTGTGTCTGCAGGGTGTGACTGTCCCTGCAGCAGGTGCGCTGACTCCTCCCCCCCTCCATGGAGAGAGCCAGGAAGCCAGCTGGAGGGGAGACCTTCCTTGAGGTGCAAGGAGGAGGGAGCAGATCACCCTCTGGGCAGAGGCCAAGGGGCTCAGGATTTTGGCTGCAGGATGGCACGAGTTCAGAGGCAGCTCTGACCTCAGAGGAGTTTTAGGAACACCTCAAGCCACTGATTTCCCTAATACTTTTTTATCACTAGAGATCTGGTGGGGGGAGGGGGGGTCAAGGTGTGAATAGGCCCAAAAAAGATCTTTGAGTAAGTATAACATAAAAATTCTGGCGACATAAAGGCATTGGGTCATAACTCTATTGGCAATGTCTCCACACATTCTCTTTCTTAGCGCTTCCGGAAATATCACTGTCTGGCCTCGGTGGCAGCATGGACCCTGATACTAACCAAGCCCTTCCGTGGGCCACTCATTCATTTAACAAAGCAGTTACTGAGTGCGGCAGGCAGTTCCCAGAACTGTGACGCAGGCCCTTTCCTTATGTGGATCCAGTGACAGCCCAGTAAGGTGGGTGCCTTACTCCAGTTTTACAGATGAAGATAAAGCTCAGAGGTGTTAGGCAACTGGCCCAGGGACACACAACTATTAGTAGCAGAACTGGGATCTAACTTCACCTCTGTGGGTCTCCACTGCCGCTTGGCCAGCAGCCTTGAGGTTAAGCTTGGGGTGTCCCAGATGCCTTAGGGTCCCCAACAGTCTCTACCTGCCCAGAATGAGTATGTCCACTTATTCACTATTTATTAAATGCCTGCCGTGTGTGTGTGCCAGGCACTGTGCTAGGCATGGGGAATACAGCCTCCGACCCATGGATAGTGGAGGTGAGGGGACTTGGGTAGGCCCCAAAGGAGCAACAATTAACCCTACAAGATGATTTCAGAGAGTCACACATGCCTTGTAGAAAATAAAGCATGTGACAGACAGTGACTGGGAGGGTGGCTTTAGTGTGCGTGGTCAGTGAGGATCTCTGTCAGGAGCTGACCCTTCAGTTGCGACCTGAAGGAATGTATGCCAGGCAGCCGACAGAGCAAGTGCAAAGGTCCTGAGGCAGTTAGGAGTTTGGCCGTAAAGGCCGGCAGGGGGAGGGGCTGGGTCAGAGTGGAGGAAACAAGTGTGGAGAGGTGCTCAAGGGTGGTGGGTGAGGGGCGAGGCGGTGGGCCCAGGCGCTACCCGGAAGGCGGCATCCTGGCTCCCTCGCCCTGCAGCCCTGGGAGCCCGGGGACGGCGCCTCCGCCAGCCCAGCCCCTCCGAACTCGGCGCGCGGCCGCCAGAGCCCCGCGGCAGCTCCGCCTCCACCAGGCAATTTGCTTTTTTTTCATAAGGATGCAATTTTCTGCGTGCTTTAAGGACATTAGAAGGGCGTTTGACTGACGCGCCATGCGAAACGCATTAGCGAGGCTCGCGGCGCTGTGCACGGAGGCGGCTCGGGGAAGGGGCAGGGGCAGGTGGAGGCGGGGGCGGACCCCGGGGACCGCAGGGGGCGGGGCACAGAGGCGCGGGGAGGGCGGAGAGACGGGGGGAGACACGTGCAGAGACCGGAGATGCAGAAACGGACCCACAAATGTGGAAGCGTGTCGGAGGGAGACGCGGAGAGGCCGGGTGGGAGTGGGCGCCGTGGGCACGAAGAGCGGCGGACAGCACAGAGGCGGGGAAGACGAGAGAGGGAGGCGGAGGAAGGGGAGCTGGGAACGGGCAAGGGAAGGAGGGGTGGGGATCGCAGGCTCCGGGCCCTTCCCGCGCCCCTGCCCCAGGCCGCCAGGTGACCTCGTGCTCTTCCCGGGCCCCTGTCCCAGACCGCCAGGTCACCTCGTGCACGGCCGTGAGGCTGGTGTGGCCCGGTAGACCGAGGCAAAAATGGAGATCAGAGGTGCCTTCTCCAGCGGCTTAACTCGCGGTGTTTCAGCTCAAGGGCGCCAAACTCCCTCCTTCCCGGGCCCTGTCGTTGCCAGCAGGCAGCTCGAGCCGCCCTGCCCTGTTGGCTGGCGCTCCTCTCTGCTCTGACGCCCTGTGCATCTGCCTGGGGTCCGTGCCGGGACGCTGCCGCCCCGGTCCCCGCACAGCCCGAGGCCCCCAGCGGTAGCTGCTCCGGCCCTGGCATCCCCCTGCACCCCGAGGTACACTGGATCTGCGCCTGGCCAGGCAGACCTGGATTCAGACCTCCCGGCTTCTGCTGGGCCCGGCACCCACTGAGATGCTTGGGAAAACTCGCAGCGTGGGAGGACACCAGGCTGAGCTCTTTCCCCTTGCGGGGGTCTCTGCAGTGTCCTTCCTTCCTGTCTGAAAGGGGTGGGTGGGCCGGCATGGGGTGGGGTCTGGAGTCATGCATCTTCCCGGGGATGCCTGAGGAGGGGGTACGGGAGCTCAGTGTGACCTCACCCCTACCCTTGGAGCCCAGCTGGAACGGGGGCCTCGCTGGGTTTGTAACTGTGGCACACACGCCCACCACCCTCCTCGGCGGCAACACTGCGTTCCTCTTCTTACTCCCGCGGGATAGCCTCGAAGCTCTCAGAACACACTACCAAGTCCGTGCCACAGGTGAGGAACCGAAGCTCAGAAAAGGGTGATCTGCCTTCAGGTCCAGCGGCAGAGGCCCTCCAGCTCCAGCTCCGTCCTCCACCGGTGGAGGGTCCCATGAAGGCTTAGCAGGGAGCGATGGAGGCAGCTTGCTGCGTGGTTAAGGGCTTGGCTTGGAGGCCAGGTGGCCTGACTTCACCACTCATTGGCTGTGTGACCCATTCTCTCCACTCCTCGGGTTCCCTCTCCTTAAAATAGTGACCAGGGATAAAATCCCATATCCTCCTTGAGCGGCCTGGCCGCTGAAGTGAGTGGGACTTCCTCACAGAGGAATTTTGGAATGAGCCTGAGGGCACGGTGTGGTGTCCAGGGGCTGTTGGGAGCTACGGAGCTGCCGGCCAGGAAGCAGCCCCCCCGCCCCCCGCTCTGCCCCACCCCCACACGTCGTCACGTGTGTGGGACTTTTTGAGAGGTCATCAGTGGATGGCCTTCTGGCCGTCTCTCCCACTGGCATGTCTGCCCTGTCTGTCCCCTCACCCTTGTGCCCCTATTCCTGGGACAGTGCCTGGGACATGCTGAGTGCACCAGAAACACCCGGGGGCCAGAGGAGTAGATGCCACTTCCGAGCTGGAGATCTTGGGCCAAACCCCCACCGTGTGCTGAGGATGGACGTGAAGATCTCACATGACAGAAGTTCCCCTGGCCTTGGCTCCCACAGGCTCTAGAAACGCGACGCCCCTCCTCCCAGGGCCTTGTGGTGGCAGGCTCCTGGCAGCCTGGGTGTGGCCCTGGGGCGCTCCACTCACTGGGGTGGGGAGCTGCCGTGCTTACTCTTCATCAGCCCCCATGCCCCGTCCAGGCCAGCCCACCCCTGCACGCTCTTCTCTGAACACACTCTGCCGGCTAGTTCCTGTCCCACATGCTGGAGCCCACCCTGTCTGGGCCCCCCACCCTCCAGAACTGTGCTGCTTCCCCTGCCCAAGGCATGGCTTCGGCCCCTCCTCGGCTGGCCAACCACAGATACACAGAAACTTTCCAGAAGCAGCTTCTCTGTAGACCTCCCTGACTTCATCCCTGTGGGTGTCGGGCACGGGGCTGTGCTCCCACAGCCCCCAGGCTTGCCCAGAACCTGGACACAAATATGTGTCCCCTCCAGGTTGTGGGCAGACACTGGCAGGCCTGCAGTGAATGAGTGAGTGAGTGAATGAATGCTAACCGTGGTCTGACTGCTCCCGGCAAGTGCAGGCCTTGGACTGGCTGAGGACCTCTGCTGTCACCAGCCCCTCCCTCGCAGGAATTCACACCCAGGCTCCTGTGAGCGAGCAAGCTAGCGCAGTCCCCAGCTGTGGCTGCTCGGACTGGTGGGGAGCATGGACTCCCAGTTGCATGGGAGTTTCCAGCAGAATTTGCTGGAAAACACACCCTTTGTCTTCTGTGTGGCATGCTGCCCAGCCATAGAACCGTTCCCCTGACGGCTCTGAGTTAGTGGGGCTCTGGTAGGACTGTATCTGAGCAATGAGGTTTAGGACTGCCAGATGTCATAGGTGCTTCCGAGGACCCTTCCCAGCTCAGAGCTTCTGGAACCCTTGATGCAGTCCACCCACCTACACGCAGCGCGGGCTCTGCGTCCACTATCAGCAGCTCCCCCTGGTGTGTGACAGGGAGTGGGAAGGAGGCAGAGGATGGAGAAGGGAGAGGAGGAAGCAGAGAAGGACCCCGCAGGGCCCCAGCGTCCGGGTTGTGTGATGCCAACAGTGTCTGTTCAGAGACTTCTGCACACCGCTCTGCACTTCCCGCTTGTCCAGGAGACCAGAGTGGTAAACAGTATTGTGAGAAACAAACTGACAGGAGCCCCTGTATTTCTAGCCAAAGCCCTGTGGGGGGGGGGGCGCCCCGGGGGCGGGGGGGTGGGAAGGGGGGGGGGGGGGGGACACAGAGGCCACACCAGAGGGGTCTGTGGGAGCAACCCCCAGCCTGCATGCTCTGAGCATGCCCCATGCATGCACACACATCCTCACTGCCTCCTTGGATTCTGTAACAAAAACGTATTCATGCCCATTTGCACACCCATGTTCACAGCAGCGTTATTCCTCAGACCACCCAAGTGTCCATCAATGGAGGAATGGATAAGGACAGTGAGATATATCCATACAATGGAATAGTATTCAGCCTTAAAAATAAGATCTGACACCTGCTATAGCATGGGTGAACCTGGAGGGCACAGTGCTGAACGAAATAAGCCAGTCACAAAAGGACAGATCCCCTAGGATGCCACCCCTCTGAGTGACCTACAGTAGTCAAATTCAGAGACAGAGAGGAGGGGGTGCCGGGCGGGAGGGGTAGGGGGGCAGTGGTTCACACACGCAGTTTCATTCTTTGACGTGAACAGAGTTCTGGACACAGTGCTTGTGACGGGCGCACAGCCACTGACCTGTATGCCTGGAAACTGAAGGAGGGCCGCCTGGCTGGTGCAGTTGGTTCAGCATCCAAGTCTTGATTTCGGCTCAGGTCATGATCTCAGGGTCGTGGGATCCAGCCCCGCATCGGGCTCTGCGCTCAGCACAGTCTGCTTGAGATTCTCTCTCCCTCTCCAATAAGTGAATAATCTAAAAAAGAAAAAAAAAAAGGTTGATGGTAAATTTTATGTTGTGTGTATTTTAGCACGATAAAACAAAATCTTTGGAAAAATACATATGCGATACCTCTGTGCACTGAATATTCCTAGACACTACAAATCCAGTCGTGAGGAGCACGCCCATGCCCTCACGTAGGCTCTGCCTATCACTTGCACTACAAGGAGCCAGGGGTCCTTCTAGAAATGGCTGGCCTGTGTCTGGGGCGAGAAATGGGCAAGATGACCTGAGCTTCTTGTCATAAGCAACAGCAAGGAAGTGGTGGGTCTACCGGGCCCACGGGAAGAGGACCAAGGGGGCCAATAAGGAGAGCTCCCAATGGGCCAAATACGGGATACTTTTGCAATAATGCCTTGAAACTCATCAAATATTTGAAAACTCAAGACTTTATAATGATACTAAGGAAAAGCAATTAGTTGCTTTTGGAGGAAGCTAGGTGTTATGGACTGCAAATGTCTGTGTCCTCCTCAAACCCACATGTGGAAATGCTAACCCCCAAAGTGATGGGTTGGGCCCTGGGCAGGAGCAGGGCCAGGCTGGGGCTCTGTTCAGCAGCTAGGGATGCCGGTGAGGGAGTGAGCTCCCCGTCACAGGTGGTGTGAGATGCAAGAGGGGCCGTGGGAGGATCACGGTGCGGGGGCTGCCTCTGGAGTCCTCTCTGGCCCCTGGAGTCAGGTTCTTCTCTCCAGTGTATAAACAAGGAAAGCAGGAGCCCAGGATGAGCGGATGAGATACAAAGCAGCCTTCCTTCCCTCTGCCTCACCCACCACGGGGCCACCAGCTCTGCCCGCGGTGCCCACTGAGGGGTGAAATGTGGAAAGTGGGCCAGCCTCAGGCTCCCACGCCGATGGCGCCCTTCACTGTCTGGGTGGAGCCGGGACTCCATGTGCCCCCGAGGGAACCCTGGCCGGTGTGGGGGACACAACAGTGTGCCCCGCGCATCAGTACCCCTTCCCTGCCAGGTCCGTGTTTGCAGGACAAGCCCCTGTTCCCTGTCATCTTCACTACAAAGTGCTGTTTGTGAGTTTTCGAAAAACACACTCTGTGAGTGACTCATGCACTTAAAATTATTTTAATATATTTTACACACTTGTGTATAAATGGGGCCGTGTGTTTCTCTTTATTAAAGGCGTCTTATTTAGGCTGGTCATAATATGATCAGGAGGTTCTCTGCCTCAGCTGGGGTATTTATAGGGACCCAGAGTGGTAAACAGCGAGCAGGGCCGCTCTGCCGCGTGGGCCCCTCTGGGGTGCCGCAGACCCAGGGCCGGGACCTTGGGACCTGCTCCTAGGGCCGGCCGGGTCAGGTAAGAAATGTCAGGTCCTGGGCTAGCCACTGGGGTGCACCAGGCAGCCGGGGGCCTTTCCTCGTGGGGCCAACCTAAGTCGCTGCCTTTTTGAGAACCTGCCAAGGATAGCTTGCCAGGGTGCAAAGGTGGGTGAGAGCCGGTCCCGCCTCCCTCAGCTCCTGCCCTCTGCCATACTGGTCCTCTGAGGCCCCTGGCCCCTCGGGCTTCTGCCAGGAGGCTGCAGTGGTGGCTCCCTGAGGTTTTAATGTCCACTCGCACCTTCTGTCGTGAGGACTGCCGCGTGGGCAGCCCCTTGTTGACTTGCTTATTCAGGACTTCTGTGCCGTTTCCTATAGGGCCACCTGGTTTGTTTTCTGGGTTTTTTTCCTTATTAAATTGTAGGAGACTGTGCATATTCCAGATGAAATCCTTGGTCACCCCGGGGGCTGCCAGGAGGACCTGGCCTGAGGAGCGCCACCACGGCCCTCCCACCCTCAAGCCGCCCCTCGCGCAGGACGCACAGAAACGAGCCTCCTTCCGCCAACTTTGCCATCATCGATGGTTATATTAACATAGAGTCCTGTGGATGTCGTTTGTCGGGAGGCATTTTAGAAAATGTGCTCAGGAGCCTGGGTCCCCCACTGCAGCCCACCCCTCAACACTCCCTAGCCAGCCATGTCCTTGACACTTTGCAGGAACGCCCCCCTGACCCCCTGGTCTGATGAACTCCTGCTTCCCTTTCAGATTCAGTTGAGAGGCTGCCTCCCCCAGGAAGCCCTCCAAGATCTTCCTACCCTGGAGTCTCCCAGCTCACTCAGTTGCACCATCCTTGTCCACGTGCCTGTCTTCCAGCCACGTAGGAGACCTGGGAGGGCTGGGCCAGTGCGCCCCTGGCCTCCAGAGCCTGCTGCCCGCCCACGATAGGCCCAGCATGCAGTAGGTGCTCATGCGTGCTGGGGGAGTCCGTGAGTCTGCATCTTGGAGCTGTGTCCTCTCTCTGGTCAGCCAGCAGAGGCTGCAGAATGAGGACACCCATGTCCCTCCATGTCGGTAGATCTCTTCATTTATTTAAAAAAATCATAAATTCTTTTTTCCATATTTCAGAATTTTTCAGTAGTTTTTATTAAAATAAACATTATTTTTAGAGCAGTTTTTGCCTCACAGCACACTGAAAAGGTCCTGAAATACCCTGCCAGGCACAGTCTCCCCACCGTCCACACCCCCACCAGATGGGACATTTGCTACCACTGATGGTGCAGGGGGGCACGCCGTGATCACCCTGAGTCCCCAGCGCACAGTGAGGCTCACTTGGTGTCGTGCGTTCTGTGGGCTTCGACACATTCCCGATGTCACGCATCCACCACCGTGGTACCGCACCCAGTGTCCTCACTGCCCCAGACACCCTGTGTGCTCCACCTGTTCACAACCCAGGTCGTTCCACGGTGTCCACGGCGTCTTTCCTACACGTCCTGCAAGCGCAGCCCACAGCGTGGAGCCTCCCCCCACCACCCCAGGGACGGGCACTCGAGGCTCCTCGGTGTCCCCCTGCCTTGCTGGCCCGTTTCGTGTTCGTCTGGATGGACGGCTCATTGGTCCATCACCCACGGAAGGATGTCCTGGATGCTTCCAAGTGTTGGCAGTTATGACCCAGGCTGCTGTAGACATCCGTGTAAACGTGGGGGATTTGCGTGGACATCAGTGGGCAGCTCCCTTGGGTGAGTACCAGGGAGCGTGACTGCCGATCTTAAGGTCACAGTGCGGTCGGTCCCAACACCCGCACCTCCGATGGGACGGTGTTTGGAGACGGGCTTTTACAGAGGGGATGAGGTTAAAACGAGGCCGTCAGAGTACCTCTGATCCAACAGGACCCGCGTCCCCGTGAAGAAGAGATGAGGACACACACACGCACGGGGCCACGGCCGCG
>NW_023270615.1:20012066-20017972 GCF_011800145.1 Mirounga leonina
CGGGGCCACGGCCGCGGGAGGACACGGACACGCGCGGGGCCACGGCCACGTGAGGACATGGGAAGACATGTTTGCCCGCCAGCAGAGAGGCCTGGGGAAACCGGCCTGCCCACGCGGGACCTCGGACTTCCCGCCTCCAGGACCGGCAGAGGATCTGTCTGTGGTGTTTTGTTATGGCCGCCCCGGCAAACGGACACATCCCTGGGGGGTTTCCTGTTTTTATAGTGTTGTGGTTCAGAACGTAAGACTCTCTGGGTGCTTTTACCAACACAGAGAAACGAGTCTAGAGCCTCAGACCTGGGAGCCAGCACTCTGTCCCGTGTTCCCTCACGCCCCATGCAGCCCGAGCCCGCCACATCCCAGAAGCTCCCGGAGGAGCTCTGCGCAGCCTCGGGTGCGGTGACCCTGGTCATTCCCCTCGGGCTTAATGGCTGTGCGCCTGGTGTCAGGCTCTGCAGGCCACGCAGAAGTGAGCACGGGGCAGCGGGCGAGACACCCACTCCCTCGTTCACTCAGCCATACATTCACTCACTCAGCCATACATTCACTCATTCATTCACTCCGTCGTTCACTCACTAATACATTCACTCACTTGTTCACTCAGTCATGCATTCACTCACTCACTCGTTCAGTCATTTATTCACTCATTCATTCACTCGTTCATACATTCATTCACTCACTCATACATTTGCTCGCTCACTGAGTCATATAGTCCCTCCCTCACTCACTCATTCACTCACTTGTTCACTCATTCACTCACTCACTCATATACTCACTCCATTCACTCACTCACTCATTCATTCATTCACTCACACACACTCACTCCATTCATTCACTCACACACATACATTCACTCACTCCATTCATTCATTCACTCCATTCATTCATTCACTCATTCACTCTTTGGGCAAAGGGCAGTCCCTACCTGGCATGGTGCCTTGAGGTACTAAAGACAAGACAGAGAGTGGGTACCAGGCTGGCTCTCCATCCCTCTGACCCCTGTGCTGGATCAGCCAGAGGCTCCTGCCACGTCCTGGGTCACCCCACCAACACTGACAAGTCACCAGTGTGGAGGAGCCTGGCTCCTGCGTGGAGGAGCCGCTGACGGGTGCCCCGCCATTCAGGCCCCCACTCCCCTCCCCATCTCTCAGGGGAGACCCTGGCTATCTGCTGACACAGAACAACAGGCTCCTCAGCCTCCCTGGTGCCCTCCTCAGAGCCGCCCTGCTCTGCTTGCCTCCTGCAGGAACCAGCCTCTGTCCTGAGCTCTGGGCCTCCCTGACCTTCCAAAGCACCACCACTGGGCAGCTTAAATCACAGAAATCCACTATCTCTCAATCAGAGGCCAGAAGCCCAAGGTCCAGGTGTGGGTGGGTCGGCTTCTCTGAGGGCTCTGAGGGGAGTGAGCTCCAGGCCTGCACCTAAGCTTCTGGAAGTTTTCTGGCTGTCCTAGGCTGGGAGAAGCGTCGCCCCAGGCTCTGCCTCTGTCTGCACACCGCATTCTCCCCGAACGTGTCCGTGTCCACATGTCCCCTTTCTGTGAGGACACCAGTCATGCTGGATGGGGCCCCTCTGACTGCAGCGTTACCTCATCTTAACTAATGACATCCACGATGACCCTAGTTCCCGACAAGGCCATATTCTGCTGTCAAGACTTGAACATCTGAGTCTGGGTCGGGGGGCCCCAGTGCTGGGACAGTGAGCATGGTGGTTGGGGATACTGACAGAGCCGGAGGCCTCTTGGCTCCGCCGTGCCCCCAGCTCAGCCCAGAGCACTGAGGCCCCGTGGCGTGGGCACACAGCAAGCGTGCTGCTGGGCTTCCCTGCAGGTCTCGAAGGCACCCCAAGCCCACCCTATCCACGGCAGACTCGCCAACTTCTCCCTCAAACCCCCCTTCCCCTGTGCCCCCACGGCAGCAAATGCAGCGGCATCCCCCAGACCCCGGCCTACCTTCCCCTGAGCTGCCAGCACCTCGGCCTCCTTGTGGTCTTCCCACGGCCCTTGCTTCATCCCTCCATCTGCTTCCCCAACGCCCGTTGGCAGGATCTCCCCGACGGACACACAGGAAGAACTCATCTTGTTCCCGGGCCACTTAACAAAGCTCCAGGTTTTCTTGGCTTTAGGCCACACCCTCCACATCTGCATGCCCTCTGCACTCGGCAGCTCTGTTGAACACCAAATCTGTATGCTTTCCCACCCCAGGGCCCCGGGACAGGCACCGCCTCTGCCCAAAGGCCTTGCCCACGTCCCTCCTCCGTATCTGCGACAGCCCTTCCGTGCACAGGCGTGGCTCACTGCCCATCTCCACTCCGTCTGCCTCTGCCAGGTCTCTTACCTGTCACCTGTCGTGAGCCGACTCATCATGCCAAGCGTTGTTCATTGTTCGGTGGCGCCTTCCCACACGGAGCGCCGTGGCCACGTTGGCGCATGCCCGTGTGTCCTCGATGCAGCGCAGTGCCCCCTGCACACCAGCCGCGCAGGGAGGAGGCTGGTGAGGAAGGGAGGCCCCATGCAGAGGACGGAGTGGGAAGGGCGGAGCAGGGACAGGTGGTGGCCACGGCTCGTAGAGGTGCCCTGGGGTCCTCTGCGGCTTCCTCCCCGCCCCACACCTCTCCTTTCCCACCTTTCCAGAGTCCTGGTCGGAGGCCCAGAACTTTCCACCAAACCTCCCCCCGCCCGTGGTGCGGTCATTGTTCTCCCAACCATGTCAGTATTGAACAAACAGATGTTTATAGTTAATCCCTAATTTTGCCATCAGAAAATATACAATCTTGGGTAGAAACTGAAGAGGAAAGAATTTTTTAATTTACAGTGTCTCCCCACTGCCCCACTCCCGAAATTTGAAATTGCTGAACGGCCTCCAAATTCAATATTCCAAGTCAAACAAATCTATGCGTTCTCCAAAAGGAAGTATTGAATGTCTGACCAAGATGGAGCAGGGCGGGAAGTCAGGAGAGGAGGGAGAAGCCTGGCGAGCTGCTTCCCAGGACGCCTCTTTTCCAGTGTTTGTCTGGTCCTTCTTCTTGTCGTGTTTTAGTGAAAGGGATGCCTCTGGTAGCAGCCCTTCCCGGGGAGCGGGCTGAGGGTCTCAGGGCCATCAGGCTCCCCAGATCCCAGCTTGGGCGGCACAGGGGCTTGGCCGGGGCGGTGCAGCCCGTGGCCCCCGGGGGACAGGCAGCCCGTGCTGCGATGAGTCAGCTCGGCATGGAAGCCCGACTTCGACTTCAGGGCCTCGGGAAAGCTCCAAGCTGAGACCCTGCTCTGGGCCTGGAGGAGCTGTGGACCCTGGGGTAGTAGGGCTGGGAGGTGGGGATGTGCTGCAGGGGGTGGGAGGTGTGTGGCTCCCTGCGCTCACACCTCCCACATGAGGAGGGGCGTCCAGGAGGGCACCACCTCCTCGACCCCGCCCCGGAGCCTTCTCCACCCCTCAGATGGAACTGGTGTTGCCCCCTCCAATCCTGTGGTCAGGGATGTTCCCAAGGAACCTGTTTCTGTGGGAAGAGTAAATGCCCCCTTTGCTCAAAGGCTTGGGCCAGGCCAGGTGCTGGTGAGGGACTGCAGGGGACATGCTCCCAGTCTCCCAGGCACTGTCCCTCCCCCTCCCACTTGTTGCCCCTCCCCGACACCTGCTCTTGCTCAGCCTGGCTCTTGGAGGGCGGTGTGGCTCCCTGCCACGGCCTCTGACCTGGGTCATCCACAGAGCCACCCCCGAATTGGAGCATGTAGGTGGGCAGCCTTCTGGCCTCTATCAAGTCTGGTAGAAGTTGGGGCAGCCTCCGTTTTATGGATGGGGAAGCTGACATGAGTCCAGGCTCTCCTGGTTGCACGTGACAGGAACCAACCCCAGCTGGTTTTGTTGGCTCAGCCATGACTGAGAAGCCCAGAGGCTCAGGGAATCAGGGAAGGGGGCAAATGCTCTCAGCAAGCGTCACCCTCCCATCACCCAGGCTGGTCCCCTGTCGTGGTGGGGCAAACTGGCAGCGGGCTCCAGGCTGCCCTCCCAGCCCGGTGGCCAGCATCTGGGAAAGAATGTCTGTTTCCAACAGTCCGAGGGAAAGCGGGACCAGCCGTCCTGGGGTCCTGTGCTCGTCCCTGTAACAGTCACCATGGTGGGTGGGGTGGGGTCTGGGCTATGGATGCATCCCTGCACCCCAGGGCCTTGCTGTCCCCTCAAACCACAGACGGCGAGGGCGGGGTTCCCAAGGAAAGTCGGAGGATGCGTCTGAAGGACAGTGGAGGGAGGGGGCCGCTGACTGGCTCTGCCAAGCCTACCGGACCACACTGCCCGCGGTGGGGGCAGCAGGATTCAAACCTGAGTTCCGGGCGGGGCGCTGCGGTGCAGTGCTGTATTCTGTATTCTGTGCTATGCCTCCTGCTGCCTCGTCCCGTGGGCCCTCCAGGTTGGAATGGAGGAGTGAGGGACGCGGGCTGCTCACATAGGATCATTAAGCACCGTCTGCCCAGCAGAGTCTTGGATCAGGACACACCGTTGACCCTCCACCTGGTGGTTATATAACCACCTGGTGGTTAGACTGCAGTGGCAGGGCTCTGTTGACCAAGTATTTTTTGGAGTCCTAGGATCGCATCTCATTCACTTGAAATTCACTCAGTAAACGTTTGCTGGGCCCCGCTGTTGTAGGCACGATCTGAGCCAGGCTGGGGATGCAGTGGAGAATCAGCTACCACAGCTCACAGAAGCGTGTGGACGCTCCAGAGACGTCAGGAGGGGAGCAGACCAGGCTGGGCATGAGCTAGACAGCTGAAAGCATTTGTTCCTTTCTTTCTACAGACAAGGTCCTCCAACGTGTCTTTACTGAGCATGGTGACAAGTGCAAGGCAACGAGACTCAGATCCTGTAGTGTTTGCAATCGGGAGCTGGTGTGCAGGCCAAGCGCTTGAACTTATGTGAGTGTGACCCAGGCCCCTAGCTGCCCACCACAGCCCTCGTGTGTGTTTGACCCGAGGTCCCATGTCAGGGGCAGGTGTTTTATTAGGACCCCTGAGGCTGTAGTGATGGAGTCAGAGTTTGGGAGATGAGGTTGGTGCCGGGCCTGAGGCCAGGCATGGGGGGCTCTGTGTGGCCCTGCAGGGGGACACAGGCAGACTGTCTCGCCAGAAAGACCACTGCAGAACACAGCAGCTGGAGGCGTGAGGACAGTGAAGGCTCGAGACCAGCGTCCAGGAGGGTGCTCTGCCCCGGGGAGCGGGTGTGCGCACAGCGGTCTGCAGTGAGGAATGCCTGCCCTGGCTCCACTCCCCAAGGGCTGCCGGGGGCTGGGTGTGCTCAGCTGGGCAGGATGGGGGTGTCAGAAGCCCCTGAGGGTCTCTTGTCAGCCCCAACCATGTGTAGCGGATGGCTCAGGAGACAGGAACCTCCAGGGCACCTTGTGTGTAAGGGCATGGGGACATCTGTCCACCCGAACAGTCAGGCTGTTCATCTGAGTCTAGTCCAGGTCCCTCACGTACAAAGATGGACATTCATCCTGAGGTGCTCCATCCACTCTCATCACCCCACGCCCCCCAGGATCTGTCCTCCAGCACCCCTCTCCCCGTCATCAGTGTCCCATCTATGTGGTGACTGGGCAGCAGCCTGGCCTCCTTGCTGTACTTACTGGACGGGCCTGATTACTGTGAGTTCTGCTCATGGCGACCCCTGCGTGTGTTCCTTGGCCGTCTTCTGACAACAGGGTTGGGGAAGAGAAAAGCAATTGGAGGTGGTTAATTAATACCAGGAAATCTCACTTAGGATGGAGTCAGGAAGCCTTGAAGGGGAACTCTCATGCAGGTACTACCTGCTGCACCTGACCTCAGATTCCCAAGCAAGATGTTCTCTTTCCCACCCCAGCAGGAGGAGGGAAGATTTTCTCCACCCTGGCAACAGTCCAGCCAATGAGAGATGGTCACA
>NW_023270615.1:20017982-20054085 GCF_011800145.1 Mirounga leonina
CCCAGCCAATGAGAGAGGGTCACAGCCCAGCCAATGAGAGAGGGTCATAGCCCAGCCAATAGGAAACCATCACCACCCTGAACCCTGGCTCTCCCCCAAGGGACTGTCCTTCAAAGCAGCCTGCAGTGTGGCCTCCTCTTTCTCTATAAAGTAATGCTCCTGTCTTCTGCTGTCTGGACTTGCCTGTGGTTCACCACAGCCTGCATGTCCTGGATTGCAATTCCTCTGATATTTCCAAATAACTTCATGTTGCTGATAAGATAGCTGGCTATTGTTTATTTATTTAGCAGGCTCCATGCTGGCCTGGAGCCCAGTGTGGGGCTTGAACTCATGACCCTGAGACCAGGACCTGAGCTGAGATCAAGAGTCGGACGCTTAACCGACCGAGCCACCCGGGTGCTCCTGGTTATTTTATTTGTAAGGCTGACATTCACTGGTGTCACAAGTGGGATCTGAAGGCGAGGGCCCTCGAGGAACTAACGTCCCCGAACTGGGGGCGGTACCCACGTGAGCCCTCTGGCTCTCCAGTTCCAGGAGTTTCTCCTTCCCCTTCAGCCAGTCTTCATTCTGGATCTGTTTTTGTTTTTATGAAGGCATTGCCCTTCCTGGTTAGGACTCTTCTGTTTTCTATTTGTTCTATTTCTGTTTCTATTTGCTGAAACTTCTTGGTACGTAACCATCCTGTTCAAAGTGGATAAAATGCATGATTCCCTGTGATTTGGAGCAGCTGTTGGCAGAGAGAGACCTTCACAGTCAAGCCGTTTTGGGGAATCCAAAGGCAGGATAGGTGCCACCCGGTGTTGTGCTTTTCTGGAAAAATGGGTGACATTTCCAATAATTTGGAATTGTAATGGCCATTCTGGGGAAACTTTGATTTAGAGAAGTCCACCTTAAGGGGCACCCATAAAAGAGAGGATCCCAAACCTCTCGGAGACAATTGAATGCATGGTTTGATTGGTATGCAGAAGCTTCTAAAAGACAAAATGACTTCAAAAACAGTTCTAAAAGGATCTTTACAGCATGCAAATAAAGCATCTTTGCATTGAGTAATGAAGAAAATTGTTGAATCAATATGTGGTACATCTGAAACCAATATAACATTGTATGTTAATTATACTTCAATAAAAAAACACTTTGGTAAAAATTTTGGCCATCTGAGCAAGTAACCTTAACTTAGTCCATCTGCCAGAAACACAATTTAGATCCAACTCTTCTTTTGAGTTTTGTACTTGAGACATAGCTAAGAAATCTTATAAGATTTCTGGGTCTGTCCCTACATGTTTATATATGATATTCTTTACCCCCCAGATGATATTACCAAAATTAATTTGTAAAGAGCTCTATTTAATTGACTTAAAGTAAGTGCTTACATAAATTAAGTAAACTATCCCAAATGTTTCTCAAGTTCACATGCTCTGGGATAATCTTTGATAATTAAATGCTAGTTTAAGTTTGCTGATTTAATTAATACACACATGACTTAGGATTATCAATTTTGAATATATGCAAACAGAAAACTTTTATTTTCCCTGGTTTATTACTCACCTAAGTGCATGTTATCCCTGTTGCAAAATTTGTCAGCAAGAAAATTTGCTTGAGATGATGCTTTGTCTAGTAGCTCATCAAGTTTTTGTAAATAATCTAAACATAATGGTTGGTAACGAATGATTTAGTAGATGAATAAAAATGGGATAAGAGTTTTTAGGTGTTTTTTGATACATGTGCTTAAAACAAAGAGCTACCCCAAATCTTACTGTAGTAACTCAAAACTTCACAGTTTTTCTAAGTTAAATTAAATTATGGAATTTCTTTAAATATCTGGATCACTTTCTAAGCACGATAAAATACAAAAACATTAATTACTAAACATAGGTTTATCCATCTTTGTCTTCTTACTTAAGAGAAACTAAAGATATTTGAGTTCTTTACTAAACTGTATGCCATGCTGAGAAAATTTTGTTTCTAGAAATTATAAAGTGTATTTATAGGTTTGCCAATGCACAATTGCTTACTTCTTAGTTTTCACTAGGAATTAAGGATTCTGATTAATATATGTAAAAATAAAACTACTAAAAACAATAAGGATAAAAGAAAATATATATGAAAAGTAGGCAATGAACATAGGGTAAGTATTTTCAGAAAAGAAGGTTTGAGGAATGGAAATGCATTTTGTTGAGGGAAATAAACGTGATTTTGTCCCTCGTTATTTTGGAAAGGGAAAGAAAACAAGAGATAAACTGAAATGGACATAGAGAGTTGTAGAAGATTTGTAGGAAAGGAATCTTAGGAAGGGAATTTTATGTGTAATCAAGCTGGCTAAGATTAAAATGAATTTACTTAAAAACGAATTTCAATATAAAAAGCACCCAGTGCAAAATTAGAATTTGGTTTTGTCAAGTTACTTTCAATTCCATTTTGTATAATTATTTTTAGTTTTGCATTTTATTGACTGTCGAACTTTTGCAAAAACGATGTGCCCAATAAGGTGATTCTAGCTCATGCTTCAAGATGATTTCCCACACTTACAACCTTGAGGACACAGAGACTTTAGATGGAAAGTACCTAAGAGTTTCTCCCTCCTCACCTTCCTTGTTACTCAACTGTGGCCTTAAGTGCTTTCCAACTGCTAGGCACCTTCCCTCTGACCTGGGACAGGACAACCCAGAGAAGTCCTTCCTTGGCACCGAGGGACAAAACCACTAAATACAGAAAACCTGACTCGGGACCAGCAATGCCTTTGGGGAAAGATCTTGAATAAAAGGGGGAAACGTGGAAATGAGTGAAGGAAACCTTATTTAAAGTGGAGGTGGGGAGGAGGGGAGCTCTCATGCCCACCACTCCTTGTAGCCCTTTGCTGATGCAACAGTAAGAGTTGTAGGTTGCATTCCCACAGGACCAAATCCACTTGATCTCTCCTGCAGGAGGAAGGAAGATTTTCTGCTCACCTGCCAATAGCCCAGCCAAGGAGAGAGGGTCACAGCCCAGCCAATGAGAGAGGGTCACAGCCCAGCCAATGAGAGAGGGTCACAGTCCAGCCAAGGAGAGATGGTCACAGCCCAGCCAATGAGAGAGGTCACCACCTTGAGCTCCGGCTTTCCTCCAATGGACTTTTGTTCAAAGCAGCCGCTGCTCCCAACTTTCTCCCTTTTTTCTGTAAAGCGACGCTGCTCTCCTTTGCTTTCCAGACTTGGCCTATGGTTTGACATAGTTTGTGTGTCTCAAATTGTAGTTTCTCTGCTATTCCTGAATAAACCCATTTTGCTGGTAAAATAGCTGGCTATCTTTTATTTATTTTTATTTTTAAAAAATTTTTTTAATTTCAAGTTTTAATTTAAATTCTGGTAAAATTGGTTTCTGGCTATCTTATTTTTAAGGTTAATACTTAGAGCGGCTCTGGGAGGCAGGTATGATCATTAGCATCCTGCCACAAATGGGAAACTGAGGCACAGAGTGGTTAAGCAACTTGCCCTAGGTCTCCAATAAACCTACTTATGGGGGTCCCCAAATTCCTTTCCTGGAGGGCTACTACTGGGCAGAAGGAATTTGAAGGCGAGTGCTCTAGGTGAGGGTGTCCCATCAGGATGCAGATATGATTTGGGCTTTAGAAGGTCCATAGGGGTCCCGGGGTGGGAACTGTGAACTCAGTGGGGTGGGGCTGTGTGGGGGGAAGTGGGATGGAGTCCACACAGGGGCTTCTGGAGGATGGGGGTGGGGTTGTGGCAGGAAGCCCAGGTCCTGCCGCCCATGGTGTAGCCACCTTGATGCCACCTGTCCCAGGGGCAGGGGATTGGGGGACTGAGGCCACCCCCACTGGCCATGACCATGGAATCCTTACTGAGGACCCAGGCCCACTGCCCAGGCCTCTGAAAACCGAGTGTGAAGTCTGTTCCTGGGAGCCCAGCCCTTTCGCTTCCTGGTGGGTGAAAGGTGTTGGTGAGCAGGGAGCCAGAAGTTTGGGCAGCGGACGGCGTTCTGGCTCCAGGGCTGGATGGCGACCTCAGCTGCTCACCCACCTGCCCACCAGGCTGGCCCAAGCCGCAGTGGACAGTCCAGGAAGCAGAGGCTTCTGGTGCTTTGTGGCACTGCCCAGACCGGCTCCCGGAATCTCCCTCCCCCATGACTGGGACCGGTCCCGGGCTCCCAGTGCACCCTGAGAACCAGCGGTGCAGGGCAGGGTGGCAGCCGAAAGCCAGCCTCCCACTGGCACCTGCTCTGGCTTCGGCAGTGTCTGTCACAGTTTCCTCTGCCCGCGGGTCCCCGCGGCTCCTCTGCACGCCGCCCGCTCTCCCGCATGCACACGGACTCACTAGCACACACAAGTGCATACCTTGCGGAGCCTCTGGGAGGAGGGCTGTCCGGTGGAGGACAGCACGTGGCGCCACACACGCCGAGGCACATATCCGCTCACGTTGGCACAGCGGCCGTGCCAGGCTTCCTGGGACTCAGTGCGCCGCTGTCTGCCAAGTCCCGAGTCAGAGGGCAGACAGTGCAGCTGACCTGCGCGGGACGGAAGTCTGTCTGCAGGCACAGCTGGGCCCAGCGGCTCCCACGTGGCCCCGCCGCTGGACACGAGCCAGCTCGGCACCGGGCGGTGGGTCACGCTGATGGGCCCTGCATCCGTGGGGGCCGCCCCGCCAGAACCAGACGCACCAAAGAGGGGAACAGGCCCCAAGGCTCCAGAACTCAACCTGCAAAAGAAAACTGAGGCGTAGGGTTTTCGGTGCCTCATCCAAGGTCTCTGAGGTAGGACGTGACAGTAATGACGAGCCACGAGAGCATGAGCAGGGAAACACCACTGGCCGTGGAGGACACGGAAGAGGGGGGAGCAGAGGGAGGGGTGGGCGGGGCCTCGGGGGTGGGCGGGGCCTCGACGGGTGAGCGGGGCCTCGAGGGGTGGAGCCGTGCGGGGCGGGACTCCCGGTGGGCGGGGCCGGGTGGGGCGGAGCCTTGAGGGGCGGGGCCTTGGGGGCGGGGCCTGTTTCACAAAGGGCCTGTGGGCCCGTCCTCAGACGCTGGCCACGAGCCTGCCCGCTCGCCCAGGAGGTGACGTGGCCAAACGCAGCCGAGCAGCCCATCCTCAGCCAGGTTGTTTGTTACACAGCATCGCGGCAGAGTGGTTCCTAGAGATGGACCTCATCACGGCCCGCACTGCGCCATCTCTAAATGCTTGCACTGAGGACTCCCGAGTGCTAGGTGCCACTGTGCGCAGGAGCAGACTGCGCCCAGAGAGGCGAGGCCACTTGGCCAAGCTCACACCCGGAAGGCGAGGCCTGTCCAGTCTCAAAGTCTTTGCCCTTAACACCTTCCCGGGATGGCGGGGGTGTGCGCCAGGCCCCCAGCAGCTCCGTGCTAGCCTCCTAGGGCTGCCACAACGGAGTACCACAGGCTAGGGCTTCCCCCGCAGAACTTTGTTCCCCCGCTGCTCTGGAGGGGGCGGGTCACGGTGCACAGGGCTGGCTCTTCCCGAGGCCCTGAGGGAGGCTCTGGTCTAGGCACCGCCCTGGCTTTCATGGTTTCTGGCATCCAGCCGTCTCTGCCTTCATCTTCACATCCTTGTCTGTGTGTGTCTGTGTCCAAACTTCCCCTTTTTATAAGGACACCAGTCATGCTCCAGCATGACCTCCTCTGAACTAATTATCTCTGCAATATCCCTGTTTCCAAATAAGGTCATATTCTGAAGCTCCAGGGGTTAAGACTTCCACGGACGCGTTTGGGAGGGACCTAATTCAACCCACAGCAGCCTCTCAACGTGGACATCAGCGCTGTGGCTATCACCCTGGCAGCTTGTCGGCCACCAGGGGAGAGGGGGTGACCACTTGGTGGGGTATCCCCAGGAAGCCAGGGCAGCTCCCCTGTGTGCTGAGGGTTGAGCCAAGGGGTGATTCTCAAGGAGCAAGGAAGGGACAGGGCTGTGTGGGGCAGGGAATACCCCACTGTGTATGCACATGCTCTCCTGTGACGACCCCCCCCCCCCCCCGGGGAGCTGTAGAAGACCATGCTTCTGAGACAGGGACTCTGTTGGGGGTGGGGGAAGACCTGTCCCTGATCACCCACCCACGTGTGCGTTTCAGTGGTGGACCATGAGACCATGGTGGACCATGAGAAGGAATTGCAAAAAAGATTTTTAAAAATCTTATTAAAAATAGCTTTAAACCGTAAAAAACAGGACCTACCTGGTAGGCATGGTGAGCAGCCAGTGAGCTAAGGGATGGAAACATGGAGAGCCGTGTGCTATTATTAGCTCTGAAGCCCGTGCTGGTCTCTGAGGTGGTTCCAGCCTCGGCAGCCTTGGCGGAGCAGGGATGGACCAGGTCCTTCCAACCCCGCCCTGGGGAGCCCTCGGAGCCAGCCTGGCCTGGCTTGGCCCCATGAAGATGGACGCGGGGGACAGGCCTGATTCAGAAGCTTCCAGATGCACCCATCCCCGCCTGGGGCTCCTGCTGCCTCTGGACAGGTGTGAAAGCCCCAAGGCCTCCCGCCTTCAGGCAGCCTTTTCTGGCCCTGCCAGCCCCTCGATGAGGCCAGGCAGCCTCGGGCCTTGGCAGCCTGGCGAAGCCTCCAGCTGGGCGGATGATGGATGGGGCAGCGTCAGCGCTCGCCGGAGAGTGGATTTTGTGTGTGTTTGACATTTATTTACTGTCCATATAAACACTAACACCTATGAAGCATGCTCCCCGTGTGATAGCTTGGCTGCAGGCCGCTCTTAAATACATAAATTATGCACACCTCGCTAACGAAGTGCCTGACAGCCGGGAAGGTCTATTTACCGCGCGGCCGAGTTTCCATGTAAAACTGGGCACCAGCGAGCCAGGATTTGCGCATGATCACAGCCCTGCCTGTTCAGACTCCAACTCGTTTCTTTCTTCTTTTTAAAAAAAATCTCTCCTCCGTCTTCTTTTTTATTTCCCCTTTTAAAGGCTTGACAGAAAACTGAAGTCGAAGTGTAACTTTGCTGCCTGGAGCGCATGTGGGGAGCCAGCCCATCTGGCGCGGGCTCTGCTGGCGGGCGTGTGCGCGAACAGTATGTGGTTTGACAAATTTCAAGGCGGGCTTATGAAAAACTCCCAGCAGCACACCCGTGGCGGTGAGTGCGCGTCCACCTGTGGGCGCGGCAGGGGTGCCAGGCCGCATGAGTCAGGGTGCCCGGCGGGGATGAGGAGGCCCCTGTCAATCACCACCGGCTGCACGTGCGGACCCAGCAGTGTTGCTGCTCGGAGACCTGGTCCAGCGCTGGGGTGCGGCCATCCCCAGGGGACACATACTCCCTCAGGGAGCCTCAACACCCTCCAGGCAGGTGTCCCCTGGCGACTCAGTCTACTCATCTGAGAAAGGGGTGCATGCGGGGGCTGCTGGCTTCAGATGGGCTCCACAGCAGAGCCTGGCCGCGTGCCCAGTGCCAGGAGGCAGGGGACGTGAGGGTTTGGTCCCCTGGCAGTCCTGCCCTGCGGGCCCTGGCCGGCTTCTCAGATGCGCCCTGGGGCTGCCACGTGGCCTGCTGGGGGTGGGGTTCTTGTCCTCTGTGTGCCTCGGTTCCCTCACAGGGAAAGTGGAGGTGGCCATCACACCTGCTCTGAGCGCCCAGGCGTAGAGTTGCTGGAGTATCTGCCAGAGGTTCTGGGTGCTTCCTGTGGGCCGCGGGCTCTGCCAGGAGGGAGGTGGGGAGGCTGTGGCCTGCCTGCCATGTGACCAGCCTCGGTGGGGGCCCTGCGGAGGCATCTGAGGTGTGTGTAGGGCACTGCTCCAAGGAGAGACACAGGAGGGACACCCCAGTGGGAGGGGCAGCATGAGCAAAGCCTCGGAGCCCAAGGGGCCTTGAATGGTGGTGGAGGCTCTGGTGGCTGAGTCCGTGGACAGGGTAGTGGCAGGCCTCCAGCTCCAGACTGGCCCGCAGAGAGTTTGCAGACCCCTCTGAGCTTTAGAGGGGATGTAAGTCGCCAAGGTCACAGAGCAAGTCGGTGGTGGGGCAGGACGGGAAGCTGGGCCGCGCAGCCCCGCTCTGAGTGGCCTGGGCTGCTGGGACACTGGCTCTGGGGCCCACGGAGCAGGGCCACGTGCCTCCAGCTTCATTAAATTCATATTTCCACCTCCATTCTGTGTGAGTATCTGTATTCACCATCATGTTGGGCAGTATTTATTTTCTAAAGTAGTTCTGTTTAAACAAGGAGTTTCTCTCTTAAATTCATCGACTCCAATTTCCTGTGGACCCCGGCCCTCCAAGGAGCTGACATTAATCGTTTGCATGACTGCAGGTTCTGCGGCCACAGGCCCTCCGGCAAGCGGCAACCACGACCCTGGGTTCCACCGTGGCTTCCCCGCGACTCTTCCAGGGAGCTCCCCCACCCCCGTCTAGCTCCCCACTCTGCTCGTCGCACCTCGGGGTGACCAGAGGTGGAGCACAGCTGGGCAGCTCAGGGGCCCGGGCTTGGACCCTGGGCATCAAGACCTAGTGCCCAGACAGCTGTCTGCATCCAACACTGGCCCCACCTGCCTCGTTTGCTTATCTGTGAAATGGGACAATACCTGTCCCTCCTCCCGGCACGACCTCAAGTGCTGAGGGTGGCCACGGGCTGTGGCTGTCCTTGTTGTGACTGGCAGGACCCCCAGGCACAGGGCTGGCGCGCAGCGGGTGCTCTGTGGGGGTCGTGCCCCTCCCCTGCCGTTGTCCATACAGGACTTCCCAAAGGGTGGATGCTCTGGCCTCTGCCGCCCAGGGGAGGGGTGGTGCACGCACACTGGGGGTCCCACACCCCTTGCCAGAGGCTAAGCCCTGAGACCCTCTGCAGCCCTGGAGGGTGAGGGGTAGCCCCGGGCCGGCAGCCGTCCTGTCCTGTCCTGCGGTGGCCCTGCTCGCCTGCGCCCCGTTGGGCCTTGTGGGCCGTGACCTCCAGGGAGCTCGGCTGCCAGCAGGGGGGCGGGGGGGGGGGATAAGCTCATCGGGAGGGTGGGAGGCCTGAGTGTTGGGCTTGGGAGGAGACGGTAAGTAGGTCAGCCCCAGGGGATCTCGATGCCAGGGCCAACAACAACAGTCAAAAGCAACTACGGGGCTGTGGCTTCATTGCGCTCCTGGTGCACTGGGCACGCTACACAGCACATCGGTCCTCTGACAGCCCTCATTAGTCCGCTGTACAGGTGGGGAAACTGAGGCACAGAGCGGGCAAGCTTGCACGGTTGGTGAGTGGGGGAGCTGGGACGCCAGCGCCCTGACCCTGGACCAGGCAGCTGGCTTTGCCCCTGCAGGCTGCACAGGGAGAGCCCCCTGCTGGGGATGCAGGCAGCTGGGTGTCGGGTTTGGGGCAGGATGGACCACACGCCCACCTCCCGAGAGCTGGAGGACAGGCACTGGAGCTGTGTCCAAGCCGACCATCTCCAAGGGAACCGGAGATTTCGGAAGAGAACCCAGTGCTACGTCCAGGAGCAGGTGCCAAGATCACCCGCATCCACTAGAAGGACCACCTAGTGCCTGGAAGTCCCATCCAAGAAGCTCACTTCAGAGCCGAGGGAAACCGAGGCCCAGAGCAGGGATGGAGTCGAACCAAACCCCAGGGCTCCTGCCTTCAGGTCCCACTCACCCCGCCCCCTCCTGAAGCATCTCTTCAAGGCGCCAAGGGCAGCAGCTGGTTCTCGGGGTGCGCCCCACCTCACGCATCCCGTCAAAGCCTCAGGGATGAGTGGACACTGTATCAGCCGCCCCAGGACCGAGGGTCTGAAGCAATCAGCTCCTGCTCCAGATTCTGCAACTTGGGCGGAGCCAGACAGGGGCAGCTGCTCTTCACTCCAGGGTGGCCCTGTGCAGGCCGGGGGTGTCTCCCCACCCCTGAGTCCCCCCGGGGCCCTCCCTCTACATGGCTTTCCACCGCCCTGGGGTCCAGGAAGCCTCCCAGAGGTGGACCAGGGAGCACGAGGCCCCAGCAGGCCCAGTCTACAGGGACGAGGCCCCCCTGCTGCCTTCCGTCAGTCAGGGAGCCACGCGGCCTGTCCAGTTGTGAGGGGAGGAGTGGCTGTGGGGACAGAGGAGGCCGCAGGCCTCTGTTGAAGACAGAGGTGGGGACAGCCTTACCGGAGGGCAGAGACAACAAGGTCACAGGGTCTTCAGGGACTGTGTACGGTGGGATGGAGTGGGGAGAAGCAGAGGGACTGCATGCTGTGGGCTGCAGGCTGCCCCCAAGTCCGCACGCTGGGCCCCTGGCCACCATGGGCTGTCTCAGATGCAGTGTGAGGTGGCTTGGAGTAAGTGAGGCCAGAGGGGCAGGACCCTGACCCAGTAGGACCAGTCCCCTTACAAGAAGAGACACCAGGGCTCTCTCCCCACCCGCGAGGATACAACGAGAAAGCCTGACTGCAGGTGGCAAGAGGGGCCTCCCAGACCCCACCACACCTGCACCCTGGCCTCGGGCTTCCAGCCCCCAGAACCAGGAGTGAACATCTGGCACTCGTTAGGGTGGCCGAGCCGAAAGAGACAGGGACCAGAGGGTGGGCTCTGTGGGGGGGCTCCTTCCCCAACACCATCATGGGGGAGACCCTTGTAGGTTTGTGGCCACCACAGCGTGTGGGGTCTCCATCCTTCTCTTCGGCCCCTGCATTCCCGCTCCAGAACTGGCGGAAGTGACCTTGGCCCACACTGGTCTCCGCACCGCCCTGAAAGTCTCCCCTCTTACCAAATTCCTTGCGTACAGTTCTGTTAGTGGTCGTCACTGTGCTGAGCGTTGGGTCCCTAGAACTTACTCAGCTGATAACTGAACCCTGGTACCCGCCGCCCTTTCTCTTCTCTTAGATTCTGGGGTTGGGGGCAGTGTCCATGAGTAAAGGCATCCTCTCTACAAAAAAATGAAAACCTTACAAGTTAAGATTCCTGTCCCCACGATGGCCACGCCCTTCTGACTGCTGCCCCCTCCATGGACGTCCACCCTTGCCTGTCTGGAGCACATCCTTCCAGACACTGAAACATCCTTGCTGTTACATGCGTGCATGTGTGTGGAGAATATATAGGATGGCTTGACAGGGCTTAACCAAGTTGTGGGGATTTTCAAATAGAATGGTATAAAGAGCCTGTGTCCCCAGGACGCAGCCCCACAACCCCCTGTCAGGGCCACTCTTGACACCTCTGTGCCCCCTGCCCCAGTTCCAGCCAAACCCCGGGTATAGGGTCTTATCGCTGTCCCCGAGGTAGGGCTCTTCTCCCCGTTACCTGCACCATCCCATAAGCATGCTTAACAAAGTGAGCAGGTTTTCCTCAATGTCACTGAATGCCTCATCAGTGCTCAGAGCAACCTTCTTGTTCCCCAACGTCCTCCTGTGGTCCACGTGTTGACTTGGGATTTGCTGGGCTGTCAAGGCGCCAGGGGATCATGTTTCTGCACCTCACCATGCAGGCCACTTCCTCCAGCGTGTCTCAGAGATCCGTCCTGTCCAAACCTGCAGGGAGCCTCAGAGGGCTTCCCAATTTATTTAGTGACACCTCTATTCACGAAGACATTTTTTGGCTGGTCTGGGGTTTTGCTACAAAAACAAGGCTGCAATTAACATTCTTGTCCCGCTCTCTGCATCCTCTGAGTGTTTTTCTAGGGATGACGGCCGGCTCTTGGGCAAACCACTTCTTTCTGAGCCTCGGTTTCCCCTCGGTGAGGGCAGGAATGCACAGATATTCTAGGAGGCTCCCCGAGGTCACACCTGCTGAGCCCTCATTGTTCTCTGTGAAGGGAGAGAAGGCACCGCTCTCTGGCTTGGAGGAGAATCACTGCACGGCCTTGTCTTCCTTTGCTCTTTGGCAGAGATCCGTGGCTGACGAGGCTCCTTTCAGTTCTGGACTGTTTTCCGTCCCAGCCTCTCTTGGCTGGCCCCAGTGTGGGCAGACCTGGGCATGGGGTCAGTGCTGCCTGACGAGGTGAAAAGGAGACCTAGGGTCTGTACTGGTTTCTCATGGTTGCCGTAGGAAAGCATCACAAGCTGGGGGCTTTTGACAGAAACGTATCTTCTCCCAGCTCTGGGGCCGGGAGTCTGAGATCGAGCTGTCTGCAGGGCCAGGCTGCATCCAGAGGCTCCCAGAGGAGCTTGCCTCCAGCCTCTTTCTGCTTTTGGTGACCCCAGTTCCCTGGGCTTGAGGCTGTGTCCCTCCAACCTCTGCCCCCACGGTCACAGGGCCACCCCTTCCCTGTGTGTGTCTGCGTCCTCATCTCTTCTAAGGACACCGGTCACTGGATTTAGGGTTCGCCAACATAATCCAAGATGATCTCATCTCAAGATCCTTAGCTCATTCTCATTACACTTACAAAGACCCCATTTCCAAATAAGGTCACATTCACAGGTGCCCGGCGGGGGTGTGTGTGACATTTGGGGGGGACACCCTATTCAATCCCTACAGGTGGAGGAGGGACCTCTGTGTGTCTTCAAAGCTGCAAAGGTGCTGCCACATACCTCGCGGCCTCGACAACACAGACTGACAACGCCACAGTCTCACCCAGGGGCCCGGGGCCTCTCCACTCCCCCTGTGGCCGGCAGAATTCAATCCTGTGAAGCTGGGGAATTTGGCAGTCCTGGCACCGCCCTCACTCCTGGAGACCACCCCTGTGAAACAGTTCACACCGTGCTGTCTGCACCCCCCGGGCCACGGGGGCGCATCTCTCTGACGGTTCACCTTCTTGAAGCTGCTGCCCCCATTAGGTTAGGCCCGCCCAGGACAGTCTGCTCAGTGATGTGGTTAGTCACAGGTCCTGCCACAGTCGCAGGAGGGCACCGCACCAGGAGGGGCCGTGGGGAGCGGCGGCGGGGGGGCAGAAAGAGGTGGCATAGTCTGCCGGAGCAATCACAGAAGGGGTGTCTGCCACAGGCCGGCAGCCATGCCCTGAGCTGCCAGGCTCTGACGAGACCATCTGCAGGAGGCTCCCAGGCACCTGGGGCAGGAGGGAAGGTGGTGCCAGAGATTCAGGTCCCGCAAGGTGAGACGCTAGTTTCTGAAGTGAGGCTTTGCAGCTGTGTCCATTCCTGAACAAGGGACCCGGAGTTCTGGAACACACCCAGGTGTGGTCAGAAAATTCCTGTCTTCGCTTTCCCCATCACATGAGAGGAGGACCCTTCCCCGGCCCCCTGTGCAGGCCCAGGGCGCGTGAGGGGCTCCGGCCAGCACCAGGTGGGCAGGCCAGATGAGTGTCTTTCCCAGCTTGACCCCAAAGCTCCTTCACCCTCTATCTCTTACCCTGTCTTGGCCCTTGCAGGAGACCCGGTGCTGAGGCCCTGAGATGTGTCTGGAGCCCGGGCAGGAGGCTGGGTCCCCAGGCACCACATGCCCGAGGGAAGGAGTCTCCACAGACCAGTAGGAGGGACGACCCCAGGCCTAGACACACAGCCCTGGAGCAGCCCCTGCCTCCTCTCCTCCTGTTGCATCCTGCCCCTGCGGAACGAGACGACCCAAGAGTGACCGGAGATTAAGGAGCCTGCCTGGCATTTCCTGGGCTGGTCGGAGGGCAGTGGGGGGATGTCAAAGTTGCTGCAGAGAGGGGGGCCCGTGGCAGCCCCTACTCTGAGCCCATGGGACAGCAGCTCTCCCCCACTGCCGAGTCTTGCCACAAGACTTGGAAACCCTACAAATCAAGGTTGCCCCCCTCCGGGGAACTTGTCCAGGCCCAGCTCCACGGCCACGTCAGGGCATCACTGGTGGCCCGGACAGACACCCCTGCTGTTCCGTCCCCCACACTAGATGGTAACCAGGAGCCAGGCAGTGTACTCCCTCTCACAAGGCTCTGGAAGCTTCCTTGACTTACGGAACCGTGTCACCTGCAGGACAGGATGACGCCTGAGGCCCACGGAGCGGGTGGTCCCGAGTTGCCACGCTGTCTCCTGCAGCCCTCTGCCCACCTGCGGGCTGGGGGGTTGGGGGGGACAGGCTCTCTCCAGGACAGCCCCTCACCTGCCCCGCCCACCACATTCCCTTCCCCTGACATCACCTGGCACAGGCAGGTGGCAGCCCAAAGCCTCAGTGGCAGGCAGACAAAGGGCAGGGATTAGGCCTGAATGACAGGCCCGACAGCGCCTTGGGTAAATCCTGGCAGGGGCTGCTCCGCCCCAAGGGGCGTCTGTGGTCGCTCCCTCCCAGGGTGGCCCCAGCCTCCTGGAACGCTCACGTCCTCCTCTCCCGGCCACCTGCCGCCCCCGTGGTCCTGCTACCTGTGCTGGTCACCTGGCTGGAGATGGGCAAGGCCAGGATCTGAACCCGGGACCGACCCCAAGGGCACATCTCTGTGCCGCCCTGATTTCTTCTGGAGACCCCCCAGGCAGATGAGCAAATGGAGGTGGCCCGGCCTCTAGGTGTCCGTGGTGCCTGCTGAACAGAGGCCAGGGATCCAGGCGTCAGGGTGCTAGAGGGTCCTGGCATGCCATCGGGAGCTGCCCCCCAAGCATGTCCATCCAGCCCTGGGGGATGTGCTCCCAAGGGAACCCGGGGGCCCAGTGGCCCCTTCAGCACTGAGTTGAGCCTATGATGGGGAGACCTTCTCCAGCTCCACGGGCTCAGCCTCTGAGACCAGCTGCTGCATTTAGGAGGGCCCCAAAGTCCACCCATGATAGCCTGGGGGCTCCCGGGTCTGTGTCCCTCTGTAAAGGGGGCGGCCATTCCTGCTTTGCTGGGCCATGGTGGGGACAGCCAGACTGCAGACACAGGGCCCAGGGGCAAACAGGTGCCTGGCCAGGGGGTGCCTGCCTACCACACCCGGGGTCCTCCTGCTCCTTTCCTTATGTCTGCTGGTCCTCCATCCCCCTCCCCGACTCCTCCATGTCCTCCTCCTCCCCTCCCCCCCCCCCATAACCCCTGCAGCCAGTCTTGAACTCAGAAGTCCTCCTGGCTGAGCACTCCACTGTCTACAGTGAAGCTCCCTCGTGGGTCCCCAGACCCCAAGCTGGCAGAGCCATGAGGACTCGAGTGGCCAAGCCAGGGCCTGTGGGCAGGCCTGGTGGGCACGGACATGTCTTCCCAGGAGCCACACCACGGCCTGGGCTAGCTCTGCTCCACACAGTCCTCAAGGACCCCAGCTCCTTCCCCAAGGAGGCTCTGCCCACCTCTTGTCCCGCCATCCTTGTGCTCAGCTGGCAGATGAGCCACACAGGGTGTGTGACTGAGCCGTGGAAGGCCCGGGTGCTGCCCCTCAGGGGCAGGCTGCCTCTCTCCCACCGGGCACCTCTCGTACCCTGACCAGCCTTCTCTGCGTGGGCCCAACAGCTGTCTGGCCGGGGCGCTGATGCCTGGGACCTGTGGATTGGGCCTGGAGGGGTCACTGGTTTGGCTGCCCTGAAGGCAGGACACGCCTAGCCCCACCTCCCCAGGATCCCCCACCTGCACTGCTGGGACATGGCCCAGTCTAGTTCCTGGCCCTCTGCACGGGACCTCGGGCCCGACCTCATGGAACTGAATTCTGCCAGCAGCAAGGATGAGCTTGGAAGAAGGCAGCTGGGCCGGCCCCTCAGTGCAGCCTCAGGAGACCCTGGGCAGAGGACCCGGCCGCACCACGCGCGGCTTCTGAGCTGCAGAACCCTGAGCTGACAAATGGGTGTTGTTTTAAGCCGCCAAGCATGGGTGATTCTTGAGGCAGCAGAGAAACTGAATAGAGCTCCTGGCCACGGCTGCCTCGGTGGGTCCAGCCGGGGTCCGTGGAGACTGCCGGAGCGGCTACCATAGACTTACAAGCGAAAGGGAGCCCTTGTTGTTTGGACCGTCGAGGTCTAGGTACTCGTTATGCCACAGGAGCTGGTAGGGCTTGTTAGCACCTGCAAGGCAGGAGAGGAGAGGGCTAGAGGGACACAGGCTGGGGAAGTCCACGGGCTTTGAGGGTGGAGGGTGGGGGTCAGGCAGCTTCAGGTGGTGTGTTGAGCTGGGGGGGAGGACAGAAGGGAGGTATGGAAGGAAGGCGGGAGGGAGGGGGAGGGAGGGCATTTCTGGCAGAAGGAGGAGCACCTGGAGGACAGGAGGAGATCATGGCCTTCAGAGAGGAGGAGGAGGGAGATGAGGCTGCTGGTGGGCAGAGGCAGGACCTCGAGGGCTTTGGGGGACCTTGTCCCCAGGGTGGCAGTGTCAGCACCACAGGGACAGGCCATGTCAGGGGACCATGGGGGTGAAAGGGAGACAGTGACGTGGGGGGCCGGGCTCATCTCAACAGCCTCCTCTCCAGGGGCCCTGGTGAAGGTCAGTGGTAAACTGGGGCAGAGCTCTGGGGGGGAGGAGGCAGAAGAGGGAGGGAGGCCGTGACTGAGGCCCGTGGAAGGAGGGCCCGGGCAGCAGTGGGAAACCTGCCCAGGGTGGGCTGAGCTTTCCCGAGGAAGGGGCTGCCTCGGGGGTCCAGCTCCAGCTTGAACCGCAAGCCGGGTCTTTCCAGGTGAGCTAGGAAATGGAACTGCAACGCACCACCACCCTGGCCGCTGAGAAACTCACAGCCCGGGGGGGGGATGCACAGAAGCCCCTACCAGCATTTTACAGTCGAGGAGACTGAGGCCCGGAGGTTGGGTGACCTGCCCAACATCAAACACGGCCCAGGGGGGCCAGAGCAGCAGGTCTGGCCCCGGGCGCACAGCGCGGGGCCAGCGAGGCTGTCCTGGCTCAGCACCCAGCCCGGCTCTGTGGGAGGAGGGAGAGGGGCCGGCGCCCCTGGGACGCGCAGGCTCCACCCGAGTGGGACCAGCAGTGACGTAATGGCTTGGAAAACAGGAGACCACACGAGAAACCAATTTCTGCCTCCACTTGGTAAAGTAGAATAAAATGAAGTAACCCAAAGCATTTGAAGTTCTGCCTGCCTTGGCCGCTTTGCCCGGGGGCTGGGTTGGCACAGCCTCAGACTGGGGTCGCCGAGCACCCTTCCCGGCCCGGCCGGCCCGGCAAACCCGCTCCAGGTGCAGAGACTCACCGTCAGCTGTTAGAGTGGAGCGCACGGAGCCTTGGGAAGCCGTAGAGCTCCCGGCCTCGTGAGAGGGCCCCGGCGCCTCGGCCGCCGCTGCGGTGTCCCCCCGCCACATGAGCGAGCGTCGTGTGGGCGGAGTAGGTCCTGGCCAGCCCGGCTCCTGGCTGCCCGCACGGACACGCTCCTCTCCCATCAGCCACGCTGCCCGCTGGCCGTCCGGGAGGGTCAGGAGCCCGGCGCAGGCCCTCCTGAGCAGGCGCTGCCTCGGTTTTCAGCTCCTGGCGGTCCAGTCCCCAGACTTCTCCCTCCTCCCCCAGCTCTCCTTCCTCCTGCTGCTTCTCCCTGTGCCGGGCTGAGCTGTGACCCCCAGGACGCATGGGTTGGAGTCCCAACACCCGCACCTCCGATGGGACGGTGTTTGGAGACAGGGCTTCACAGAGGGGATGAAGTTAAAATGAGGCCGTCAGAGTAGCTCTGATCCAACAGGATCCGCGTCCCCGTGAAGAAGAGATGAGGACACAGACACGCGCGGGGCCACGGCCGCGGGAGGACACGGACACGCGCGGGGCCACGGCCGCGTGAGGACGCGGGAAGATGTGTCTCCCCACCAGCAGAGAGGCCTGGGGGAAACCGGCCTGCCCATGCTGGACCTCGGACTTCCTGCCTCCAGGACCGGCAGAGGATAGTTGTTTAAGCCGCTGGGTCTGTTTCTCGAACAGCCCCGGAAACGGATTCTCTCTCTGCTGTCAGCTTTGCGGGAATAAACCTGCTCTGGGTCCCACGTTCCTCACCCCTCCTCGGCGTCTTGAGCTGAGAAACACTTGGTCCCGTGAGACTTGCAGGGAGATGGTCTGGGCACCCTCTGCTCCTTTGCCGTCTGGCCACTGCACCGCCAGTTCCAGCCCCAACTCCGGCGCCCGCATCCTCATCCCCTTACCCACAGCCGCTCATTCCAGGCGGTGCTTGCTGCCGTCAGCGCACGGACCACCGTCCCTCCAGCTCCACGCTCCTGCCGGACCCCGACACTGGCGCCACACACCCCCCGGGTCCGGCACCAGTCCTGTCCTCGGGTCCTGTCCCTGGCACCAGCCGGGTTCTGCTTTAGGAGCAAATGGACTGGTTTTCAGGCTTCAGCCCCGAAGGCTTATTCTCACGCACACCCCACCTCGCACACAGCGACGGAAGCGACGGACACCTGTCACTGCCCGCCGGCCATGGGCCAAAACCTGGTCCTGAGCCCGGCCTGGCCGCAAGGAGGCTGGGCATTCTGAGTGTTTGCTGAGCTCGAGCCATTTTGTGTGGAAAGCCAGACAGACATCCACAGAGGCAAGCGGGGACACCGGGGTAGCCCATCTCCTGTCTGCACCTGCCCAGTATATATGGGGCCCAGGGCTGCCCTCCGCCCACCCCAGCCCCTGCCCCTCACCTCAGACTTCTGGGCGTCAGGCCCGGCCATCAGGCCTCAGCCCTGGATCACGTTCAAAACAAAAGCAAAAACCAAAGGCCCCCACAGGGTCTGCTTTCTGAAGCCCAGGGCCGCCTGCCTGCTCCTGCCCTTGACGGGGAGACAAGGGGCTCCGGGGGGAGGGGCTCTGCAGGGCACCTGGTCCGCCCGCCCCCAGGCACTGCCACAGGCCCACGGCTGGGGTCCACACGTCCCTCCCGCCCGTCCCCACGGAGGGGCTGTGATCCCACTCTGCAGAAGCAGACCTCCTCTGCGTGTGTGTCCCGCTGGGCGCCGTGTGCGCGTTCTCTGTGCACTTGACCCTCAGGCTCCCCGGGAGCTCGCTGGGTGCACGAGGGGCTGGCCGGGGCCCCAGCCAGCTCCAGAGGCCTGTTCCCATGCCATGTCCTGCCTGTCCACCCAGGCGTCCCCCGGCCCTCTCCACACGTCCCTCCAGGACCCTGTACTCTGTCAGCCCCTGTGCTCGTTCTGTCCCCCCAGAGCCCTGACAGTGGGAGACAGGGCCACTCACAGTCCTAGTGCCAGGAGGGCAGACGTGGGGGCTCCTGGACTGGCCCCTCGAAGGCTTCCTGGAAGAGGAGGGTTGGGGCCAACCAAAGGGTGAGCAAGAGGGCCCTGCACAGGGGTGGGGCAGAAAGGAGGGAGTTCTGAGTGGAGCAGAGAGCACGGTTCTTCCAGGAAGAGAGACCCCTGCGTCTTGGCAGATGGCTCCTCCTGCCCAGGGCCCCAACACTACCTCCCACCAAGCCCCCGGGGCCCCCAGCTGCCCCCTCCCTAGGTACCCCTCTCAGCTCCAGACTCACCTGCTCTTCCTTTGCCTCCTGCCACCGTGGGCCTGGTGCCCCCATTCAAGGGACGTGCGGCCTCCCCTGTGCCCGTCTGGGCTCCTGCCAGGACAGGGACTTCAGCCCAGTCCTGCCCCCGAGCACGGCCCCACCCGGCCCGGCCCCCACCTGCAGAGGGGAGATGCACCCACCCCTGGCTCCATGGGCCTCCCCCAGGCTGCGGAAACTGCCCATTACACCCGGCCGATAATGGCCCCTCAATTGAATTAAGAGAGTTCACGGGAAGCCCAGGCATGAAATCTGTTTCCGTGAAAGTCCAAATTTGGGAGAGCGGTAGGAGCGGGGGTGGGAAGGCACTGTGGATCCACCAAAGAAAACACCCCCGTGCATTTGTTTCCAATTGCCTTCCAGCATGCTCGCACCCTCCCTGCTTGCCCGAAGACCTTGGGCATGGGGCCAGACGCTGCGTTCGTAATTCTCTCTCATTAATGGGTAATTTCCCCTCGAGTGGGGGAGGAAGGAGGAAAGCCTTGGGGGAGGGGGAGGCAGGCGGCACCCGGCCCTCCCACGGGGAGCCTCAGGACCCAGTGGGCACAGCCGACTCACCTCTTGGCCTGCTCCCACCGGGATCCCGATGAACAGATGGGAAACTGAGGCAGCCGGCAGCCAGCGTGGCATTCTCTGAGTCCTGTGCTGTTAACGGTGCCAGGAAGCAGGAGAGAGGCACCAAGAACCTAGGAAAGGTGCAGAACGGTCAGATTGCCAAATTATCCTCCTCGGCGCCTGAAACCATTCTCCATGTGGGATGGAGAACAGCGTGGAGGCCCCGGGCAGGACTCCTGGCTCCCCTCGTGGGCTCTGGGCAGCCGGCTCGCCCACACCGAGCCGTGGCTTCTCTGCAGGGCCTGCCCCTGGCTTGGCTGAGTCACAGACCGCATGAGGCTCCTGCCACCCAGGATGCCCACAGTTTGGGCTCTGGGACGTCTTCCCCTGCCCATACTCACCACCCCGGAGCCCCACCTGCTGCTTTGCAACCATCACCACGAAAGACGCTCAGGAAATGGCCATGGGGAGCCCTGTGTGCATCACGTGGTGGGTGTTGTGGGACACACACAGGCCCGAGCTGGGAGCAGGCACGAGAAGCCCCACGGGAGGGGCAGGAAGGGGCGCAGAGTGCCGCGCTCAGAGCCTCTCCAACATCGGTGGACCAGGCTAGGTGCAGCCTCCCACCCTGCGCAGGCCCATTTTGGAAACCAAGTGAGTGCTGTGGACCACTGTCTGCCCGAGAGAAGTGTCCCGCCTGCCCGTGGCTAGTCTGGGCTGTGGACTCCTTGGCTTCTGGGCCCCAGGTAGATCCCTGGCGGGAGGAACGGGGGACACGTAGGGGAAGCTATTTAAGCCAGGCTCCAGCCCAGCCCCGCTCAGCCCAGCTCCCAGAGTGGCCCAGCTGTGACTCCAGACGGAGGTGCCGGGCCCAGAGCCCCTGGCAGGGCCAGCCTGGCAGCCGCAGGACGAGCCAGGGCACGCCGGGGGACACTCTGAGACCCGCCGTGGACGAGCAGGTTCCTCCCCTGGCCGGCCTGATAGAGTGTGACTAACGGGCAAAACGTGAGGCTAATGGAAAGCAAACACGGATGGACAGGCAGCCCACACGGTGTTTACTCAGCAGCTCGCTGTGCGGCCGAGCGGCCTGGCCACGGGCTGCGGCTCTGTCAATCACGGGCGGCTGTTTGTCTAACCTCACCAAGTGTGTTTCTCTTTATTAGCAGAACACAGATAGGGAAGGAGATCTCCCCCCAGATGCGCGGCTGCAGGAATGCGCCCTCCCAGCAGAGCAGAGGGCGGCGGGAGGGGCCTAGGAACAGGGGACCCCTTACCTGCCCCGGCTGCTCTGGAGGCCTGTGGGCTCTGCTCTGCTGAGCGTTCACCTGGCCAGGCTCTAGGAAGGGCGTTCTACAGGTGCTCCCTCTGAAGCCTGCACACCCCCAAGGGGCTGTCATCTGACCACGTAGAGCAGGATGCTGAGCTCGGGTGGGCAGGTGGCCCACCCAGAGACACACAGCCAGGAGGAAGTGGTGGGCACTGGGGATGCCACCGATTGCTGTCTCTTCACCAAAATCAGCGTTCTGTTCCCAGTGCCGCCAGGCTGACCCGGCCTGAGTCGGCTGGCTCCTCGGTCGTTCCAGGTGCATCCCAAAGGCTCTGTGCCGGGGAGCCTTCCTCCTGTGCTTAGGCAGGGCCAGAACGCTTCTGTAAAGTGTTTTGCGTGTCAGCTTCTCGCAACTACTCACTTTGCTTTTGTAGCATGAAAGTGACTATAAACCAAAGTGTGTGGCTGTGTCCCAATAAAATTTTATTTGTACAAACAGGCTGTGGGCAGAGTCCCTGGTGCTAGCTTGATTGCTAAAAGTTCTTCAGGCTTTCCTGTGTCCACGTCCTGTGCAGGGCAATGCTCAGCGCCTCCCAAGGAGAGGTGGAGTGTGAGCCCCAGCCACCCGCTGGAAATCTGGGCCGCCCTCACGTGCTTGGTCCGCAGAGGAGACAACAGTGTGTTGGATCCAAGCCCAGACCGCAGGGACTGGCCCACGCCCACAACGTCCTCACATCCTGCCAAGGGTGCCCCTGTCCACACGACTCACACGCCTGTTAGAGCTGGCCTAGACCAGCTGGCTGAGGAATCATTCATCGGGTGTCTCTGCTGGAAGACCACCTTTCCCCTTTCCACACCGAGCTCTTTGGAAGGAAGTCATTTTGTCAGTTTACATCGAAAGATTGGGGAGTCCTGCCCCCTCCTTGAGGGCAGACTATCTTCAGAAATTATTTGAAATTCTCCTGCACAGAAGGTTTGTATCTCTCCCCACTTACCAATTTGCTTACTATTCGTATCGGAATGATCCCATGGATATTTATCTTATAGTTTGGGTTACAACCGAGCGCTGCAGTCTTCATTCTGAGGCTCAGGTTGTCCCAGCTTTGGCCGCTGGGAGCTTTTCCAGTTGGCTCCTGTGCTTCCACCTTTGGAACGCTCGTGTGTGCGTGTGTGTGTGCGTGTTTGAGCGCGTCCTTGCTTCCTCCCACTGCAAGATGCTCCAGTTATGTCTTGTACATTTCTCGCCCCCCGCCTTCAAATCTCTCCTTTCTCCAAGGCGCCCTGGTTCTTCTTCTTGGAGGATGGCATTAGAAACCCAGATGTGAGTGCACGTGCTCGTTGCTGCTGGGGCGTCATTTCTCTTGGGCCCCCTCAGGTGACAGAGCAAACGGTGGATGTCTTCATACTAACTGTGTGTATGCACGCGTCTATGACTCTTTCTCTGTGGGCCATCGTATCAAGTCAAACATGAGTCCGTACCGATGGCTCCCACTCAAATCCATCACCAGCGGACCGTCACAGCCGCCGCCCCCTGCTTATCTGCAGTTCACCAGCAGTGAGGCTCCCGCTCCCCCACCCACACCCGCGTAGTTAGTACACGCCAGCGCGCGCGCAGAGCCCGTGGGTGACAACCCTGCGCACCCGAGCGCGGCGCTCCCGCGCGCTTCCTGCGCTTTAGGCCGCCGAGCTCTGCTCACTTCCAGGCCTGCACCTCTCCCCGCCCCTTCGCTAAGGCTGTTCCAGGCACTTGTGATACAATCCCCTCATCAAGTCTGCGCTCCGTCCTGGGATCCTCGACATCCTGAATAACTAAACATTCTTTCCACATGTCAAGGTTCACTCTTCTTTGCGTCAAGTTCTGTGGGTGTGACAAATGCGTAGTGTCTTGTATCCGCCATTACAGAATCATACAGAATCACTTTATCGCCCTAAAAACGCCCTGTCGTCCATCCCTCTCCTCACTGTCTTTGACACCTCCTGGGTTCTGCCTCTTCCAGGCTGCCCTACGGGTAGAATCATGTAGTAGGTGGGTTATATTATTTCATGGCCTCCATCACCCAGTTCCAGGCACCCAAGGGGTCTTTTAGTGCAGCTGCCTCTGCACTGGCTTCCCTCCCTCTGTCCCTTGCTTCCTGTGTCCACTCCACGCAGCCACCAGAGGCCCGCCACCTTCCCCCTCTACTCAGAGTTCCCCCTGAGCCTCCTCTCTGTGTCCGGAAGCCCCGCAGGACCCATCTCTGACCCCACATCCAACCCCTCTCCCCACTCTCCCCTGTGCTCCAGCCCCTCTCCATCTGCCTCCAGGACTCTGCACCGGCTGTTCCTTCTGCTGTTCCCACAGACACCCTCCCAACACACTCCTCACCTCCCTCAGGTCCCTACTCATGTCCCTTCAGAGAGGCTTCTGCTCCCCTTTCCTTGCTTTGCTTTCTTTTTTTTTTTTTTAATTTTATTCTTATGTTAATCCCCATACATTACATCATTAGTTTTAGATGAAGTGTTCCATGATTCATTGTTTGTGCACAACACCCAGTGCTCCATCCTTGCTTTGCTTTCTAATGGTTTATTACCATTGGAAAAACTATACAGAGAAAACCTTACTGAGATAGAATTCGTTTAACATTCAATTCACCCATTTAAAGGGTACAATTGAATGGCATGTGACATTTTTAATTCTTTTTGAACAAGGGCAATATACATAAAATTTGCCATTCTAACCATTTTAAGTGAACAAATCCATGACATTAATTACATTCACAATGTGCAACTATCACCACTATTTCCAGAATTCTTTCACAGACCATACAGAAGCTCTGTCTCATTGAACACCGATTCCCCATCTACCTGACCCACCCCAGCCCCTGGCAACCTCTAAACTACTTTCTGTGCCTATGAATTTGCCTGGTGTAGATATTTCATATAAGTGGAATCATTCAATATTTGTCCTTTTGTGTCTGGCTTACTTCACTTAGCATAATGTTCTCAAGGTCCATCCATGGAGTAGCAGGTGTCAGAAATTCATTCCTTCTTAAGGCTGAATAATACTCCATTATATGACGATATCACATTGTGTTTATATATTTATCTGTTGACATACACTTGTATTGTTTCCACCTTTTGGCTATTGTGGATAACCTTACAATTAATATTAGCATACAAATATCTGTCTGAGTCCCTGTTTTCAATTCTTCTGGGGATATACCTAGGAGTGCACTTTGTAGGTCATATGGCACTTCTGTGTTCAGTCTTTTTAAGAACTGCCTAACTACAGTTGTCACACCAATTTACACCACCACTAGCAATGTACAAGGGTTCCAATTTCTCCACATCTTCACCAACACTTGTAATTTTCTGTTCTGCTTTGATTATAACCACCCTAGTAGGTGTGAAGTGGTATCTCATTGTAGTTTTGATTTATTTGTATTTCCCTAACGTCTGATGATGTTGGACATCTTTTCATGTACTTATTCGCCATTTTAATATCTTCTTGGATAAGAGTTCTTTGCCCCTTTTTATTTATTTTTAAAGATTTATTTATTTATTTATTTTTAAAGATTTTATTTATTTATTTGACAGAGAGAGAGACAGTGAGAGAGGGAACACAAGAAGGGGGAGTGGGAGAGGGAGAAGCAGGCTTCCCACTCAGCAAGGAGCCTGATTCAGGGCTACATCCAAGGACCCTGAGATCATGACCTGAGCCGAAGGCAGACGCTTAAACAACTGAGCCACCCAGGTACTCCCTTTACCCATTATTTAACTGAGTTGTTTGTCTTTCTGTTGTTGAGTTGTAGAGGGTTTTTTTTAGTATATATTCTGGATATTAAACCATTATCGAATATGTGATTTGCAATATATTTTCTCCTATTCTGTAGGCTGTCTTTTCACTTTTTTGATAATATTCTTTGATGCACAAAAATTTTTAATCTTATTGAAGTCCAGTTTATCTTTGTATTGCTCACACTTTTGGTGTCACATCTGGAATCTATTACTAAACAAGATCATAAAGATTTACCTTTGTGTTTTCTTCTAAGAGTGTTATGGTTTTAGCTCTTATATTCAGGACATTGATCCATTTTGAGTTAATTTTAGATATGGCATGAGATGGGGATCCCAAAGGAAAATGAGAATTTTTCTTTGTTTAGTATGTTGTGTTTTCTTTTTCAGTAGGGGGGATTCCACTTATATGAGATTATTTTGCTTGTAGAAATTCAGTTGTCCTAACACCATTTTTTGAAGAGACTATCCTTTTCCCAAAAATGGACTTGGCACCCTTGTCAAAAGTCAATTGGCCATAGGATTATGGGTTTACTTCCGGACTCAATCTTTTCCATGTCTGTATCTTTTCCATTGGTTTGCACATCTATCTTTATGCTAGTATCACACTATTTTGTTTACTATAAATTTGTAGTCAGTTTTGAAATTGGGAATTGTGAGTCCTTCAAATTATTCATTTTCAAGATTGTTTTGGATATTCTTGGCTCCTTGCAATTAATGTGAAATTGGGGATCAGATTTTTCATTTCGGCAAAACAAATGCTATGGAATTTTGGTAAGCATTGTGTAGAATCTGTAGAGTCTTTGGGCAGTATAGACATCTTAACAATATTGAGCCTTTCCGTCAAAAAACACAGGACATTTTTCATTTGTTTAGATCTTTATTTCAGCAATGTTTTATAGTTTTCAGTGTATAAGTCTTTACCTCCTTGGTTAAATTTATTCTTTGGTATTTTATTCTTTTAGGTGCTACTATAAATGGGATTGCTTCCTTAATTTCCTTTTTTGGATTGTTCACTGCTGGTATATATAAACACAACTGACTTTTATGTATTGATCTTGTACCCTGTAAATTTTGCTGAATTTTTCAATTAGTTCTAGTAGCTTTCTTATGGATTCTTTGGGATTTTTTCTATCTAAGACCATGCCATCTACAATAGAGATCATTTTACATCTATCTTTTTAACTTGAATGTCTTTTTATTTCTTTTTCTTGTCTGATTGCTCTGGCTAGTCCAGTGTAATGTTGTATAGCAGTAATGAAAGTGGGCATCCTTGTCTTGATCATAGGTTGGACCAGACTTTACCATTGTGTATGATGCTTGCTGTGGGTTTTTCATAAATACCCTGTAGCATGTGGAGGAAATTCCCTTCCATTTCTACTTTTTTGAGTATTTTTATCATGAAACAGTGTTGGATTTTGTCAAATGTCTTTTCTGAATCAGTGGAGATGATCAGGTGGTTTTATTCTTTCCTTCTATTAATGTGATGTATTACATTGATTTTCTTATGTTGAACTAACTGTATTCATAGGATAAATCCTACTTACTGTATAATTTTAAATACTGTTAGATTCAACTTGCTAGTCATTATGGACTTTATGTTTGCCTCACTTCCCTATCACCACCAAATTCGAATGTTAAAGTTGTAACCTACAGTCGGATGGCATTTGGAGGTGGGGCCTTTGGAAGGTAATTGGGTTTAGATGAGGCTGAGGGTGGGAACCTCATCATGTGATTAGTGCCCTTATAAAAGAGGAAGAGAGCTATTTCTCTCATTCTTTCTCTCTCCCCCCTCCTCTCTCTCTCCCCCTCCCTCTCTCTCTCTCCCTCTCTCTCTTCCTGTCTCCCTCCCTCACTCACTCTCTCTCTTCCCCTTCCCTCCCTCTCTCCCTTTCTCTCTATACACATGCACCGAGGAAAGGCTATATGAGTGCACAGTGAGAAAGTGGCCATCTGTGAGCCATGAAGAAGTTTCTTACCAGAATCCTAACATGCTAGTACCCTAATGTTGGCCTTTCAGCCTCCAGAACTGTGAGAAAATAAATGTCTGTTCTTTAGGCCACCCAGTCTATAGTATTATGGTATACTAAGACATTAATATTTTGTTGAAGATTTTTACATCTTTACTCATAAGAGTCATAGTCTGTAATTTTCTTTTCTCATGATGTCTTATCTAGCATTGGTATCAGGGTAGTACTGATCTTATAGAAAGAGTCAGGAAGTGTTCACTCCTCTCTTGTTTTCTTTTTTTGAAAGAGAGTACTCATAGGGAGGAGGGGCAGAGGGAGAGGGAGAGAGAGAATTTTAAGCAGGCTTCACACCCAGCATGGAGCCCAATGCGCAGCTCAATCTCACGACCCTGAGATCACGACCTGAGCCTAAATCAAGAGTCAGATGCTTAACTGACTGAGCTACCCAGGCGCACCTCTCCTCTTCTCTTTTTTTGGAAGAATTTGATAGGCTAGGAGTTCAATCTTCTTTAATTGTTTGGTAGAATTCACTAATGGAGCTATATGGTCTGAATTTTTCTTTGTTTAGTATGTTGTGTTTTCTTTTTTAGTAGTCTCTATGTATTTTCTGGTTTCTCTTGTTATTTCTTCTTGACCCCTTGGTTGTTTAAGAGTGTGCTATTTAATTTCTGTAATATTTGTAAATTTCCCAGACTTCCTCTGTTATTGATTTTTAGCTTCATTCCATTGTGGTCAAAGAAGATACTTTGTATGGTATTTATCTTTTAAAATCTACTGAGACTTGTTTTGTGGTCTAACATATGTTGTATCCCAGAGAATGTTCCAGAGAAAAATGTGTATTTTACTGTTGTTGGGTTGAGTGTTTTATATGTTTATTGGGTCTACTTGATTTAGAGTATTGTTCAATTCCTCTATTTTCTTGTTAATCTTCTTGTCTATATGCTCTATCTCTTATTGAAAGTGGAATTTTGAAATTTCCAATTATTAATGTAGAACTGTCCATTTCTTCCTTGAAATCTGACAAAGTTTCTTCGTATATTTTTTAGCTTTGTTTTTTCCAGCTTTATTGAGACATAATTAATATATAACATTGTGTAAGTTTGGGTGTATAACATTATGATTTGATACACATATATTGCAAAATGATTACCACGATAAGGTTACTTAACCCCTCCATCACCTTACATAGTTACCCTTTTGGTAGTGGTGAGAAATTTTAAGGCCTACTCTCTTAGCAACTTTCAAATTTACATTACAGTATTGTTAACTACAGTCACCATGCTGTGCTTTAGATCTCCAGAATTATTCATCTTATAACTGGAAGTTTGTACCACCTATGACCTTCATTCATTCCCCCCAGTACACACCATCTCACCCCTGGCAACTATCAATCTACTTACTGTTTCTAGCTTAGTTTTTTAAGATACCACATATAAGTAAGTTCACCGTATTTATTTTCTTCTCGCTGATTTTTTTTTTTTTTTACTTAGCATAATGTCCTCAAGCTTCACCCATGTTGCTGCAAATGGCAGGATTTCCTTCTTTTTTATGGCTGAATAATATCCCTTTACATCAACCCCATTTTCTTTATCCATTTGTCTGCTGATGGACCATTTGGTTGTTTCCATGTCTTAGCTATTGTAAATAGTGCCACAATGAACATGGGAAGGCAGATATCTCTTCAAAACAGTGATTTTGTTTCCTTTGGATGTATATCCAGATGTGGAATAATTGGATCATATGGTAATTACATTTTTAATTTTTTAAGGAGCTTCCATACTATTTTCCATAGTGGTTGTACCAATTTACATTCCCATCAACAGTGCATGAGGGTTACCTTTTCTCCACATCCTTACCAACATGTGTTATTTCTTGTCTTTTTGATAATAGTCTAATATGTGTGAGGTGATAGCTCATTGTGGTTTCAATTTGTATTTCCTTGGTGATTAGTGACATCGAGCACCATTCCATGTACCTCTTGCCCATTTGTATATCTTCTTTGGAAAAAAATGTCTATTCATGTTCTCTGCCCATTTTTAAATCAATTTTTTTTTTTGCTATTTGATTGTATGTGTTCTTTATATGCTTTGTATATTAACCCCTTATCAGATACATGGTTTGCAAATATTTTCTCCCATTCCATAGGTTGACTTTTCATTTTGTTGATTATTTCCTTTACTGTGCAGAGTAATTTCAGTTTGATGTAGCCCCACTTTTTCATTTTTGCTTTTGTTCCTTATGCTCTTGGTATCATATCCACAAAAATCATTGTGATGACCAATGTCTGGAGGTTTTTCCATATGTTTTCATCTAGGATTTTTATAGTTTCAGTTCTTAGATTTAAGTCTTTAGTCTACTTGGAGTTAGCTTTTTGCTAGTGGTGTAAGATAGGGGTCCAATTTCATTCTTTTGCATGGGGATATCCAGTTTCCCCAATACCATTTATTGAAGAGATTATCTTTCCCCCTATTGAGTATTTTTGGTACCCTTGTCAAATTATTAGTTGACCATCTATACATCAGTTTATTTCTCAGATACTGATTCTGTTCCATTGGTCTGTCTATTTTTATGCCAGTACCATACTGTTTTGATTACTATAGCTTTATAATACAGTGTGAGATCAGGAAGTGTGATGCCTCCAGTTTTGTTCTTCTTTCTCAAGATTGCTTTGGCTATTGAGCTCTTTTGTGGTTCTATACAAATTTTAAGATTGTTTTTTCCATTTCTGTAAACAATGCTATTGGACTTGATAGGGATTGCATTGAATCTATATATGTATTTGGGTAGTGTGGACAATTTAACAATATTAATTCTTCTAATCCATGAACACAGGACATATTGGCACTGCCTTCTGGCTTCCAAGTTATCTTTTTTTTTAAATTTAAATTCAACTAGCCAACATATAGTACATCACTGGTTTCAGATGTAGTGTTCAACAATTCATCAGTTGCATATAACATGCAGTGCTCATCACATCTCATACCCTCCTAAATGCTCATCACTCAATTACCCCATCCCCCACCCTGGCTTCCAAGATTTCTGATGAGAAATCAGCTGTTGATATTATCAAAGATCCCTTGTATGCAATGAGTCACTTCTCTCTTGCTTTGCTTTCAAGATTTTTTCTTTGTCTTTGTCTTTTAGCAGTTTGATTATAATGTGTCTCAGTGTGGGCCTCTTTTGAGTTTATCCTTCTTTGAGTTTGTTGAGCTCCTTGGATTTGTAGATTTATCAAATTTCTGAAATATTTGACTATTATTTCTTCAGAGTATTCTTCCTACACCTTTCTTTGGCTCTTCTCTGTTTGAAACTCCCATTATGCATATGTTGGCTCGTTTGATGCATTCCACAGGTTCTTTAGGCTTCATTCAATTTTCTGCATATTTTCTTGGTCTCTGTCTCTGCTCTTCAGATTCAATAATTTCAATTGGCCTATCTTCAAGTTTTATGATGTTTTTTGTCTGCTCAAATCTGCTGTTAAGCCCCTTTAGTGAATTTTTCATTTCAGTTATTGTACTTTTCAGCTCCAAAACTTTTAATTTCTTTCTACAATTCCTTTTTCTTTATTCAAAATCTCATGTCATTTATATATTATTTTTCTAATTTTCTTTAGTTCTTTGTCCAAGTTTAAAGTCTTTGTCATCTAGTAAGTCTGGTGTCTGGGCCTCAGGGGCAATTTTTGTCAATATATTTTTTCCTTTGAATAGATCTCTCTCTCTCTTTCCACCACCCTCCCTCCCTCTCTCTCATATGCCTTGTGATTTTTTGTTGTTGTTGAAAACTGGACATTTAATGTTATACTGTGGTAACTTTAAAAATCAGATTCTTCCTCTTTCTCAGCATTTGCTGTTTTGTTTTGGTTGTTGAAAGATGTAGCTTGGTAGTATATTTATTTAGGGACTCTCCCAAAGTATTTTTGCAAAGGCTTTAATTTTTGTCATGTGTGCTTACTGAACTCTTGTTCCTTTACCTCATGTTCAGCTAATATTTTGACAGAGATTTCCTTGTATGTCAGGAACTTAAAGAAAAGGAGAGAAAAAACACAAACACAAACAGTAAACAAAAATAAGCATCTCTCCCAGTCTTTGCAAATTGTCTCTGTGCCGGGGCTCCCCAACACTTAGGCAGGCTTGCACTCAGCCTCAGGATAATCCCAACATGAAAGATTATGGTCTTCTTGTCATTTCTGAGCAAGTGTTTTGTCCTGGGTATTTGTGTGGCTTTCAATAATCCTCTATATTTTTGGTGCTTTTGAATATTCTATTTTCCCAAAGAATTGAGAATCTCCCAGTTTTTCCTCTTGGGCCTTAGACAGTTGTTCTATGTCTCAACCATAGTCTTTTGTCTGAACCATCTGTGGGTTGTTAGTTTGCCTTGCAAAGCTAAAGGCAATGCTCACCCCTCTTCTGGCCTGAGGTCTGAATCAGGGGAAACAGAGATGAGTTCCTTGCATCAGTCCTCCAGGTGTCCCCCAGACCAGTTAGAACAGACATACACAATAATGGTCAAATAAGGTCTTTCTGCTCCCTTGAACCAGGGACCAGAATTTCAGACTGGGAATTGGGCTGCTGCCACTTGAAGACTATCCACTGCACCAGGGGAGAGGTAGATAGGCCAAAGGCAAGGAAAATGCCCCAAAGCTTTCCTGCTGTTTTCAAGTTGTCTTTTTCCTGATTCATTGTTCATTTGGTTGCTGTAAACCTTTGACTGTTTTCCAGAGTTCTGACAGTTTCTGTTTGTTTCTTGATGTTTCTGTAGAAGGACAGGCATTTGGAGCTCCTCTGCACCATTTTGCTGATGTCCTTCTCCTCATGCATTCTTAACTTTAATTATGGATATCAAGTCCTACCCTTATTGGCTCCCCCTCCTTTCTGCCCATCCATGCACAATGACAGTGGCTGTTGCCAGAGTCCTCCTTGGTGCTGGTGAGCCCAGTGTCATAGCAGTGTCCAGGTTCATAGCAATTCCTCATCCTTATTGCTCCAGAGGGGAAACATCCTCTGAATCCTTCCCAGGAGCACAGTCAGCGGGAGGGTTTTCAGGACTTAGTAGAGGTTGTTCCAAGCACACCAACTTCTCAGAGTATCTGATCCCAACCACATTACTGAGCCAAAGTACTTCTGACATCTGCAATCTCATTTAGGCAGGCCACCATTTCTTCTAAGCTTCCAGGAGCCATCCCAGCAGGGTATTAAGGCCAGTTCCAGGCATCCTAGCTGGTGGGATCTTCATTTGCTCAGGCTGCTGTACTAAAATACCATGGGTTGGGGGCCTAACAGCTCCAGAAGGGGGTACAACCTGGCCGGCCTCATGGTTTATCCCTGGAGACCCTGAGAAGAGGACCCCATTGAGTCCCACTGACCTGGACTCCTGACCTTCTGGCCTATGCAACAGAGAGAAGATGATTTTGTCACTCCCAGCCTCAGGGTTCCCTACGGAAGCTGAGAATTCAGGCTTCGCTGTGATTTGGCCATTCTCAGTTCCTCCCAGTCCACTGTCCAGCTTCAGGCAATGAGAGGCTCCTAACACAGCCGTGAGGCCTGAGGTACCCTACAGGGAGCAAAGGAGACAGATGGACTGTCCTCCAGAGCCCTCTGGTGGGGATGAGGGACTGAGTGGCCATATTGCCCCACTTTGTTGAATGAATAAAAGGACATTGAGACATTCCCCTGTTGGGTCACTTACTCATCTGAGCACACCTGCCTCTTCTGTCTCTGATACCCAGCTGTGCACTTCCAGCTTGGAATAGAAGGTGCTCTGTGAGTCCCGGGGTTGGCTGGGAGGAGGTGCTGAGGAAATCTTCCTGGAAGAAGAGGTAATGGATCTTTGATGTAAAGACAGCAAGTAAATCATCCTGCGGCAGCAAATGGGGATCCCTTTGCAGCAGAGGCCAGGAGAGGCCTATGAGCTTGGTGGTGCTGGGACCACCCTGTGACCTGCCAGCTCGGTTGGCCAGGGAAGTCACCAGTCGCTGGACTTCAGTCTCTGTACCCATAAGGGCAAGCAGTCGGCTGAGTTGGAGCAGGGGCTCAGAGGCCCCTGGGCTCCATCACAGGGGCAAGTGTGTGACTGGCCAGCCATCCCAGCCTCGCATGCTGAGTTCCCTGCTTTGGAGTCCCATGCGAGCGTGCAGGCTTGTGTGTAAGTGGGTGGTGTAGGTGTGTGGTGGGGTGTATGTGAGTGTTTGTGTGTGCATGTGTCATGTGTAGATGTGATTTGGACGTGGATAGGTACACGTGTGGTTTGTATGTGTGTGGTGTGTCTGTGTGACTCATCCCTTACCCTCCTGTCCTCCCCCAGGTGAACCCTACAAGCTGCGGGACCTCAGCCGGGGCAGACAGTGGCCATGCCACTGGGCCTGTCCCCTTGGGCTACTTCGGCCCCTCGAGTGCAGGTGGAGCCCGGGGTCCAGGGCCTGGTCTGGGACTCTGGGAGGAGGAAAGGCAGGACACAGGGGCCAGGTGGGGCCAGGAGCGCAGCCTGACAGGTCGGCAGGCATATCCTCCCCACAGGGGCAGCCCGTTGGGGCAGGGCCCCCCAGCAGCAGTCGCCACTAAGGTGTGGCAGACAGAGGCGCTCCAGCTCCTCCTCAGCCCTCCCCACTGCCAGGCCGGGAACAGGGGAGGGGCTCACAGAGCAGAAAATGGCCTGGTCTCCTATGCGCTTTCCAGAGGTCTCCACCCACAGCTCCAGTGCTCAGGGAGCCCGGGGCATGGCTTTGATGTCGGGGGTTCTTTCCGTGCAAATGCGCCCACTTCTCAGGTGCCAGAGGCCTGCACTGGCTCTGAGGCTTTGCTCCCAGAGCCAGGACTCCTGGTGGGAATGGGCAGAGGGAACCAGGCCGGAGGCCGTCCCCGTGGTGTAGACCGCATCCCTCCGCACACAGCCCCAGGAGCTCGCAGTCCGGGTACCATGCTCATGCCTCACTTTGACAGTGTTCACAGGTTCGTGTCTTTTATGCACAGATTGTGATTATTTGTGCGTGAAACGGTAATTGCTGTCGTCTGGGCGACTTAACCAGACCTCCCAGCGCGTGGCTGCTTTGGATGGTGCCTTGTTTCTGCACCCCACCACAGAGGCCTGCTCTGCTGTGCTCGGTGTCCCTGTTTGTCCGGGCTTTGTTCTTTGAACACACAGTGTCTCATGCATGAGAGTTTTCGATTTGGGTTATTACTTTTTCCACTCACTCGTGTGCCTGTAAGGCTCATCTCTGCCTCCTACCGCCACTCAGCCCTCTGAGCTGTGTGCCCACCGCATGCAGCCCCCATCCCCCAGCCGCCTCTGGTCTCAGCAGGCCGTCCTCACAGCCCTCCTGGTCCCCCCAGGACCTGTGTGAAAGGGGGACGTTCTTAGAAGTAGCCGAGGCCCTCTGTGTCCCAGCAAGCTCAGAATAGAGTCCCAGTAAAGACTCCCATGTCCTTTGGCTTTGAGCTAATGGCAGCCAGGCCCCTGGGGAAACGTTTGAGACAAATGTGGGCTCTGGAATTGAAAACCCATAGGGCTGGTGTGATAAAGCAGTGATGAAAACACACATGTACAAGTACACACATATCACACGCAGAGACTCACATACACACATGCATGGATGCACACACATGGACCCATACACATGCGTAGACGCACACATAACACGTGCGCACAAACACGCGTGTGCACGACCATGTGCACACGCGTACAGGACGCACCCACACCCTGAACGCTCACCTTCACTGTGGTCTCCCCAGCCCACACCCACTGTACACACCCAGGGCCAAGCATTCTGTCGGTCTCACTGGGGAAGTCTGCGGGAATCTAGGACCATCTGACAGATGGGAAAGACGAGGCCCTGGGAGATGGCCTGTCCTCACTGGGTTCTGTCTGGGCGACACAGCGGCAGATGCTGGGCACAGATTCCTTTTGGGAATGAAGGGTGGTCTCAGCTTTGTTTTGGGGAATGGGGGAAACATGGAGCACCCCCGGTGTGAGAGGAGGAAGGGGATGCGGATTCCAGGCCAGAGGTCAGAGGTTGGGGTGGGGGCATGCCCCTGAGGAAGTGCCCTCTGGAAGGGAGGGGTGTCTGCAGATCTTCCCCACAGACAAAAGCACTTTCAGGGCTGGGGCAGGCGCCCAGGGGCCCTGAGGAGAGGCGGCCCCAGACTCCGCTGGCCTCCAGGGATGAGGGACAAGCAGGGACGGTGCCTGGACCTAGGCCCCTCAGGAAATCACTTTCAGATCTCTCTCCAGCTCACTAATGTGAGTGCTGCGGGAGAACTGCCTTTTACCTAAATTGCCTCAATTTTCAATTTGCTTGACATTTGAGCAGCACGAGGCTTTCTGGCTCCCTTCCTGGAGCAGCCCCTGCCTGGGACATCCCAGGGCCCAGCAAGTGGGGTGCAGGGCACCTGGGGGCCAGAGGTGCCTGTGGGAAGGGCGCACAACTCTGGCTTCCCCTGAGCTCCTAGATGGAGGTCAGATCTGCACCTCAGCCTGGCCACCCTGCCTGGGACCCCTCCCATCCCGCTGTGGCCCCCTCCCACAGCCCTCCCCTATGGGCTCCTCTGCAGCCCAGCCCGCTCCCAGCTCCTTTACTGTTGAGGCTGGGGGTCTGCGGGAATGAGCAACAGGCTCACTTGCTCCATAGACAATGTGCAAGCCAGGGAGTGACCCCGGAAATAAGTAGACTGTTCTCCCCCCACCCCCACCCCCCAGGAGGAGGGGAGTGGCAGGGAGTTAGAGGGGAGTGGAGGGGAGGGGTTGAGGCTGGTGTTAGGAGCTCCAGCGGAGGATCTGGACCGCAGGTGGAGGAAGGCAAGAGGTTGCCCCAAGGCTTGTGTCCCCCAGGGCAGGGCAGGCTTCAGGGCAGAGGATGCACTTGTAATGCAGGCATTTCCTGGCCTGAGAGAGAGATGGAAGCCAGAGGGTGAAGAGAGGGAGGTGAGATACAGGGAGACCAAATGAGAGAGAGAAACCAACCAACTAGAGAAACTCCATGCTCTCCCTCTAGAAGAAGGAATGAAGAGGAGGGGAGGAGGAGGGAGGAGGAGAGAGAAGGAGGGAGGTGGGGAGAGGAGGGGAGGGAGGAGGAAGGAAAAGGAGGAGGGGAGGAAGGAAGAAGGGAGGATGAGGTGAGGAGGGAGGGGAGGAGTGAGGAAGAGGGTGGGGGAGGAGACGAGGATGAGGGGAGGAGCAAGGTATGGGAGGAAGGAAGAGGGGGAAGTGGGAGGAGGGAGGAGGAGAGGGGGGAAGAAGGAAGAGAGGAGGAGGGAGGAAGAGGAAGGGGGGAGGAGGAGGGGAGGAGGGAGGAGGGGAGGAGGAGGGGAGGAGGGAGGAGGGGAGGAGGAGGGGAAGAGCAGGGTAGGGAGGAGGGGAGGAAGGAAGTGGGAGGA
>NW_023270615.1:20054095-20058719 GCF_011800145.1 Mirounga leonina
GGGAAGAGCAGGGTAGGGAGGAGGGGAGGAAGGAAGTGGGAGGAGGGAGGAGGGGAGGAGAAGAGGAGGGAGGAAAAAGGGAGAGGGTGGAGGGGAGGAGGGAAGAGGAAAGAGGAGGAAGGAGGAGGGGAGGAGGGGAGGAGGGAGGAGGAGGCCGGGCGGGCTGGGCTGTCTCCCGGGAGCCCTGACCCCACTGGGCGCCCGAGGCTCCCCTCCTGGCCGTGCTCAGGTTTCCGGGCTGAATGCAGGCAGATTGAGTAACCAATGCATGTGCTACACATTATGAAGAAAGCCTTAAAAAGCCCTCGTTTATCGCTGTTTACGTTCCGTGATTGAGGGGAGAATTTGCCAAGACCAAAGGTTACTGCTGGTGTTTCTGTGACCAATATTACCTCAAACTAAAGCAATTAGCTTCAAGGAAACATGGTTGTCTTTGGGGGCTTTCAAGAGCGACCTGTAATGTGCGAGATGGATCGCTGCCCCGCACAACCAGCTGCCCAGCGCCGCCGCCCGCAGGAGCTGGCCTGGTCACCTGGCTGGTGGGCCTCAGTTTCCCTCCCGGTGGGACGGGGACCCAGATTCGAGGCTCCGGGCCATGCACCTAATTTCCCTGGTTTAGCTCCCAGAGGATGTGCTTTTTGGCTTTTCTCCCTGAGGCTGTCTCTACTCACATTTGGCCATTAAAATCCTTTCTTGAGACAATTATGGAGAAAGCTTGAAGGGTAATTAGTGACTGCTAATTAGCAAATGCTCTCCTTCCAAGGAGGGCAGACGTGAGAAATCTGCACCGTGTGTCTCTGCTAGGCTTCCCAGGCCAGGGCTTTGTGGGGGGCGGCTGGGGGCAGGGACTGGCTGTGCCTCAGTCTCCCCGTCGGCAAGCCGGTGATGAGGGCGCCTGCACGGGGTCCTGAGGAGGGAATGGAAAGGGCACCAAGTGCTTGGAAGAGTTCCTGGCAAGTAGGCAGCGTAGAAAAGCTTATTCCCACTGTTGCCCCCACGACCCTGGAGGAACTGGCCAGTGCAGCTGCACGGACAGAGGCGAGGGAGGCAGACACCCCCCAAGGGGAGGGGAAAGAGGCCAGAAGCTGCTCTGGAGGCCGGGGGTGGTCCTGCCACCAGCTTCCCACCACCTGTCTCCACACCTCTTGCAAACCAACCAGCTTAAGCCACTTAGTAGCTGCCACTGTGCCCCCCATCACAGCACGTCTCCTGCCTAGCCGTGAGCCAGAGACACTGGCCCCCAGGAGGCGCCAAGGGCTGGACTGACTTTGAAGGCAAAGACATCAGCCAGGCGGCTGGGCCCAACACAGCTCTGCCCCACACTCTCCTGGCACCTTACCGGTGGGAGCTCCTCTTGGGGTTATAGGACTGATTATCTCTCTCCCTCCTAGAGTTGTCAAAAGTCCTAGCAGGTTATACAGGGCATGGAGCAGTGTGGGCAGCAAGGGGTGAACCCTGCCCCTGGGGAGGGGGTCAGACCAGGCCACTCGGGTTTGCATGCTGGTGGGGGAAACACTCCCAAACAAGTGACCTCTCACTGCGGGACCTGGAAACAGAGCAGCACCCAGGCCGGATTTGAGGAGGGGTCTGGGCTGCCCTCCAGGAGGCCCCAGGACAGCCCAGCGGTCACACTCTTACACTTCACCAAGTCTCTGGGCTGACCACGGAATAAGCAGGATGGCCCTCAGGTGGGCCAGAGGCCTGAGTCTGTAGCCCAGGAGCAGAGGTACGGGGGTCACTGTGGGCTAGAAGTCCTGGAGGCTCTGTCCCGGCCCGCATGCCCTCAGGTCCTCTGCGGTGTGGAGCGTCCACTCAGGGACAGAGTCTCAGTGCAAGGCTAGATGAAACCGTGAGCTGGACAGCCAGGGCTCCGTGGCCAGCAGGGACACGGGTGCATGCCCTAAACTACAAGAGGGACATCGGGGCTCCCCAAATTGACCATTTGTCGTTTGCTCCTCCTGTTATTGCCCCATGTTATAGATGACGGAACCGAGGCTCAGAGGGGATAGAACTGTGCATTCATGGCTCGGACAGACATTCGCCAAGTTGCTGGATGGTTTCAGGCCTCTTTGTATCTGCCCCGTATCCCCAGCTTCTTGGAGACTGGTCCATCCAGAAAGCCCACCAGGCACCCTCCGGTCTTCTCCACCTGCAGGCTCAGTGGCACCCCAGCTCCATCTGTTGAGAACTGAGTGCAGGCCCATGCCCATCTGTGCCAACCCTGACAGCTCCTCTCTGACGTATCTGAGCTGGGGGGCAGCGGTGTGGGGGGCTAGCCCCCAGCAGGCTCCTGCCTTCCTGCCAGGCACTCTCCGCTGGACCTGCCGAGGGCTCCTGGGCAGGGTTCGTCTTCAGCTGCTCGTTGATGCACCCAGCCCAGGGCAGCCTCAGTGTCCCCAGCCCCCCTGGTCAGTGAGCACCAGCCCTGTAACCTGAAGATGCCCCGAGGGACCCCAGCACCCCTCTCGCACTCCGTTCCCACCTCCAGAGAGACCCGTTCATTCTTCAAGGACGCCACTCACCCTCAGCATAAAGCGCCCATTCTTCATCAGCATGGGGCTGGGGTGGGAAAATATTTTCCAAAGGTCAGTTTTCCAATTATACTTAAAATTTGAGAGCTCATTTTTTTCTTTTTTGCCTCCCCTCGGTGCAGCCGTGTTCTGCTAATTTCATAAAGATACCATTTAGCTGAGGTAGGTGGGATTCTGGGCATCAGAACAGCTTCCCAACGTCAACAGCCAGCCTAACCGTAACCACTGACTTCCCATCATTTGTGGGGAAAAAAAACGTTTCTCTCCCCAAAAATTATGGCCTGTAGGAATCAGACAACATCCCCATTGCCCAGCGGGAAATTACAGAGATTTTCTTGCGTATTTAACTTTAAGCCACGTTTATAAAGTCCTGCTCTGTCTTAATGACTCGCTCCGGTCCTGGGGAAGCAGGAGGTTTGAGCCAGTCCCAGGGGCCTGTGATGCAGGTGAGTGCCCCTGTCACAGGTCAGCGCGACCCTGGATCCCCACTCACTGGCCTGCATGCAGGTCGGGGGGACAGAGCAGGGCAGACAGAATGGTCTCCGCTAGGCCCCTCCAGGGGGAACAGGATGAAGGGTCCACAGGCAGCAACCAGAGGACCCGATCCGGACGCCCCTCTCCCTCTTCTGCCTCCACTGATACCCAGACACCACCTCTCGCTCTGCTGACCCCACTGACCTCCAGATGCCCCTCTCTCCCTCCGCTGACCCCGCAGACCCCCAGACGCCCCTCTCTCCCTCTTCTGACCCTGCTGACCCCCAGATGGCCCTCTCTCCCTCCGCTGACCCCACTGACCCCCAGATGCCCCTCTCTCCCTCTTCTGACCCCGCTGACCCCCAGACGCCCCTCTCGCCCTCCTCTGACCCTGACCCCCAGATGCCCCTCTCTCCCTCCTCTGACCCCCAGATGCCCTTCTCCCTCCATTGACCCCACTGACCCCCAGACGCCCCTCTCTCCCTCCATTGACCTCGCTGACCCCCAGATGCCCGTCCCTCCACTGACCCCGCTGACCTCCAGATGCCCCTCTCTCCCTCCATTGACCCCCAGACGCCCCTCCCTCACTCCCTCCCTCCCTCCTGACCCTGCTGACACCCAGATGCCCCCTCCCCCTCCATTAACCTCGCTGACCCCCAGACGCCCCCGTCTCCCTCCTCTGACCCCGCTGACCCCCAGATGCCCCCTCCCTCCACTGACCCTGCTGACCCCCAGACGCCCCTCTCTCCCTTGCTGACCTCGCTGACCCCCAGACGCCCCTCTCTCCCTCCTCTGACCCCGCTGACCCCCAGACGCCCCCTCTCCCTCCACTGACCCCGCTGACCCCCAGACGCCCCTCTCTCCCTTGCTGACCCCGCTGACCCCCAGACGCCCCTCTCCCTCCACTGACCCCCAGACGCCCCTCTCCCTCCTCTGACCCCGCTGACCCCCAGACGCCCCTCTCTCCCTCCTCTGACCCCGCTGACGGGAACTGGGAACCTGCCTTCTCCCTGCCCCCACTCTGTCGGTCCCCACACCCCATCCTCCCCCTGAGCCAGGTCTTGTCCCTCCAGGTCCAAACCTCCAACGCCTCAACACGGCTCGGAGCGAGGAGGCACCTCCCCAAGGCCTGCCGAGCCGCCCCTCTTGCAGGTCACGGGGGCACCAACCAGCTGAGGAGGCAAGTGATGCAGAGATTTCAGAAGCCACGGCGGCGGGGTGGGGCGGGGGTCGGTGAGCGCGCCCGGGGGCTTGAACCCATCTGCGGGAGGAAGGCCAGTCCTTTCCCAGGGTGGGGAGGGGGCAAGCTGCGGGACAGGAGGCGGCCCCCAGTGCTCTGGTGCGGTCACCCCTGGGCCGGGCTGTCCAGGACACCTCCAGGCAGGAGGAGTCTGCAGACCCACAGGCCTGAGCCGAACGATGCCGAGGCGAGCCGAGCGGAGGGGAGCCGAGCCGCCGAGCGGAGCCGAACGGAGCCGAACGGAGCAGCGCCGAGCGGCCGAGCCGAGCTTAGCTGCGAGCCGAGCGGAGCCGAGCCGAGCCGAGCGGAGCCGAGCGGAGCCGAGCCGAGCGGAGCCGAGCCGAGCCGAGCCGAGCCGAGCCGAGCCGAGCCGAGCCGA
>NW_023270615.1:20058729-20091215 GCF_011800145.1 Mirounga leonina
GAGCCGAGCCGAGCCGAGCCGAGCCGAGCCGAGCCGAGCCGAGCCGAGCGGAGCCGAGCCGAGCCGGAAGAGAGGAAGCGGCTGGAAGGCGGGAGCAGAGGGCAGGCCGGAGCTGGCAGGGCAGGTCGGGGTGCAGGAGCAGCGAGAGCACGTGCGCCATGAGGGGCAGGGGTGCAGGGCCTGGATGGGCAGAGCCCGCCCCTTACTACAGGCCCAGGCGGGGGAGGAGGGAGACCCGTGCCCAGTCTGGGGGGCGGCGCTTCTCCGCTCCAGCCCGTGGGCTGATGGCGTCAGCAATGTCAACTTTTAGAAGCTGGGAATCTAGCTTTTGATAGGAAATACCCCCAATTTCCCAAGTTTGGCCACGTATTTCGTGTTCTTAAACACGGGGGTTGTCAAACCACACCTGCAGTTGTTCCGGGATTGCTGGGCTCCAGCTGCCTCCTGCCCCTGCCCCAGGGTCTTTGCACGTGCTGCCTCTCTGCCCGGTGATCGCAGGGCTGGCTCCTTCTCCATTCGGAGGGCCCTGGCTACCGCCGCACTTTGTTCTCTTCCCCGCCCGCCCTGTCCTGCCCTCACTTTACATTATATACTTACGGGGTCCTCTATTATCTGTCTCCCCCCACCTCACCCCCAAAGTGAAATTTGCTCCTAAGGCAGTCTGATTTGTTCACTGCTTTACCCTCCAGGCCTAGAACAGTGTCTGACACATAGTAGGAGCTTAATCAAAGCGCAAGCAAATAAGTGTGTAAACTCCTGCTCCTTCAGCACATGGCTGGCAAGCACCCTCTTGCCCCCATCATTCCCCTTTGTTCCTGGGAGTCCGGGCATCTCCAGCACCGGGTGCTGAGCTGGGTCCCGCAGGAAAGGCCCCCTGCCCTGGAGAGAAGGAGGGGCCTAACCTGGGGCTGAGGTTGCTGGAAGCCCCTCCTGCCCTACCCCTCTGCCCCATAACCCTGTCTTGTTTTGCTTGCAGAAGTGTTCACCATCTGAAATGACCGGGTTTACCAAGCCCGTGTGCTCAGCTGTCCTAAATCAGACCTGGGCTAAGCACGTCTGTGGGATGGCAAGGAGGTCCATGTGTCGGGGTACAGGCGTGAGGGTTCCAGTGGGGGTGGTGAGGTCATGAGGCCTGTGGGCAGGGTAAGGAGCTGGGATTTTTTTCTAGGGAGTCATTGAAGGGTCTGATGCAGACCCTGTGGGGTACAGAACAAAATCTGATAGCTGCAACCTGTGTCCTCAGCTTCCAGGCGGTAAAGACATAAGTAGAACAAAGTCATTTCTATACGAAGGCACAAGATAAAGGAGGTATGGCCCTGCCTTCAGAGCTAAGACCCTAGAGAGGCAAATAGGATAAACATTAATTCTCATATTTACCCATCCACTCATCCACCCACCCACCCGCCCACTCACTCATCCACCCATCCATCCATCCACCCATCCATCCATAATCTACCCATCCACCCATCCATCCATAATCCACCCATCTACTCATCCATCCATCATCCACTCATCCATCATCCATCCACCCAGGGAGGTCCCTGCAGGACTTGGCTGCACTGGCTTCCCGATTGCCTGGATACTTTCCTGCACTCACTCTCTCAAGATGAAAATTGCAAAGGGAGAAAGGAAAAGCTCCAGGCTTGGACCAGGCTCTCCCCTGCTCAAGCACTGGGCAAGGAAGAAGAAAGGAAAGAAACAAGACTCACGGAACACTTATACTATAGCCTGGACCGTGGTAGGCACTTCAGAGGAATGAATTCTTCTCAAAGCTACCTTATGAGGGAGGGATTATCCTCTATATTTTTCCCAGAAGAAACTGGAGATTAGAGAGACCAAGTGGCTTACTCGAGGCCAGAGAATAGTCGGTGGCTGAACCAGCTTTCATACTGAAGGCTAGCTCATTCCCAACCCCCAAACCCCCAGTGAAAAGGAGGGGTTCAAGGAAACCTGTGTAATCACTGTTAGGCAAGCAGTCTGTAAGCCATCGGGTAAAATGAGCACTGCCACACTAGGATCTTTTATGTCATTTTAAAAATTGATATAAATACATGCACAGGTAAAAAAAAAAATAGTTCAAATACAAAAGATGGACAGTAAAAGGGCCCCTGGGTGGCTCAGTTGGTTAAACGTCTGCCTTTGGCTCGGGTCATGATCCTTGGGTCCTGGGATCGAGTCCCGCATTGGGCTCCCTGCTCAGCGGGGAGCCTACTTCACGCACTTCCTCTGCTACTCTCTCCCTTGCTCGCTGTCAAATAAAATCTTAAAAAGAGAATTTATATATAAAAAAGGTGAATAAAGAGGAAGTCTTGGGGCGCCTGGGTGGCTCAGTTGGTTAAGCCACTGCCTTCGGCTCAGGTCATGATCCTGGAGTCCCCGGATCGAGTCCTGCATCGGGCTCCCTGCTCGGCAGGGAGTCTGCTTCTCCCTCTGACCCTCCCCCTTCTCATGCTCTCTCTCTCTCTCTCAAATAAAAAAAAAAAAAATCTTTAAAAAAAAAAAAAAGAGGAAGTCTTAACCTCCAGCTCCAGTCATGAAGTACTGAGTGTAAGATTTACCCTGTCCCACAAGCAACTATAAAACTAGATAAAGTATATATGACGCAGCTGTTTCAAGTACTAGGCATCAGAGAAAGCAGAGCTGTGATTCTCAAGAGAAGAAAACATGCAAGGTGAGCTCCACATTCTGGCTTTATGCCTGATGCACTCACCCAACCGTGGCACAGGGATATAGAACCTAAACAGACAGCTCGCTGGGAAGAGAGAAGAGACTGGTGCTCAAGACTACTGAGGCAGATAAACTGCAAGGCACGGTGTGGGAACGAGGAAGCTGTGTAGAGATGTACTGTGTAGAAGTCTGCATAGAGCACCTCCGAGTCAGCAGAATACTGGCTGTGAATGCACAGGGCTGTGCTCCACTAGGTTTAGCAGAGAACAGCTAGTGGGTGGCTGAGAGCTGGATGGGGATCCAGGAGGTTGCACAAGGCTCAAGGACACTGGTGTTCTGCTTCGCCATTGTGAGGGGCTCCTCTGGACCCACCCTAAAACACCTACCTGCAAACCTCAACAGGATCAATTTCATCTGCCAGTAAACTGTCAACACCCTCCAGAGAAAAATAACATCTAGACATCTTTGAAATGTTACCAAAAAATTCAATCTAGAATTCTATAGCCAGCAAAATCACTCCTTAAAAATAAAGGGAAAATAAGGATATTTCATGCAAACAAAAACTGAGATAATTCATCTTCAGGCAGATTTGAAATGCAAATGTTAAAGGAAGTTCTTCAGATTGAAAAGGAATAATAGCAGACGCAAGCTTACTTGCATGAATCAGTGAGGAGTGCCAAAAGTGACAAATATGTGGGAAAATAGAAAGGACACTGAAGTACCACTAGAGAAGGAGAATTCATTCATAATGATAAAAGTGGATTCTTCAGGAAGATACAGCCATTCTAAACATTAATGCACCTAATAACAGATGCTCAAAATGCAAAGAAGCAAAAACCTGAGTACTAAAGAAATGGGCACATCCACAGACACAGAGGTATAAGCTTCCTTCCTGATAAAGAATAGACAACCCTATAAGGATACGGACGGTCTGAGCATCATAAACCACATTAACCTAACTGAAATCCATAAAACACAATGCTGAAGAATACACTTTTTCTTTTTAAGATTTTATTTATTTGACAGAGACACAGCGAGAGAGGGAACACAAGCAGGGGGAGTGGGAGAGGGAGAAGCAGGCTTTCCGCTGAGCAGGGAGCCCGATGCGGGACTCGATTCCAGGACCCTGGGACCATGACCTGAGCTGAAGATGCTTAACGACTGAGCCACCCAGGCACCCAAGAATACACATTTTTAAAATGCACATGGAAATTCAGCAAAATGAGTCATGCTCAATTAAGAAGCACTGCAATAATAGAGTATGTTCTCTAGCTACTAGTAGAGATTAAGAAATCCATAGGAAGTTAATGAGAAAATCCTCAAATCTTTAAAAGTAACACATCTAAATAATCCATAGGTCAAAGAAGAGATCACAAAGGAAATCAGAAAATATTTTGAAGTAGTGAAAATTAAAACAAAACCTATCAAAATCTGTGGAAGGAAGTAAAAGCTGTGCTTAAAGAGAAATTTACAGCTTTAAATGCCTACAGAAGAAATGCCTACAAGGAATTATCTAAATTCTACCTTAAGAATTTTAAAAAGAACATATTAAAATCAAAATAGAAAGAGGGAAATAATAAAGAACAGAAATCAATAAAGTAGAAAATGAACAAACAATAGAGGAAAATCAAGAAAATATAAAGTTGGTTATCTGAAGATCAGTAACATTGACAAAACCCCTAGCTAGCTCAATTAAAGAAAAAGAAAAAAGGGGTGCCCGGGTGGCTCAGTAGTTAAGGTTATGCCTTCAACTCAGGTCATGGTCCCACGGTCCTGGGATCGAGCCCCGCATCGGGCTCCCTGCTCAGCGGGAAGCTGGCTTCTCCCTCTCCTGCTCCCCCTGCTTGTGTTCCCTCTCTCACTGTGTCTCTGTCAAGTAAATAAATGAAATCTTAAAGAAAAGAAAAGAGAAAGAAAGAAGAAAGAAAAGAAAGAAAGAAAGAAGAGAAAATACAAGTTGCTGTTATTAAGGATGAAAAAGGAGATGTAATTACAGGTCCTGAAGACAGTAAAACAATAATAAAGGAATGTTGTGGACAACTTTATGCCAATAGATGTGACAACTTAGATAAAATGGACAAATCCCTTAAAAGACACAAAAGTCCATAATTCACATGCACGTGTGCATGTATACACACACACTCACATACAGTACACATGTTTAGCCCTACACTTACTAAAACTTTGAATTTTCCCCACAAAGAAAAGTCTAGGCTCAGATGGCTTCACTAGTGAATTATATCAAATATTTAAAGAAGAAATAATACCAATCTTAGACTAATTTTTTTCAGAAAATACAGGAGGAAAAATTTTCTAACCATTCTATGAGGCAATCATAACCTTAATAACAAAACTAGCAAAAGACATTATAAGAAAGTTACAGACCAATATTCTTTAATAATATAGACACAAAATCCTTAACAAATATTAGCAAATCAATTGCCGGGGGAAAAAAAGTGTGTGTGTGTGTGTGTGCATATGCATGCAAGTGCATACATGTTAATACCAGAAATGCATAGTTGCTTTAATATTTTAAAAATCAGTACATTTTACCACATTAACAATGAAGGAAAAATATATTATCACATCAATAAATGCAAAAATTTTTTTGAAAAATTCAGTACCTGTCTAAATCCCATGATTTGGGGTGAAAAAAAACTCTAAGCAAATTCTAGGAACAGAAGGAAACTTCCTCAACCTGATAAAGGATATCTATAAGAAACCAGCAATTAGCATCGCATGTAATGGTGAAAGATTGCATGCTTTGCTTTGGACTGAAAAGAGGATAGGGATGTCTGCTCTCATCCTTCTATTTTAACATTGTACTTGAGGTTATAGCCAGTGCAGTGAGGTAATAAAATAGAAATCAAATGCATACAGATTGGTAAGTAAGAAACAAAAATATATTTTAAAGATGACACATTGTATACATAGAAAAGTCTAAGGAATTTACCAAAAAAAAAAAAAAAAATCTACTGGAAATAATAAATGAATTAGGCAAGATTTCATGGTACAAGATCATCACACAAAAATCAATTATATTTCCATATAATAGAAATGAACAATAGAATAGGATTCTTAAAAGAAATCAGTACTATGTAGCATCAAAAATGTATAATGACTAGGAGAAAACTTAGCCAAAGTTGTGCTGGGCCTGTACACTGGAAAGTACCCAACAATGCTAAGAGCAATTGAGGAAAATCTAAATAAATGTGGATACATACCATGCTCTTGGGTTAAAGACAACATTGCTAAGATGTTGATTCCCAAACTGATCTATAGATTTAATGCAATCCCAATCAAAATCTCAGTAGCCCTTTTCTTAGAAATTGACAAGTTTATTCTAAAATTTTTGTAGAAATGTGAAGTACCTAGAATATCCAAAGCCATCTCAGAAAGAAGGGAAAGATTGGTGGACTTACACTATTTAATTTCAAGACTCATTATGGTATTGGCAAAAGGATGGACAAACTGATCAATGGAATAGAAATAGTCCAGAAATAAATCCATTCTTACAGAGTTAACTGATTTTTGACAAGAGCTCCAAAGAAACTGAATGGAGAAAGAAAGCCCTTTTAACAAATAGGTCCAGAACAACTGTATTTTTATATGAAGACTCACTGCCAGTCACCAAGATAGTGCTGGCAGCCTCGGGTGAGAGCTGAAGTGTGCTGTTAACACCTGGCTGAGGCCACACCATATGCCAGGCCTTAAGATGTTCCTGCCTACCATAGGTGAGGAAATAGAAAGATATCTGGGAGAAGATATGCCCAGGACAGAGCTTTGTTCAGATACCAGAGGGGCCAGAAATGGGTCCTTCATCCCAGAGATGAGGTAGCCATACCCCCATGCAGAACCCTTCCTGCCAAATCTCCAACCACCCTGAGCCACAAGACTGGGGCAGTGGCTGCAAAAGCAGAGACCTTCCTGGACCAGGAATCATGAGTCAAATCCCGATGTGCCTGAGTGGAGACCTCCTGGTCTCTCTCTTCCTGCTTGCCTCCACACTCATCTCTGAGTCTGATCTAGACCCTTCAAACTCCAGCCTTCTAGTCCACCCTCCATACCTCCCCAAAGTAATAATATTTATGATATTTAACTTATGAAATTAAATAATGAAAAGACTTCTACTTCTGGCCAAGAGAGAGTAACAGTCTAGATTTACTTTCCCACATGAAACAACCAAAAAATAAATAACGTGTATGAAACAAGGGTTTTTCAACACTGAACATCAGACAATGAAGGAAAGTGACTGATCTCTAAGAGCCAGGAAACAAAGGAGATGAGCCCTGTGATTACTCCAGTTTACTGCCTTTGATAGTTTCCAGGTCATGATGCAGGGAGAGGGAAAAGATAGAGTATAGTGGTCTCACTGAGTTGAGAGATGGAGCTGAGACTGGGGAGACCAGATGGCAAGAGTCATTAGACAGAATACTAGAAGAGTAGAGACCTGCATGGAGAAAGAACTTCAGAGGGCTCCCTTCACTGATGTAGCAGAGGCAGAGTATGGGTCAGCATATACATGTGAAGAAGCTATTCAAGGATGGAGAAAGAGCCACCTGAGAAGATTAGAGGCAACGATGCCCAGTACTCTCACAAGACCAGGAAGGGTGCCTCTTCCCATCAGCTAGGTTGGAAACCCTCATGATTTATAGGGCACTGTAAAGAATACAAGAACAGTCTTGCCTTGTCAGTAGGGAGTCCTTTGCCCTAGAGGGAATGCTGTTGTGGCCCCACCTAATAAATCTTAAAGACTTCCAATCATCAAACTGTTTCCAAGTAACTTAACTGTGTTCCAGAATGAAGCACAATAATATTTGTAGAAAAGCAAAATTATTCAGTACCCAACAAGGTAAATTCACAACACCTAGGATCCAATAAGAAATTACCAGGCATTAAAAGAAGCAGGAATATACAACCCACAATGAGGAGAAAAACTAATAAACCAAAACTGACCAGATGATATGTGAATAGTAACTTTCTGAAGTTAGGAAACTTAGAATGAAATTGAATTTAAATTATTATGATACTTCAAGTACAAAGTGAAACTTTCTTTGTATTTATGCTTGCATTCAATCCACATATGGACATAATAGACTCATATTCCATTTCTAGGAATATTTTTCACTTTTTCAAATTAATTCAAAATAAATATATTTTCTTCTCAAAGATTTAAAAAACTGAAAGTGAAACATATATTAACAGCAGAGAAGAATATTAAAGCAGTTATTGTAATTGTATTCTTTATGTTTAAAAAGTTAAATAGAGACATGGAAGATATAAAAAAAAAAAGACCCAAAGCCAAACTTCTTCTCTAAAAAATAAAAACAAAGTTGAAGGACTAATATTAGCTGATCACATAATTTATCATAAAACTACAGTACTCAAAACAGTGTGATATTGACAGAAAGATAGTAAGGTATATTGATGTCCAGAAATCAATTCTCAGAAATATATAAATATAGTTAGCTAACTTAACAATGGTCAAAGTCAAGTCAGGGAAGGCAGGATAGTCTTTTCAACAAATTATGCTGTAACAATTGGATATAAGCAGGGAAAAAAATTGAAGTTCCATCCAAAATTCATATCTATAATTAAACTCAAAATGGGATCATACACTTAAATGTAGAGCCCCAAACTATAACACTTTTAGGAGAAACCTTATGATCTTGGGATAGGCAAAGATTTATTAGGTACAACACCAAAAGTGCCACCCATAAAAGAACAAACTGATAACTTGTACTTCATCAAAAGTAAAGACATCCACTTTGCAATAGACACTCTTAAGAGAATGAAAAGACAAACTACAGACTGGTAGAAAAACTTTTCAAAGCATATATCCAATAAAGAACTTGTAGGAATGCTCAAAACTCAATAAGAAAAGAATCCAACTTAAAAGAGGGCAAAAGTTTTAAACAGGCACTTCACCAATGAACATATATGGAAGGCAAATAGGCACAACGCCACTAGCCATCAGAATATGAAGTTAAAAACATAAGGAGATACCACTACATACTTATGAGAGTGGCTAAAATTGAAAAGACTGACCAGAGACTGACTGAGACTGTAGAGAAACTGGGACTAGTGGGAATGAAACATGGTACAAACACTCGAAAACAATTTGGCAGTTCATTAAAAAGTTATGGTGGGATGTCAGCATGAGGAGCTCCATGGACTCACTCACCAGAAAAAATATCTGGTAATAGCTATTTAAAAAACACAATTATTTAAAGTCTCTGGAAGTTGTCCTGAGGGCATATAAAAAATGAAGAAAAGTTTATTCAAGGAAACATACTAAAACTTGGTAAGAACAGAAAGAATCTGTGGTATTTGAGCCATGGTTGCATTCCTTCTTTCCTTCTCCACTCTCAGCTTCTTACCCTCCACTCTGGGTAAGTGAGGCCAAGAAGATGGTGACCCCCTTCCCCTTAGCTCCCGAACAAGTCTTAATATACCTCACCAGGAAGGGCAGGCCACCAGCATTTCTAATGCCGTCCAGTTCCAAGTTGAGGAATTCCTGGTGAGTGTGGCTGAGAGGTCAGGAGCTCCCTTCCTCCACCATCTCCCACCCATAGGATAGAGGCTCTGCCCTAAGTACAGCCAGCCAAGAATACTGGGGCCCTCAGCACCCTTGCCCCAGATTAGGGGAGAATTTCCAGAATAAGAAAGTCAAGTCATGCAGACCAGAGTCTACTGCCCTATTCGGGGCTCAGTAGTATCAGAGACATTGTCCAGGAGGAGAGGCTTCCCATAAGAAAAGAGCTCCAAAGCTCTCCACAAAGGAACTGACATCATTTGAAAAAAAGCATGGAGAAGTTTAAGCTTAAGGTGGCTTAAATTAGAGGACAACAGTTCCTCTTAGTTAGGAGCAACAAGCTAAACTACAGGCCATCTAGTTCCTAAGCCTAGAGAGAACTAGGGAAAGAAACAGATAAGAGATGACCCTGGGAACTTCAAAATATAGTCCTGTCCACAATGAATTGGATTAGACTGGTGAGAAATACATGGCCCAGGGGATTGTTGAAAACTATAAAGCAAGCAATTGGTGATCAGTTGCACCTAAGGGGTGGAGAGTAACACCAAATGAAGATGACAGCCTAACAGAACTCAGAGAAAGAGACGATTCAAAGAGAGCCCCACCAAGCCACCACCATCCCAGGGGAACTATGTAAGTGGTCAAGGCTCTGCCCCCAGAGGAGCAACAGCAATGCCTTCATGCTGCAAGGAAAGCAGACTTCACTAAAATTGTCTAGCCAAGTCACAAAACAAATCGCAAAAATAAGTCCAAGAGGAAGGGCAATCCAAAGTTCCTAAAACATATTACCTAAAATGCCCAGTTTTCAACAAAAAATTATGACATACAAAGAAACAAGAACATTTTTACGTAGAATATAAAGAAAGAAGAAAGTGCTTCTAAGAGGACCATTAGGTCATATGCAACAAAGACTTCAAAGCAACCATTATAAATATGTTCAGAGAACTAAAGGAAACCATGCTTCAGGAATTTAAGGGAGATATGAAGACAATGTTTCATCAAATAGACAATACCAATAGACATGGAAAGTATTAAAAAGAACCAAATAAAAATTCTGGAGTTGAGAAGTATAATAAATGAAATGAAAAATTGATTAGAGGGGCTCAAATAGCAGATTTGAACTGGCAAAGAAAGAATTAGTGAGCTTAAAGACAGAATAATAGAGATTATGCAATCCAAAGAACAGAGAAAATAGAATGGAGAAAATTGAATAGAACCTCAGAGAAAACCAGGACACCTTTAAGCACAAGAACATACATGTAATGGCAATCCAAGATGAGAAGAGAAAGCAGAAATAATATCAGAAGAAATAATGACTGAAAACTTCCCAATTGCTGAAAAACATTAATCTACACATTCACAAAGTTCAGCAAAGTCCAATCAGGACAAATACAAAGAAATCCACACCCAGATATATCAGCGTAAAACTGCTGAAAGACAAAGACACAGAAAATCTTGACAGCAACAAGAGAAAATGACTTGTCACATACAAAGTAATCCAAATAGGATAACAGCTGACTTCTCATCTGAAACAATGGAACCCAGAAGGCAGTGGTATGACATAGTCAAAGTGCTAAAAGAAAAATACTGTTTAACTCAGAATCCTATATCCACCAAAACTATCTTTCAAAAATGAGAGTGAAATAAAAATATTCCCAGGAACCAAAACTGAGCAAATTTTCTTCTGGCAGACCCATCTTGTAAGAAATATTAAAAGAAGTTTTTTCAGGCTAAAAGGAATTACACCAAATGAAAATTCTAATCCACATGAAAAAAAGAGCACTGTTAAAGGTAACTATGTAATTACCAAAAAAACACACAAAAAACAAAAAACCAAAAAAACACAGAATACATATTATTTTCTTCTTTCTTAACTGATTTAAAAAACAGTTGTATGAAACAACATGCATATCAATGTATTGTTGGGCCACAAATGTCATATATTTGACAATAACAACATAAATGAGGTAGGTAGGAGCTGAGTTATATTGGAGTAAGCAAATGACACCAGATTGTAACTCAAACCTGCCTGAACCAATTAAAAAAAAAACAGAAATGGTAAATAATAAGATAAATAGAACAATTCAGTAAATACATACTTGTTCTCCTTTCTATTCTCAGTTTTTTTATATAAAAACAGCAATTATAACAATGTACTACTATTTGGTTTGGAACACATATAAATTTAATACGTATAACAATAACACAAAAGGGCAGAGAGGGAATAGATCTATTTAGGAATATCATTTCTATATCACATTGGAATGAAGTTAGTAGAAATGTAAATCAGATTTTTTATAAGATATGTGTGGTAGGCCCTAGAGCAACTACTATAGTAGTAACCAAAAAAATATAAAGAATCACTAAAAGAATGAAGTAAAGAAGGAAGAGAGGAACAAAAGAAATAAAGGAGACAGGGAGTAAAGAAACAGTAAAAGTCTAACTATATCAATAACCACATTAACTATGAATGGATTAAACAATCCAATCAAAAGGCAGAGACTGTCATAGTCAATAAAGAACATCATCCAACTACATGCTGGCTATATGAGACACAGCATTAGATTCAGATTCTCATAGGTTAAAAGCATAAGGATGAAAAGAGTTATATCATGTATATACCAACCATAGGAAAGCTGGAGTGGCTATATTAATATCAGATGTAGTAGCTTTAACATTTTTTACTAGAGACAAAGAGGAACATTTTATAATGCTAAAAGTGTCCATCCATAAAGAAATTATAAAAATTGTAAACATATATGCACAAAATATATCTCCCTCTGACCCTCCCCCCGCCTCAATAGAGCCCTGCAATATGTGGAGGAAAGGCTGATGGAATTGAGGGTAGAAATATACAATTCAACAATAATCATCAGAGCCTTCAATACTACACTTTCAATAATGGATAGAACTAGGAAGATCAACAAGGAAACAGAAGACTTCGAACAACAATATACACAAACTAGACCTAACTAATATGTATAGAACACTGCACCTAACAAGAGCAGAATATACATTTTCCTCAGGCATACATGGAACATTCTACAGGACAGATAATATGGTAGGTCACAAAACAAACTTCAATTCTTAAAAAAAAACAAAAACTGAAATTGTACAAAGTATGGCCTGCAGTCACAATGGAGTAAAGCTGGAAATTAATAACAGAAGTTGGGAAATTCACAAATATGTGCAAATTAAACAACATACTACTAAATGCCAATAGCTCAAAGAAGAAATCACAAAGGAAATTAGAAAACACTCTGAGATAATAAAAAATTTTAAAATGACACATGAATATTTCTGGATGTAGTTTAGAGAGCAATTTATAGGTATAACTTACAGGGAAGGAGAAGAAAGATTGCAAATCAATAAACTTCCACCTCAAACACCTAGAATAAGAAGTGCAGACCAAATCCCAAGCAAGCAGCAGGAATGAAATAATAAATACTACAGCAGAAATTAATGAAATAGAGAACATAAAAACAATAGGAAAACCAACTAAACCAAATGTTTGTTCTCAGAAAAATCCACAAAATTGATAAACCTTAAGCTAGACCGAAGAAGAAAAAAAGAGAGAAGACTCAAATTACTAAAGTCAGAAATGAAAGAGGGGACATAACTACTGACCTTACAGAAATAAAAATAATTATAAGAGAATGCTGTGAGCAACTGTATGCCACAAATGAGATAACTGAAATGGACAAATCCCTAGAAAGAACTAAAAATGACCCAAGAAGAAATAGAAAATCTAAATGGACTCATACAAGTAAAGAGCGTGTCTTAGTTATCAAACAACGTCCACACAGAAAAGTTCAAGACCATATGGCTTCATTGGTAAATTCTTCCAAATATTTGAAAAGGAGTTATTATGAATCATCATGAATGCTTCCTAAAATAAAAGAGAATGGGGCAGTTTCCAACTAATTCTATGAGACCAACATTGCCCTTATATGAAAACCAGACAGGGTGCCTGGGTGGTTCAGTTGGTTAAGTGACTGCCTTCAGCTCAGGTCATGATCCTGGAGTCCCTGGATCGAGTCCCGCATCGGGCTCCCTGCTCAGCAGGGAGTCTGCTTCTCCCTCTGACCCTCCCCCCCTCTCATGTGCTCTCTCTCTCTCTCTAATAAATAAAATCTTTAAAAAAAAAAACAACCAGACAGACAATCACAAGAAAATGGCACACCATTCACTTACATTTTCTTATGAATATAGACACAAAATCCTCAACAAAATGCTATTAAATAGAATCCAGCAATGTATAAAAAGAATTATGCACCATGACCAAGTGGGATTTATCCCAGGAACACAATGTTGGTTTAACATCTGAAAATTGGTTACATAATATGCCACATCAATAGAATAAAGGGGGAAAAATCACATTATCATTTCAATTAATGAAGAAAAGGTATTTGACAAACATCTTTTCATCATAAAAACACTTAAACTAGGAATAGAAGTAAATTACCACAACTTAATAAATGCCATCCATGAAAAATCCACAGTTAACTGCATAGGTAATGGTGAAAAAACAAATACTTTCCCCTACAATCAGAAACAAAACAAGGGTGTCTTCTCACCACCCTCTATTTAACTTGTATTGGAGATTCTAGCTAAGGAAATTGGGCAAGAAAATGAAATAAAAGCCATCTAGATTAGAAAGGAAGAAGTAGAACTATCTCTAGTTGTAGATGGTATGGTCTTGTATGCAGAAAATCCTAAGGAATCCACTAAAATCTATTACAGCTTATAAACAAATTCAGCAAGTTTGCAGAATACAAGATGAATATATAAAAATCAAAAATATTTCAGGGGCGCCTGGGTGGCTCAGTTGGTTAAGTGACTGCCTTCGGCTCAGGTCATGATCCTGGAGTCCCTGGATCGAGTCCCGCATTGGCCTCCCTGCTCCGCAGGGAGTCTGCTTCTCCCTCTGACCCTCCCCCCTCTCATGTGCTCTCTCTCAAATAAATAAATAAAATCTTTAAAAAAAATTTTTCAAAATAATTTTATTTACAACATCAAAGGGAATAAAATATTTAGGGGATAAGTTAAACAAAAGTAATATAAAACTTTTATTCTGACAATTGAAAAATATTGTTGAAAGAAATTAAAGAAGACCTAAATAAATAGGAAGACATGTTTTGCGCTAAACCCATGTTCGTGGACTGAACAACTTAATATTGTTACAATGCCAATATTCAACACAATCCCTACCAAAATCTGAGTTCTTTTCAGAAATTGACAAGCTGATCGTAAAATTCACATAGAAATTCAACAACAGTCTTGAAAAAGAGCAGAATCTTGCCCATTTCAAAACTTACTACAAAGCTATAGTAATGAGGATAGTGTGATGCTGACACAGGAAAGACATGTAGATCAAGGGAAAAGAATTGAGAGTCCAGAAGGAAACCTTCACATTTTACAGCCAATTGATTTTCTATAAGGGTGTGAAGGTGATTCAGTGGAGGAAAAAAAATGGTCTTTTTAACAAATGGTGTTGGGACAACGGTTTACCCTCACATCAAAGAATGAAGGTGGATTCCTACCTTACACCACATACAAAAAGTAACTCAAAATGGACCAAAGATCTAAACACAAGAGCTAAAGCTATTCGAGCCTTAGAAGAAAACAGCACTGTAAGTCTTCCCAAACTTGGAGAGAAAATGGTTCCTTAGGATCCCAGAGGAATAAGTGACAAAAGCAGCATAGACTGGAAATCATCAAAATTAAAACTGGTTGTGCTTTAAAGGGCACCATCAAAAAGGTAAAAAGATAATTGCAAAGTGGGGTAAAATACATGCAAATCCTATATCTTATAAGGGACTTGTATCCAGAATATATAAAGAAGTATTATGACTAAGAAGATAACCAATTTAAAAATGGGTCTGAATAGACCTTTCTCCAAAGCAGATATACAAATAGCCAGTAGGAATATAAAAGGATGCTCACCATTACTGGCCATCAGGAAAATGCCCATCAAAACTATGAGACACCACTTCACACCCACTAGAATGGCTATAACCAAAAGGACATGGCAGCAGGTGTTGGCAAGGATGTGGAGAAATTGAAACCCTCACACATTCTGGTGGGAACATAAAATGGTGGGCTGCTTTGACAAGCAGTTCGTTCCTCAAAAAGCTAAACATAGAACTACCATATGACCCAGCAATTCCACTCCTAAGTATTTACCCAAGAGAAATGCAAATGTAAGTCCACACAAAGACTTGCATAGGGATGTTTAGAGCAGCTTTAACAACCAAAAACAGCCCAAACCGGGAACCAATGTAGGTAAGTTATCCTTCAGTGATTGGACGGTTAACAAACTGGTCTATTCCTTCCATGGAACAATGTTTGGCAATAAAAGGAATGAAGTTTTGATACATGTAACAACATGAATGAATTTCCACATAACTATGGAGAGTGAAAAAAGGCTGTACACAACAAACTTTCCAGGGTGATGGGCATGTTTGGTATCTTGAGTGTAGTGAGGGTTCCATGAAGGTAGATTGATGAGAGAGGGAGAGGGTGGGGGGGTGCGTATGTCAAAACATATCAACTTCATCAAGAAGATGAAAAGACAGCCTACAGAATGGAAGAATGTATTTGCAAATCATATACCTGATAAGAGTTTAAGAGCCAGAATCTATAAAGAACTCCTACAAACTCAACAAAAATTACCCAATTAAAAACGGGTAAAGGACTTGAACAGACATTTCTCCAAAGAAGATATACAAGTGGTCAAGAAGCACGTGAAAAGACACTTAACATCATTAGTCATTAGTGAAATGCAAATTAAAACCAAATGAGACACCACTTCACAATTACTAAGATGGCTATAAGCAACAAATGAAAAGTGACAAGTTTTCAAGAGAACATGGAGAAATTGGAACCCTGGTGGCAATATAAAATGGTGCAGCCACTGTGGAAGACAGTTTGGTGGTTTGTCAAAAATTAAACATAGAATCACCATATGGCCCGGCAATCGCATGCCTCGGTGCACACCTAGAAGGACTAAAAACAAGGACTTGAACAGACGCTTGTGTGTATGTCAGCGTTCAGAGCAGTGTTAGTCACAAGAGCCAAAAGGTCGAAACAACCCGTTCCCACTGACAGATGATGGATAAACAAAATGAGGTCTATACCCGCAGTGGGATATTACTCAGCCTTAGAAAAGGAGGAGGTCCTGGCACCTGCTACAGTGTAGACAGACCTTGAGGACACTGTGATGACGGACGTAAGCCAGACACAAAAGGACAATACTGTGGAGTCCACGTGTACGAAACATCCAGACCAGGCAAATTCACAGGGACAGAAAGTAGACTGGAGGTCGCCAAGGGCTGGGCGGGGGGATGGGCAGTTGATGTCTAATAGGGTCAGGGTTTCTGTGTGGTTGCGTGACACTGTGAATGTAAACAAGGTCACGGAGTCGTATACTTGAAATGGTTAAAATTGCAAATTTTATGTTGTACATATCTTACCACAATTGAAAATAATGTGATATACCAAACCCCATCGACCTTTAAATGGGTGAATTGTTTGTGAAAGCTATCACCTTTTTCACTTTACATTTAAGCATTTCACTGTATGTCAGTTATATTTCAATAAAGCAGCTAACAAAACTATGCATGTGTTACTTTGATAAAAATAAAAATTAAATTTTAAGAAAAAAAATTTATGAACGCAGTCTCTAAGTAATTCCATAAATATAGATCTCCACAGAGCAAAATCTCTCTCTCGCCATGTCCCTGCTGCGCTGGGAGTCACTCACTCAACTAAATGAGGTGCAGGTCTTCACGCAAACCAGGAGGCAGGTGCTGGGGTGCTGAGATGCAAGGGACAGAAGCGGGACCTTGCCTTGTTTCTTCTTCCATGAAGCAGGAAGAGCAATAGTGACCACTTCAAAGGATTTACAGATGCATGTAGACAAGGCTTAGCTGCATCCAGCACACATCAGCTCTGAGTAGGGGGGCTCTGGCCCCCAGGCAGAGCCGAGAGGGGCCACGTCTCCCACGTCCTGGAGCGGTGGGCAGGTGAGTAAACCCGGGAGGGTGTGTGGTGCTAGGGGAGTGTTGGGAGCTGTGCCCTGGGGACCCAAGGTGGAGACCAGGGTCCCCATGACCACGAACTTCTCAAAGTGCCTTCAGGCAGTGCTGGGCTCTGCCCCCCATGATGAGCCCTCATGGGCCCCCCGCTATTGTACTGGATTCAGCCCCATTCCGCCATGGGATGCACACCACCGGCTCTTGGCCTCAGTCTCCCTCCCCTCCCCCAGGGCCCGACCACGCCCCCTGCTGCCCTCTTGCATCTGCCACCCCACCAGGCCCGGGCCCCAGGCCCCACCTCCGGACAGCCCGCCTGGGCTATGAATAGCACACAGCACTTTTCCTTTCCAAATATAAAATGTTTGCTTTCAATCAGGGGCGTCTGGGGAAATGGAAATTATAGGATTGGAGAGTGTCCTTGGGTAAAGAAATACGTGGAATGCCGAAACCTTGCAGGGCCTCTGATTAGGGCTGGAATAATTCCTGCTGTAATATAAACAAGCCTTGCTCAGCTAATGGGGGGCAGGGGAGAGGGGCCGGGAAATAGGGCGCACGCGGCCTCTTTGTTCTCTCCCCCTGGCACGCCCCGGCAGCTGGACCTAGCAGCCAGGCCAGGGTCCAGAGCAGACCAGCTTGGGGGCCTCAGGACAGCAGAAGCCGAGGTTTCTGGGGTGCTGAGTGACCGCGGTGAGACCCTGTCCAGTGGGGCTTGCTGTTCTCACCGCGGCCCGTGGGATAGATGGGTTCTGTGGGTGGTGCTCCTGGCCCCACGGTCCTATCCAGGCTTTGGCGCCCTGGGCCTGCTCTGGGGGCTGGCGGGGTGCAAAGGTGGAGGCCAGCTGGGAAGATGGCCAGGGAGAAAGGAGAGGAGCCTGGGGAAGCCAATCTGAGCAAAGGTTTCCCAAAGAGCCGGTCAGTCGGTCAACAAACGCTTGGTAGTGTCCCCTTGAGGCACGAGGATGTGAAGGGGTGAGGACCCTCTCCCCACCCTCAAGGGGCACAGGGTCTGATGACACCACCAGTACACCAGCCACAGACCTGGCAGCCGTGATCCCAGGCTCCCAAGTCGGGTCAGGAGGGATGGCCCGCCATCACTCGGAACAAGAAGGCCAGGCCTTGGAGGCCATCTGTAACTTGAGCACCGTGCCGTTGCGCTGTGTGAGGGCCAAGGCGCAAGGAGGCCCTCACCAGCCCGTGGGGCGCCAGGGTCGGCGAGCACCCCAGTGACCCGAACAGATCTTCCCGTGTGCAGGGGAACCTGTCAGCTGCAGCTCCTGGTAACCCGGTACTCAGACGTCCGGCCCCCCGTGCAAGCCCTCGGACAGACGGCGCGGAGAGCTTCTCATCAACGGGGGCACTGGGACGCGCCCTAGGAGACGTTTGTAAAAACTCACAAATCAGAGATGTGTGGCCACGCGGGTCAGTTCTCCCTGAGGAACTGGCCGCAGGGGCTGCAGGAGGGCTTGCTGTCTCAGGGGCCCCGGTCTCTCATCTGTACAATGGGTTCAGATGGCAAACATAGCCAGCTGAGGTGACCCTGAAAAGGGAGGCTGGGCCCACAGGTCCGAGGCCTGTGAGGACCCCCGGCGTACCCCGCAGCGGCCTGACCCAGCCCTGCACCTGGCTCTGAGGCCTACGGAGGGAACAGGTGGGCCCTGGATGGGGCTGGGGCTGGGAACCCCGACGCCCTCCAAGACTCCCCCGCACGGTGGCTGTCAACGGGTGCAGAGCCCGGAGGCGGGTGGCAGAGGGGGACGAGGGGGGGACCCCACCCAGGGCTCCCCAAGGGTGGAGCCCATCCAGCCAAAGGGGCCCAGGGCTGCTGAGTGACAGAGTGACGGGACTCGAGCCTCATATCCTGCTCAGCGTCTGAAGTGAGAACATGTTGAAAGCCCCACGTGTGGGGCGGGGGTGTGCTGGGGCCTGGGAGCCCGCCTGGGGGCAGCCCTGCAGCCCGGCCAGTCAGTGGGGGGGGGGGGGGGCTGCCCCGGAGCGGGGGCGGGGACAGGCCCCGGGAATGTGGCAGCCTCCTCCTCTTAGAGGGCCCCTGCCCGCCCGGGCCGCCAGTGGTTCCGTGTTTACACTACATTAATAATGGTTTAAACGTTCTCATAAATAGATGCTGATTAATTGGCAGCCCATTTGCTGCAGCCCGGCCTGCCAGACGGTTTCCGGGAGGCCCGCTCCACGTCCCTGTTTACTCGCGGGCAGGGAGCAGGGCGGGCGCTAATGCAGGGGGCAGGCGATGCCGGCCTGGGGGTGCCAGCCATGTCCCCTGAGCTGGGCCGGTGGGCAGTCCCCACGCCGGGCCAAGTCCTGGCGCCTCGGAAGAGCCAGGCCCTGAGCCTGCTGCTTGTTTATTCACCCGTGCGTTCATTCATTCATGCCGTCAGCTGTTAGTCATTTCTTCCTTCAGTGGAGTCTGCCGCTAGGCAAGCCCTGGACATGGCCAGGGAAGGGCCTGGGGCCTGGCCGCCCCTTTACAGGCCCTCGGACTGCGGGAGGAGGCCTGGTGGAGGGAGTCCCTCGGGCAGGGGTGAAGCGGGGCCCAAACTCTGCGCCCCACGAACAGGGGCTTGGCTGAGTGTCCCTGCCCACCAGGGTCCTCTCATGGCCCGTCTGCCCTGCTCTGTCTGGTCTCCCGCCCGCACCCCCAGCCCGCACTGCCCCCTTCCTGGCTGCCCGGCAGACGCTCCTGTGCTCATGGCCCAGCCCCAGCTCCACTCTGTTGGATGGGGGGCCATGCAGCACCTCGTCCTGGTCATGGAGGGCAGAGGGAGGGCCTGGCCCCTGCCCCACGCTGCAGCCTGGAGCCCTGCATCATCCTGCAGGACCTGAGCCCCACTCACCAGCGTTTCCGAGTGCTGTCCTCACAGGCCACGTATGCCCATCCCGCAGAGGGAACACAGCTCTCTCTCGTCGCCTGCCCAAGTCCTCCTCAGACCCCCGGTCCGCTCCGGAGGGCTCTAACCACCGGGCCATGCTGCCGATTCTGGGTTGCTGAAGGCGTGACGGAGGGAGGGTGAGTGCATGAATCCCACCGGCCAGGTCCGCCGGCGGGAGGGGGGGCGCGGGGAGGGCCTCCCTGGTGATTGGTTTTTAAAGCTCCGCAGACCTGAGCCCAGTGGGGAGGTCAAAGGTGACCGCTGATGGTTGTCACTCAAGCAAAATAGGCCCGTTTTCATTTTTCACTTGGGCCCAGACCCCTCCAAACAGACAGTGATTAGGCCCTGATTGAGCCTTTCCTCTGCCTGATGACTCCCACATGTGACCCGCTCCCAAATTACATGCAAATGTTCCACGCTGAGCTGCCGAGAGCCCCGCAGCCCCACCAGCTCCTGCCGCCGCCGCGGGCGCCCGGTGCACAGGTGTGTGCAGGCCCGGAACACCAGGGGAGGCACCTGCGGGCCCCGGGCCCCGGGCCCCTGGGGCTGGTGCACCTGAGCCTTGGTCTGCTCCTCCGAGGAGAGGGCAGGGCGCAGCCAGGGTGAGCTGGTGGATCCTGCTGCAGCTCCTGGGCTCCTGCTCCCGAGTCCCGCCTGCAGAGGTGTTGGGGGCAGGGCAGACAGACGCGTCAGCTGCATCGAGCCGTGCTGGGCACGGCCACGCACGGTCACTCTCACCCTGCCTCCTGGGGACACAGAGAGTTCAGCGTGGCACCCCCGAGGGGAAGCCTGGAGCCCGTCCAAGGGCATCTCGCCACTCCCTACACAGGCTGCCATCCCTCGAGATTTCTGACCGGCCAGCCCAGGAGGGGAGGGTGGCGACACTCTGGTCACACTGCTGGTCAGGGGCGGAGGCGGCCTGAGGCCCCAGCCCACATGTGGAACCTCAGAGCCCAGGCGCTGGCCGGCAGATGGCAGACAGGGGCGTCCAGCAGACACGGCTGGGGGTGTTCTGAGGACAGCCCAGAACCCTCCAGGTCATGCCACCCAGCCCCACATGGGGCGGGACTCCACTCTGCAACGCCCAAGTTCTGGCTGCACGCCCCCAGTGACGGGGAGCTCAGTCCCACACCTGCCAGAGCCCTGCAACCCTGAGCTGGGGGTAAAGGTCTTCCTGTTGCATGAAGCCCCTCCCGATGGTCCTGGGTCTGTGCTCTGAAGCCGCAGTCGGACCTTAGATCTCTTCCTCTCATTCATTCATGCATGCACACATTCATTCAGCACACCACTCTGCCCACCCACCTAGTTGTCTCCTCACCCTGTGCATGCTCCACTGTAATCTCAGTGCTCATTCCTCTCTGAGGTGATCTGCGTCACGGGCTGGGGGGCTCTTGTCTGCGTCCCAGCTAGAACGTCAGCTGCACCAGGGCGGGACCCCTGCTCACCTCCTCTCCTGGGTCAGGGTCACTGTGAAACACTGGAGAGACACAGAGAGATGGGAAGGCGAGGCAGAAGAGCAATTTGTGCTTCAGACCGGGGAAGTGGAGAGTGAGCTGGGGAGAGAGGGAAGCCAGGCCTTAGGAACAGTGAGCAGGTGGGTGGACGGAGGAAGCAGGCCTTTGTGTTCAACCACGTGAGGGGACCAGACCCGCGTCTGGGGCCCGGCTGAGTGCGAGGCGTGGGGAGGTGGGCCGCAGAAGCAGGAGCACAGGGGCCGTGTGGAGTCCCCCCATTTCCCACTGCGCCCCCCCTGCAAGAGGGGCATTATTTCGGGAATCCCACAGAAGTGCCCTGAAGTTGGCAGGGGCCTTGGGTGGGCCCCGGGCAGCCTGCCTGGAGGATTGTCCGTCTTTGTGTTTTAGGGTGAGGAGGACAGGACCCCATTGGTGGGGGGTCTGGAGGGAGGGCTGTGGGCTCTTCCCTTGGTGCCTCCATGCCCCTCCTCCAGGCCCACAACCACCTTTACGGGGGGCCGGGGGGCACTACCCGCAGCCCTGGCCGGTCCCAGCGCCCTGTCCCCTCAGGTCCTGGGCAGGAAGCAGCTCGAGCTCAGCCCCTCCTTTGGCAGCAGGTGGGTGGCCCCTCATCAGCCTGATGTGGAAAGTGGAATAACTCCTCCCAATTACCCTCGAATCTGGAAACTTTTTGTGCCTCCGACATTTCCTCTAGCCCGAGAGTTAATCAGCCCCTTGCACCCCCCTCGGGCTGGGGCGTGGGGGCACAGGGCAGTGTGCCCCAGAAAATTATTTCTCATTGCCAATTATTACCCATTAGAGCTAATGGTTGTGCTTAATCACCACACACTTATCTGGGGTTTTTAAGCCACTGGAACGGCCCCCTCCCCCACCCCGCGCTCCCGAGAGCAGAGCTCCAGCCATTGCCAGAAAAAAATTTTTTTTCACCAAATCGCACATCTGATACCGTTTTGTTTGAAAAATGAGTTGCCCTCCCCTTTCTCGTGAATGCTGGTCACACAGCCAGTGAAGTTTGGGGGACAGAGATGGGACCTCCATGGGGTGCCTTTCCAGGCCTCTGGGGGAGGTGGGACCCCTCCCCAGTGGTCCCGCCTAGCCCCAGTTACAGAGGAGGAGACCCAGGCGAGGGTGCGGGGCGAGGCCGTGCAGCGCGTGCAGACCGAGCAGGGGCCCAGGCAGAGGGTCAGAGCTGATGCGGGTGGGCGCGGGCCGCTGGGACAAGGCAAGTCGGGAGGCTCTCCCACATCAGCCTGCTGTGCCGGGACGTCCGCTGAGGACTAACCCGTGTTCAGGTGTCCATCTGAGAAGTGAAGAGGCTCTGAGGGGGGCAAGGCTGCCGCTGCCCCCGCAGAGACGGGGGGCCTGGCCCTGGTGGGCGTTCCATGTGTCGGGGCCGAAGCCCGTGGGCAGAACCCGCTTCATGACCTCTTTCCACAGAAGTGCCAAAGCCTCTCTGAGTTTGGTTTCCTAATCTGAAACATGGGGCTCTGGATCCCCCACGGGCAGGGCCGCCAGGCCTCAGTGCTGGCCCCACCGTCACTGTGGAGGCCCCGTCCCCAGGCGGCCACCCCGCTAGCGGGAGAGCTGGGAAGCAGGTCCCCAGGACACACCCTGCGCCAGGCAAGCTCTTCGGCCACACAGGGGCTGAGCCGCCCAGCCCCGCCCACTGGCTTGCTGTGTGGACCCCCACTTCAAACCTGTAACCTCAGGCAGACCTCGGGGTCCACAGAGGCACAGCCTCCCAAAGTCCTCCTCGACCCGGGGTATGTGGTGAAGGATGGGCTGCCCTGCCCTGCTTCTGGGGGACTTGGGATGGGCTAGGGGGACACGTTAGCACAGCAGACCGTCCCCGAGCGCCCTGCACGGCCCAGGACGGGGAGGGAGGCGGCAGCCCGATGCAGTGTATGCACACATTCGTCAGGTCTGTGCGCCCGGCTCTGAGCCATGAGGGACCCGCGAAGGAAAGTCACCCCGGGAGCTGCGAGCCCGCCCACACCCAGGGAAAGGAACCCGGGGTTCTCGGAATACAGCCAATTCCACAGCTGGGGCAGGGTGGGCACAATCCAAGCCTGGACTGTGTGTTTCATGCGTTCCGTGGACGCACTCGGAAAACCCCCTGGCCGCTGTGGAAGCTTAGGGGAGCCAGCTCTCGGGGGCCCGTGGCCGCGCAGAGACAGCAACGGTGATGAGCTACGGACCCTGCCACTCAAGACCCGTCCTTGGGATACATAGAGAGCAGGGAGGGGTCTTTCTTCCGAGGCAACTCCCAGGTCCTGTTACCGGCTGGTGAGTGTGGGGGGACCGGTGTTGAACTCCGCGTCTTGCGGCTTCTGTGACAAAGGCAGTTTCAGGCAGGGGTCCCCTCGATGCTGACTCCGCCGGAAACGGCTACCAGCAGCAGGATGTTCGCATGCTCCTGCGATTCCGCCCACAGACGTGGGTCAGATGCAAGGAAGGCGAGCTGCTACGAGCGAGGGGTCCGGCAGCACCTCAGCGGGTGATCACGTGCACCGCCATCGCGAAGGCCTCCGCGGCACCCGAGGAGGACACGTCCCTCACGTCGCTCACACCCAGCTAGGAAGACACAACCTGAACCCAAACAGGGGGACACTCAGACCCACGGGAGGAGCATTCCGCAAAAGAGACTGCATTCACCCAAAAGGCCGCTGCCAGAAAAAGAGGCGTGGGCCCGGCTTCAGACTGCAGGAGAAAGGAGAGGGGACGGCCCTGGACGGGGGCCAGCGGCCTGTGAGGGACAGCACGGGGTCAGCTGACTCCGTCGGCGTGCGGACGGCAGAGTGTGGCTGCAGGGCCGGCTTCCTGCAGGGACAGCGAGCTGTGGGCTCGCCGGGGGCTGGGGCCCCCTGCCCGGGGCTGCCCGCAACGCCGGTGTGCACAGGACAGAGGGGACAGAGCCAGTGGCCCTGCGCCCACGAGCCAGGCGGCCGTCCGCGGGGCCCGTGTCCATGTGCTAAGTGGTTTCCAAATACACGGTGAAAACAGAACGGCCTGGAGTACAGAGCTGGGACCCCAGGAGAGACGGGGCGGGACAGGCACGGGGAGGGAGGGGCGGGCGATCAGAGGCAAGCAAACAGGGCTGGGAGGGCAGCGCCACAGGGGATGAGCTCTCCGTCATGCAAGGCATGTCCGGAAGGGCAGACGCCTACACTCTAGGGACTCTGCACAGGAAATTCCGGACGCCAAGGGCTTTTGTGTCCCCCAAAGTCTGCATTTGCAGCGGGGCCTGGAGAGAGGGCTGGCTCCCCGTCAGGAGCCGTGCCCTCCCCAGTTCCAGTGGGCAACCCCTAGGCGTTTGAGCCCCGCTCTGAGTGACCTTTGTTCTCTCTCCGATGACAGGAGATGCAAGGAGGACCTGGCTGGTTGTCTGTGCTCAGGGCAGAGGCTGCAGGGGGATGGCACTGGGGCCGGGATCACTTGGGGGTCCCTGGGGGAGTCAGAAGGCTCAGCTGCTCTAGAGGGACTCCTGGGGGGCCTGGGGGGCCTGTGCCCTGGTTGCCACCATCCCCACCACTCTCTGCTGTCCCCACTGGAGGCCTTCTGCCACCTGCACTGGGGCTCCATCTGCGTCCAGGACAGAACCCGGAGGGCTGCCTGGTGGCGGCATCAGCAGGGCATGAGTGGACTGTGGGTGGGTCTCCCTCCACCCAGATTCTTCTTGCTAAAGCCCCCGCTGTCCCTTGGGCCCGCTGGACATGGCACCTCTTCAGGGAGGGACCCATCCGTCAAGGAGCCGTCAATGGTCAGGCGCAACCGTGCACCACCCAGAAGGGGCAGAGGCGGCGTCAATCCAGGCCACTGTGAGCCGCCAGGCCTTGCGGGCGTGATGGATGGGCGCCACCCAGCCACTTTAGGCCCATGTTTACGGGACGCCCAAACAGCGGTCAATCCTCCAGGACCATCACTCACGCCAGCTACCAGGCGTCCCTCCACAGGCCCCTGGTGGTCTTGCTGGGGTCCGTCCGGCAGCACTTAGCCTGTCAGCCCGAGGGTCCTGTCCAGCCACAGCTGTGACAGATGAGCACAGAGCCCCCAGGGGCCCGCGGGGCCAGGGCAGGGCTGCCAGCCCGGCCGCCCCACACACCCACTGCTGTCCGCTCGTCCCTGCGCACCTGGTAACCAGGGCCCTCGCCGGGGACAGCGCTGTTGTGCGGTTTAAGCCGACTTCTGTGTCGGGGTCGAACAGGGCCAGGGGGTCAGGTCCTGGCTCTGAGGAAGTACTGTCCCCCCCCGCCTCTTCCTTCCTTCCTTCCCCCCCCCCTTCCTTCCTTCCTTCCTTCCTTCCTTCCTTCCTCCCTCCCTCCCTCCCTCCCTTCCTTCCCTCCTGGAACCCAGGAGCCTCAGTTTCCATCCCCATAAAGCAGGACCATTGACTGCTGATGCAAGGCTGTGCTGGGGAGGGGACAGGGCGTATGACATCTCTTTCCTCATAGTGAGCATCCTCCGAAACCCGATGGCCACCGTAAACCAGCCTCACAGACGTTCCTCATACAGTACGGCTTCCAGGAGCCAGCCTTCCAAAGAACAGACCCACATCCGCAAAGGTTAACTCGAAATGGATGGAAGGCCAAGTGTAAGAGACGAAACTATGAGGCTCTTAGAAGAAAACGCAAGAGTAAATCTTACGACCTTGGATTTGACGGCAGTCCCTTGGATGTGACAGGAGAAGCACGCGCAACAAGAGAAAAAATAACTACAGTAGAATCATCAAAATTAAAACCTTTTGTGCTTGAAAGGGCCCCCTGAGGAAAGTAACAGGACCGCCACTGAATGGGAGAAAATAGCCGCCAACTGTGGGTGCGCTAGCGTCTCCCACGCGGAACGTACAGACTCTACGGCTGACCTCAGGGACCTGCCCCCCACGCGCCGCAGGGACGCCACCGCCCCCGAAGCTCCAAAGCCCGGCGAGCGACGCAGAGCCGCAGCGCTGCTGCCCTCCTGGCGGTTCCTGCGCGTGGGAAACACAGAGCTGCCCCGTGACCCAGGCCTTCTCCCCCAAGACGCGGGGCAGGGCGGTGAGGGAGGGCTGCTGGGTGGCGCCCCACACTGGGCGTGGACCCAGGCCCGTGGGCCGGTGTCTCCCGGGCCACCTCCGGGCTGGGGCATCTCCACTGCGCCTCCCCGCCTCCCTTTCCCGCAGATGGATTCACTTCGAGGGAGATGGTTAGCGCCGCCAGAAACCCCATCCCCGGAGGCCTAGCCGGGAAAATGAGGGTAATTCCAACCTGAGCCTGGAGCGGGGGGCTTGCTCCCGGAGCCAGCGGAGGTCCCCAGGGTGCTGGGAAGGGGGTGCCGCCCCACCCCCGGCAGGGCACCCGCACCGGGCCCCACTCCCTGCTCCCCTTCCTGGGGGTGCGCGTCTCCCGCTGGGGCCTCCGGGCAGCGTTTGTTCAGCCAGCGTCCTTTGTGTGGGGTAGCCAGGCTGCGGGTGGGGGGCTTTGGGCGGGAGGTTGCACCCTGGTGTCAGAAGCCTTCCCCCAAAGCATCTCACAGCTGTCGGGGCCGCCTGGGCGGGCGGGGCGTCCATTAGTGGAGGCAGGGGATTTGCCCTGCTACTTGTGTAAACACAGGGCTTAGGGGGGCGGCGTGCACCTGGGACACCTGAGCAGAGGCGGGGCCAGGTGCCACCTGTGGGGGGCTGTGCACCTAGGAAGACGCAGGGGTGAAGATGTGCCCAGCACACCCCTGCCGCGCCCCGCAGAAGCCCACCCCCGCGGCGCCCGAGCAGCGTCCCCTCCTGCACCAGCCTGGCACCTGGGCGCCCGGCCCTGTGTCCAGATGGTGTTGAGTCCTTCTCAGCTCGGGGGTTCACGTGGCAGCTCTCTGCCCCCCGGCACTTACCACACGGCCTGATGGTCTGTTTACAAGGCTCTTCCGCACCAGACAGAGGGGCTCTTGAGGGATTTTAATGACCTCCACCTCCCCTGTCAGCGCTAATCAGTGTTTCCTGAATGAATGCGCAAAGGAATGAATGAATTCTTGAGCACACCACCCCCCACGCCCCACCAGGCCCTGTGTGGAGGCGGGAGCAGCGCGTCAGGGGGCAGGTGGCCTTCCTGCCACAGGAGACCCTGGGGGAACACTGGGGTCAGCTGGGGAGGGCGCATGCTGGGAAACAGACCTGAGGAGGTGAGGGCAGACATCTGGAGAAGTGGGTTGCAGGGAATGGCCTGTGCAAAGGCCCTGAGGCAAGACCTGGGGGTTCTAGGAACAGTGAAAAAGCTGGCAAGGCTGGAGCCCAGGGAGGGAGACACAGGGAAGCAGAGAGCAGGGGAGGTAGGTAGGGGAGTAGGGGAGGAGCCCTGCTATGGGACCGTCCAGCCCCCTTGCTAGCCCCAGCCCTTTCCCTCCACTCATTGTCAGGGAGAAAGGGCCAGACCCTCACTTCACCTTGCAGCAAAGCAAGGTGGGGGTGCAGCAGGCAGCTCTGGCCATGAAGGAAGAAGTCCCTGAGGAAGGGGTGTCTGAGAGGTTGATCCTGCCCCCAAGATGAGACAGTCCCAACCCAGGTGCCACCCCTGCCTGCCCTTTGGCTGTGGTCCTGTGGGCACGAGCTGTCTGGAGCTCTGGCAGCCACCTTGTGCTCATGAGGCACTACACCCAGATGGGGAGAAGAGCTGCACCCCAGTCACCTCACCCCAGCCGTGACCTGTGTGCCTTCTCCTCACCGTCCCTGTCTCTCTCCCTTGTCAGCTCAGGGTGCCGGGCTCCCATGTGTTTCTGCTGCCCAGAGCAGGGGCATGGGTTCCCCAAACTGTCCAGTACACAGACGAGTGCTCAGCCTGTGTGTGCTCCCAGGGCCACCGCTCCACTCAGTCTGGCCCTGATGGAGCACCCAGGGGCTTCGTGGGCACCGTGCACACACCTCCTCCCATGGGATGCCCCAGGCTGCAAACCCACCAGTGGAGGCCAGGCCACCATCCAAACCGGCGACCTCGGGACACCCGGGCATGGCGTGCAGGCACGACCATGGCCATGCTCTGCGGGGGCCCAGGAACCACTGAGGGACCACAGCCATGGGGCCCCCACTGGCCCTTCCAGAACCAGCACCCCGGCCTTGTGACACCCACGACCACCCTGGGGTGAAGTCAGTAGACAACACGACCTCCCCCTGCACGTCATGTGATGTCTCAGCTGCAACAGACTGAAAGGAAAGGACACTAACGCTGTTAAATGTGCAGTTCAAGGAACAAATGTGTAGGAGGCCCGGCCACACCAGGCGACAGGAGGCGCCCAGCCGCGGGCACGGTGCAGCAAGTAGACCCGAGTGCGATGGCATTCGGCTCGGGATGGCTGACCCCATTTTTACCTACGTGAAATTCGGGGATCGGGGCTCGGTTGTGACACGTCTGCGTGACGCGGGCCCCCAGCACACGGGTCCCGGTCTCCTGCAAAGTGAGCAGCGCCTTGGACAGCATGCGGTGCTCTTGTCCCTCACGTCCCTGGGCACCGAGTTCCTGGAACGCTCAGCATGGGCCGGGAGCGTGGAAAAGGCTGTTTTCACGTGACACAGGGCTGGGGGTCCAGGCCAGGACCCTGAAGGGACTCTCACCACATGTGTGTGGGGGCCCTGGCAAGTGTCCTGGCCCAGTACTTGCTGCCAAACCCAGACATCCCCCACTGGCCTCCAGGCTGCCCCTAATCTGCACCCCAACTTCCCTGCCCCGGCCCCCTCCGGGCTGAGTCGGCAGAGCCCCAGAGCCCGCTCATGTTGAATGGCCCTGCCCTCGGGAGGCAGGCCCGGCCCTCCAGCGGGCCCAGCTGGGCGGGAGCCCCTCGTGTCAGGCTGCGGCTGGCCGGGCAGGCCTCTGCCCCCCCAGGTGCCCCCCCCCCCCGGCCCAGCGAGGGGCAGGTGGTGATGGATGGGCGCAGGAGGCTCCATTCTGCGCAGACATTCCTCCTGCAGATAAACGGCCTCGAGTGGCCGCCCCCACAGCGGCCAGCGGAGAGGCCCTCTTGAAAGGCAGGAGTTGAGGGGCCTCTGTATATAATAAAGGTGAAAGAGTGTCATCCAGACATTTTTATGCTCTTCCCGAGGTCCCAGCTGCCGCGCGGCCGGAAGGACCTGGGGCTTTTAACCGTGGCCTGAGGAAGCGGCTGCTTTTAGCGGGTTCCAGGCCTGAGAGGGAGCTTGGGGTCGGGACTTGGGCATGGCTCAGGGCCCCTTTCCCACCTGAGTCAGCCGCACCCCTCCTCAGCAGGAATTCGGAAGGACGCACTAGCCTGTCGGGGCTGAACACTGGGGGCGCTTGGCGACTGTGGGCTCCGCACTGGTCAGAGCCTGCAGAGCATGTGGGCCGTGCGTGCCCCCCACAGGGCCGTGGGCTGACTCCCAGTTTGGCACAACCTGGCTGTCCCTGGGGCGCCTGGCCGGGCAACATCACCATCCCCAATACAGAGGCTCAGTGGTCTGCCTATGACTCCAGCCCCTCCCGGGCTTTGAGGGTCCGCAGGAGTGGGGTTGGTGGGCCCTCTCACCAGGCCCGGCAAGGCATGGGTGCTCACGGACGCTTCCTCCCGCGCCCCTCCCCAAGTCTGAGTGTGCGGGAAAGGAGTGTCCACCACACCTCTGAGAACACCAGGCTCAGGGCGGCCACGCCACTCCCAAGCACACCTCGGGGAGGGGACAGCAGAGCGGGGACTCCCCCACAAGGGCCCAGACACTTGAGCGTCCAGGGCAGGGACCCCCACAAGGGCCCAGTCTGTGTGCATGTCTCAGGACTCAGGGGTCAGCCTCAAAGACCGGGTGCGCTCTCTGACACCCCAGGGCCACTCAGCCTACTCCCTGCCTCGGTGTCTTGGAATCCCCTGGCCCATCAGCTGTGACTCAGGGCGCAGGTGTCCCCCAGCCCCCTCCAGGCCCCGAACACAGGGGACAGGTAACATGCACCAGGCTGTAGGGGCAGGGGTGAGTGGACCCACAGAGGGGAGGCCCCAGGCCTGGTGCGGCCGGCAGCCCCGGTCCCACAGAGAGAGCCCCAGGCTGGAGGCAGTGGGCTCGTCACGCCTTCCCAGCGACCCTGCCCCTGCCCCTTCAGCGCCCGGCACGTGACTGAACACTGAAGCTGCTGCACAAGGAAACCAGAATGACCCAGCATTGGATCAGCGGCGCTGACCAGGTCCCGCGGGGAGCTCCAAGTTTTCTGGAAAAGCAAATGGAGAGATTGGTTATGAGCCCTGTTCAGGAGAGGCAGAAAAAGCATGTTCTTCCATTTTTCATATTACCCGGAGCCCGACCCTGGGTCCCACCCCCTGCGTCAGCCTCAGCACCCCAGCTGCAGGGCTGCCCAGGCCCCACGGGTCCCCAGCTGGGCATTGGCGGGGCGCTGAGCCCCCTGTTGAGTCCTGAGAAGCCTGCGGTTCCCGCTCAGCAGCCTGGCCATCCTGGGGTCCATCTCCCGGACTCCCCTGTCTTCTCTCCTTGCCCTAGAATCACCTTTGGTTCCTCCCCCTTGGCCCCTAGGACACCCAGCTCTGTCTTTTCACTGAGTCTGAGTTTCTCCAAACCCAGAAGGGGCTGCTGGGGAGGAGGGCTCCTGCCCGAGTGTGGGGACGATGGAGGGCGGGGCGCTGGGAAGTGGATGGTGACCCTCCCCAGAAGCGATCCCTCTGCTGGCTTCTCCGCAAGACCAGCCCCCTCCTTTTTCCTTAAACCATGGGGTGGGCTCCCCTCCCCACCAGACCTGTCCTGGAGGCCAAGACCGCTGCTCTTTGTGACAAGTAGCAGTGGGTCCTTGCTTGATGACTCCCTGCTCGGCTACGGGCAGGTTCTCCTTGACTTTTCAAGGCTCATGAGATCCTGTGGCCAGGAGCTCCTGGGCCCCCTGACCCTCAGAGCCTTTTGGCCTCGTCGCCACCAGGTGTCGCTGACCTTGGGGAGAGGTCAAACCAAGAAGTGAAGAGTCTTGGTTGTTCAAACATTTTAATAGGCAATACAAAACCTGGCTCAAATTCAACACCAAACCTGATTTACCAGTGACAGACCCCTGACCTGCCCCTCATCGGTCCTCTCTTGGGGGCACTCTGGGGTGCAGAGGTGTCCCCATGGGACTGAGGGGCAGCTGCCCACACCACACCCTGCCTGCTGCCCCTCCCTGCCCCACCCCTGCTTCCTGGAATCAAACCCTCCCGACAAAGGCCTGGCTTCTCAGAGAACAGCAATGGGTGTGTCCCCCCTGCACCCTCTTCCCAGCCCAGGCCTGCTCCCTGCTCACCAGCCAGTGAATCTGAGCCTGGGAAGCCCCAGGGCCCAAAGGCCCTCCACCTGGGCCTGCTGCCACCCCCAGCCCGCAGGCCCTCCAGCGCCCTCCACGCGGGGCCCACCCCCACCCCCCACATTCTCAAAAAGGACCCTCCAAAGGCAAGGAGACTTGGGCTGCGGGAAGCAGAGTGCAGGCTCCCTCGGGCTCCCCACTGCCCTCGCTGTCCTCCATGGGCACTCAGAGACCAGAAGCACCAGAGCTGCCCCCCACCCTCCCAGGCACAGGGCCGGCCCCAGCAGCCATGTGCTGCCTGCCCCCTGAGATGGGGGCTGTCCCCTCTCCACGGATGAGCGGTCCAGGCCAGGCACTCCGGCCTCCCGCCTGGGCCAGCACCAGGGCCACCCCACTCCCCGGGCCACGCCCCACCGCCGGCCCAGGTCAGGTTTCCATCCGCCACCATCAGGCAGATGTCAAGCTCAAAGGGGCAGCAGTAATTTGGACAATTACAGTCACTATTATTGCTTCCTCTCCTTAAACAGGGGCCCCAATTACTCAGACACAGCCACCAGCCACTCCCCAAGGCTGCGGGGGACCCGCGAGGGTGGGGGGAGGGGATGGGACTGGGGGAGTGGACATGGAGGGGGAGGGACTGGGGGAGGGGACAT